>NC_090735.1:21621859-21624359 GCF_036898095.1 Palaemon carinicauda
TGCTTTTACTGATCTGTTTTTTTTAGACAGGAATTTTCGTTCAAATGACAAGAAATAATGTGCAAATAGAAAGTAAATTAAACATAAAAAGGGAAAGAATAATCGAACATTGTCATAAAACGATTTTTTTTCATAATTACAATTATACCAAAAAATTTTTACATTATGATTAATTTTTAGTAGTAATTTACATCTACTTATTCTATTATTACTCAAAATCAAATTCAGCCACTATAGAAAAGTTTTACCTTTTTATCTGTCTGTCAAGCATTTCCCCAACACCTTTTCCTATCTAATACCGAAGAATTCTATTTTCCTTTATGCCTCTCTGTGATGTTGGAATAGCATATCAATGAAGTGATAACCACTATTCTCCAAGAGGTTCATTGTAATGAAATTCCAAGTAGGGGTTTCAACCTTAAAGCAATATAGACTAAAAGCCTTTTATTTGCCATCGTCGTATGATCCGATTGAAAAGATTTTCTCCGAGCGAGAATATTCCAAAAAATATTGAAGCTTTGAAATTCCCGTGTTTCAGAGGAAGATTTATTTTCATAAAAAGGGAGCCGTATTTTTTTTTTCCTTTTCTTTCTCTCCAATGCTCCAGTTTTCACAATGAATTACTAATCAGATGAGGAGAGGTAAAAGTACTCTATAAACATTTTTTTATTGAGAAGTTTTAAGGGATTTTGTTGACGCAAATGAAACTGTCATTTTGCAAAAAAAAAAAATATTCTGCAGAAAAATAAGAGTTTTTCAAAATGATCTAATCCTGGAAATGAATATATTTACAAATATTTGTTTGTTGTGACAATTTCTGTGCCCATATCGATTAACAGAGTTTAAACTCGAACAATAAACAATAAACTACTACTACTACTACTACTACTACTACTACTACTACTACTACTATCAATAATGATAAGAATAACATTGTTGTTAACAATATTGATAACTGAACATGCCAGAGATTTTGTTCGGTAGGAGCGCCATTTATTTTTCTAATGTTTTCTTACAAGCCTCTCTGGAAACTACGAATTGATCTGAAAATAATCTATGAAAATTTCAAGATTCTGTTTTCGGAAACTTATCGGGCTATTAACTCCATTTTTCTCACTCACTTCCCAAAATACGATATTTTCTGCATCCTCCAAGTTTCGTGAGTTATTAATCTTTTTAGGATTCTTCTCAATTCAGGCATGGCTTCCATTATAGACTTTACTTGTGCTTTATAAAAGGGACTCTCGGTAAGATTATTGACATTTTTTAAAGATACTGGAATAAGTGCCTTAAAGTTCCTACCTTCCCTCGCTAGTAGCCGGCTTTAAACATGATATAACTATTGTACCAACCGTGTGTCACACGATCGTACATAGTAACGACATTTAATTTTTTGTATATATTATGCTTGTATCTTCGCTCTTCCCTCGCACTGATAAGGACTTGAATTGACATGTCTGTTTTTCTCATCGTTAACTGTTAACCGGTGAGCTTGTCGGTTGAACATGAAATTGCCTGTTATGTTAGTTATGCCATTTTTGCCTGGAGTTTATGTATATAGAAACGGATGTTCTGTAATAAAGTTACTCAGTTGTTTTCATCCTGCCTTCTTAGTCACAGCCTCTCTAGGCCCGTCACACTATGAATGTTTTCCTTTCAATCAAGACGTTTAATAAAAAAAATCGTAAGATTTCTAGTTATTTTTTCTTTAGTAAATTCGTTTTTACATTATGAAAAGGTAGCTGAAATACTTCAACTCCACGTGCCGTGATTATACACCACAATGGAGGATTAATCCCCCCCCCCCCAATGATTATCCATGGTTATGGTCAAATGACATGAATGTTTATAAGTTTCTGTGACCGAGTCATGTCACATGATGAAGAAAAAGAGAAACAAATGTGGGATTAAATTTTTTCTTACCTATTTTAAAATTTATCTAAGCCTCATTATTTTCTATAGGATGGGGAAAGATTTATAAGAACACCTTTTTTACGTACCTTATCTCGTTTAGGCAGTTTTACCTGTCCGATTCTCTTAACTACTTAGAGAGGAAAAAACTAGAAATAAAAACCTTGACACTGTAAAGACACTGTTAACGTATTTAAATGAATAAGTTAAAAAAAAAGTTAAATGCATGGAACAGATTATAAAACTGGCAAACAAGAAATTGGCAAGTTGATATACTGATTAAAACAGAAAAAAGAAAAAAAAAACATCTGTTACATGTCGTGTTTCCGGATACATGTCTTCCATTTGCTCGCTCGAGACAACTTGCATCGATCAGTAATCTGAAGGAACGAACAGATGTATGCAATGAAAGGAAAAAATACTCCTCGATGGTATGACATCTACTTCTTTTGTCTTTCGCTTTTGATTTTCGATATTCTTTTGTCATCTGTCGTTCTACGAACCCTTCCCGAAAAAAAAAAATAAATAAATAAAACTAAAGTTCGTGGTTTCAAAGAGTGGATGATTTTGAAGACCTTTGTTAGAGTCA
>NC_090735.1:21636859-21641859 GCF_036898095.1 Palaemon carinicauda
TACGTACGCACAAAAGCTCATAGACATCCTGAGCTCGTCTCTTTAAAGAAGACCGGGCTTTGCTTTGTACGTGCGCATTCGAATGCATGACATTTACATAGCGCACAGGCGAGCACGTTCGGAGGAGTCAGGGCCAATATCCTCTGCAAATCCTCCTTAAGCTCTTACATCTGTCATTGGAGCCGAAAAGCCAATAGATTTCCAATGGTCACGAAACGGTGCTCGAAAGCGAAGACATATTCTGCATGCGATGTTTTAAAGATGTCGGTGAACGGGGAAGTGAATAGAGCTCAAACGTACGTAAAAGGAAGTAACATAGATACTGAAGGAATAGAAAGGAGAGAGAGAAGAATCTTGGAAAGAATAACACGAACGTGAATTGGCTGGCTTTTATCGTAGTGTTTTCCAGCACTTCAGCTTCGCTTGCCTTTCAGAAGAGCTTCGCTTTTGGGTAAATATTTGCACAGGCTTCCAACTCGTTTCTGATCAAAGGGATCTATATTTTCCTTACTGTCTTCTCTGATTGCTTCGCTCGAACAAGATCTTCGCGTTTTGTGGAGAAATGTGAGTTTCTTAAAGTAATATATTTACAAATTATCGCATGCTAATATTTCAGTGATCGTAATTAGATGTAAATAGTTTTTTGGACAAAATTCTCCTTAATGACATACTATTATTATTATTAATACTTGCTAAGCTACAACCCTAGTTGGAAAAACAGAATGGTATATGCCCAGGGGCTCCAACAGGGAAAATAGCCCAGTCAGGAAAGGACACAAGGAAAAATAAAATATTTTAAGAACAGTAATATTAAGATTAATATTTCCTAAATAAACTATAAAAACTTAAACAAAACAAGAGGAAGAGAAATAAGATAGAATAGTGTGACTGAGTGGACCCTCAAGCAAGAGAACTCTAACCCAAGACAATGGAAGACCATGGTACAGAGGCTATGGCACTACCCAAGATTAGAGAACAGTGGTTTAATTTTGGAGTGTCCTTCTAGAAGAACTGCTTACCATTTCTAAAGAGTCTCTTCTACCCTTACCAAGAGGAAAGTGGCCACTGAACAATTACAGTACAGTAGTTAACCTCTTGGGTGAAGAAGAATTGTTTGATAATCACAGTGTTGTCAGTTGTATGAGGACAGAGGAGATTCTGTAAAGAATAGGACAGACTATTCGGTGTATGTGTAGGCATAGGGAAAATGAACCGTAAGCAGAAAGAAGGATTCAATGTAGTACTGTCTGGCCAGTTAAAGGACCCCATAACTCTCTAGTGGTAGTATCCCTTCTATAATAAAGAGCAAGTATTTGGCTATATATATAAATATATATAAATGTATATATATATATATATATATATATATATATATATATATATATATATATGCATATGTATATATTTGTTTATATATACATATATATATAATATATATATATATATATATATATATATATATATATATATATATATATATATATATAAAACTGTCGGTCGGGTAGGGGAGTAGTCATACCCTGGTGAGAGGGGGATGCGTGTGGCGTGTGTAATCATATCTATCTAAATATAAAGCCGTCATTTTTGATAGATTGCGTACACTGGTGTATATATATATATATATATATATATATATATATATATATGTGTGTGTGTGTGTATATAATATATATATATATATATATATATATATATCTATATATATATATATATATATATATATATATATATACCGGGTCACCTGTATATATGGACAATACAGTCAGCTTGTACAGTGCTACGGCCTATTATTATTATTATTATTATTATTATTATTATTATTATTATTATTATTATTTTATTATTATTATTATTATTATTATTATTACTGCTGCTATTGTTGTTTTTGTTGTTGTTTTTATTTCCATTGTTATCAAGAGCTAAGCCAAAATGCTTTGAGGCTAAAGATCCCAACAGCGAAAGTAGTCCAATACAGATACAAAAGTAGCAATGAAAAAATGCTAATAAAATGGTAATAAAAACTTTATGAATATCGATATTTGCTGAGAGGAAAGTATCGAGGATTTTGAAAATGAAGATAAAAGATGAAGATAGAGAAACCCATAAGAAACAGGAAAGCTTTGTATAAACCACCAGGCATCCTTAGCCTATGAAGTCATTCATCATAGTGTTGAAAACCATAACGAAAATTCTCAGAAAATTGTACTTACATAAACTCTAGCAAAAGAGAGCAGAGGGCCCAGGTACAGTACATGGGGAAAGGTACCATTTTAGAACTGGGTGCCCTAGCTAAAGTGTTTTTGTTGTCCGTATTTTGTGGGTAAATAACCACTGAATAGTTGCAGTAGCCACCGACTTCAGTAACGATGTAAGATGTGTGTTTAGTGTTGGCAAGTGCACCAGTGAAGAGGAGAATGTTCCAGTGACATATCAGGCTATTCAGTGTACGGATAGGCAAGAATTGTAATTAACAAATGATCTAATATGAATCTCTAGTGGTAATACCTCAATGGGCGACCGGTACCTTAACTTACATACTACCTACCTCCCAGAACAGACGCTTGTTATACCCTGCTCTTTCAATTATCTGATTTTGTAAGGTGAGTACAATTTAAAAGTTCTTATATCTATATTTATAACATTGCTTTTCGTAATATATTGTAGGTAAACCTCTCTGAGCTGCGTTCCCTATTAAGAATATCAGGAGATACGAGTAGTTTGCTCACTTGGGAATATGATATTGCAAAAGCCTCTTGGTTATTTCATTAAGAGTATACTAGAATCAGAAGCCTCTTGAATACAGCTAAAGAGGGAGAAAAGTTTTTATCATGTTTACCGAAGATATTGTGGAGAATATCCCCAAGGTAGAGTTGGCTTCATTAATTTCGATACACTTCATGGGAGGCTTAGTTGACGTCATTGTACTGGAATTAGTGAAGCCAACTGTACAAGAGGCAGCTTTTCAAAACGAGATCTTTTCGGAGCTAGAGAAAAAAAAAACGAGTATTCTGGGATGCTATATTATCTGGCTTTCAGACGTTTTATAAATGTATTATCATCATTCGTATTATTACTAGTGTAAGCGACCTTTTAAAAATGACGGCTAAATATTAGATAGATATGTACACACATGCACACGTACCCCCTCTCACCTGGGTGTGACTACTCGCTACCCAAGAGATGGGGAGAGCTGAGCGCTTGAGAGAATGATGGAAGCGTGACTGGATAGAAATATATATATATATATATATATATATATATATATATATATATTTTTTTTTTTTATTATATAGAAATAGATAGTATACAAATTTGTATGTCTACTCTATAATGATAATCAATTCTACTAGTAAGAGGACTGTTTGTACTATTATTAACATAACAAATAAACTTATAATCGACTCTATATATACTAGTAGTGTTGAGATTGGAATTTTTTTTTCTTTTTTTGTTAAATTGTAGTTACAAACTTGCATAAGCATCGACGTCCAAATTCATAGCAAAAAATATCATAAAAACTTTCCATTGTATCCATTGGCGTTGGTGAGTTTGAACTCCACCAAGGGAGAAAAACTCCCTTCGTTTATTTCTCCCTCGAATTGAAGGTTTGTAGGAATAACAGCAATAAATAATGCACCCGTTTCTCTTCCACTGTAGGACAAGGGCCTCAGACATGTCCTTATTCATGCATGAGGTTTAACCAGTTTTCATCACCACGCTGGCCAACTGCGGATTGGTGATGGTGGGGACTAGTCTGATCGCTCACAGCGAACTAACCTAATATGGGAGGCCCTGACTAGTACAGCTTTGCTGATCATGGTGACTCGCAAACCTAATGTATCCCTACTCAGGAAGGGTTGTTAGAATAAGCGTAATCAAAAATTAGGAAAACTTGAAAGGTATTTGTAGTTACCATACATTTTTTCTTCTGGTAAAATCCGCATATAAACCAAAGGTCATCAAACCATATCTTATTTGTGAGGAAGTCGAGTTCTTGCTGGAGTAGAATATAAACTAACTAGTTTACGCTACCCTTAGAAAATGACGGCTAAATGTTTAAAAAGATATGCACACACGTGAACATGAAACCCCCTTTCACCAGGGTATGATTACTCATTCTCCCCCTACCTGAGGGGTGAGGAGAGTTGTGCGTAATCGGAAATAAGTATATTATATATATATATATATATATATATATATACATATATATATATATATATATATATATATATAATTATATATATATATATATATATATATATATATTTATATTTATATATATATATATATATATATATATATATATATATATATATATATATATATATATATATATATATATATATATATATCCAGACACTTGCTCTTTCTTGTATAAGGGATATTTGTGAGGGTTATGCAGGTATGTAGTGAAACATATACAGTATTTATTACATTTCGTAGGATATGTTAATTCAAACTCGCATTTATAAGCAAAGGTGAGTTCAAATAACCACATCTAAAAGGAAAAAAACAGGATTTTCTTATATTCTAAACAGAGGGTGTAAGGTTTGCAGTGATAGAACTTGCTAAGCTACAACCCTAATTGGAAAAGCAAGATGCTATAAGCCCAGGGGCCCCAACAGGGAAAATAGCTCAGTGAGGAAAGGAAACAAGGAAATCTAAAATATTTAAAACAGTAACATTAAAATAAATATTTCCTTTATAAACTATAAAAACTTTAGCAAAACAAGATGAAGAGAAATTAGATAGAATAGTGTGCCCGAGTGTACTCTCAAGCAAGAGGCAGTGGAAGACCATGGTACAGAGGCTATAGCACTACCCAAGACTAGAGAACAATGGTTTGATTTTGGAGTGTCCTTCTAGAATAGCTGCTTACCATAGCTAAAGAGTCTCTTCTACCTTAACAAGAGGAAAGTAGCCACTGAACAATTACAGTGAAGAAGAATATTTTGGTAATCTCAGTGTTGTCAGGTGTATGAGGACAGCGGAGAATGTGT
>NC_090735.1:21664359-21666859 GCF_036898095.1 Palaemon carinicauda
TCTCTCTCTCTCTCTCTCTCTCTCTCCCCTTTCTAAGTTTCTTATTCATATCTCTATTCACTCCTTCTTTTCATCATAAGATGGAAGCTTCTACTTAAGAGTGTGATAAAACTGGTCTAAATGGGTCGTTAAAGAATGTCCTTGGCCTTCGAGTGTTCAATTTCAAAAAGTGAGTTGAAACATGAAAGTTATTATTAGAGTAATGTTGCAATTTAACTACTTTTATGATAGTAATGATGGGATTAACACCAAGTGATAGAAAACTAGCGACATGGACACAGAAAACTGAAGTAGAGGATATTCTTACATGCAAGAAAAAGAAATGAACATTGGTAGGACATATGATAAGAAAGATAGATAACAGATGAACATTAGGAATAACAGTATGGTTCCTTAGAGACTACAAACGAAGCAGGGAAAGGAAGCGAACACGATGGATTGACGAACTAAGAAAATTTTTTTGGTAAAGACTGGCATAGAAATACCATACACAGACATGAGTGGAAGGTCGTGTCTTTTTTATAATTATGGCAGATGATAATTATGATTATGATGATGATGAAAATTATAGAAACCAAGAGAATTAAATTCCGCATTTTCTTGATATGTACATGAGAATTTAATCTGTGATTTCTAATAATTTTTTTAAGTCCTTAGTTTATATTATACTTATTATAATAGATTAATTGGGATTTGACATTATCTTTAGCAAAGATGTCGTAATTGAAAATTAAGATCCTTAATTTCAATCAGATTTTTTCGCAAAGTTTGCATAAAAAAGAAAGCACAAAAATTATCACAAAAATTTATTGCAGTTTGATATAATATTTCTATTCATAAACATTAAGCTTCCTTAAGCCCAATCAGCTTTTTCTTAAAGTATTTATAAAAAAGAACGCACTATAATAAATATTATAAATAAGGATAGAAAGTAATTTTAAAAATATTATTGCTAAAGATATGCCAAGAAATGACCCCTGAAACTCCAGTGCTGGGAAACCGTAGTCCTTGAATATTTGAGCGGAAACTTTTCAGAATCCTTTGTCTTCTCAAAATGCCGAGCGAACACAAGGATGAATTTTTCGTACAGTGGACAAAAGGTTCGCCGCCCAGCAGTCCTGTTGTAGAAAAAGAAACGTTTCTAATTTAAGTATAAAAGTTTCTAGACATAATTCCTTTTTTTTTTTCTCCATTCCTAAAAAGGAATACATTTGTGAAAGGGGGGCAAAAGAGGGAGAGAGAGAGAGAGAGAGGGGGGGGGAGTAAATATTCAACGACGTTTTTACGTATTGTCCATCTTTGTGCCTAAGAAAGTGCTAGAATAATAAAAAAAAAATGATTTATTCCGTTTGGAAATTAGTTCATATCTGGATACTGTACCAACCGTGTGGCACACAATTGTACATAATTATGTTGTATATATTATGCTTGTATCTGCGCTCTTCCCTCGCACTAAAAAGAACCTGAATGATCATGTCTCCGTTTTGCTCAGTAACATTGTCTGTCTCTCGAACAGGTCATGTCCTGTTGCCTTGAGGCTTGAGGTTTTGTATATAAAGAAGAGTGTTCCTTGATAAAACTCAGTTGATTGCATCCTGCCTTTGAGTTAACAACTCCTCTCTCAGCCCGTCACAATACGGATGTTCTGTTGTTAAAAAAATAATTTTCTGTCATTGTCGGTTTTGGTATTTGCTTTTTATGAGCCTCCTTGAGAATTGTCCTCACCCAGTTAGTGGTTTTAAAACGATGAGAAAACCAATAACCAAATAAATATCCTGAGAATACTATCACGGAAACCACATTTGACTGTCTGTGATTCACATACTTTCAACACGCACCATAATTAGCTTCTATGTTCTTATAATGGTGTATAAAAAAATCTTGACAACCAAAGCATCCAGCTTTTGATGTAATGAAGAGAAGATATATATATATTTTTTTTTTTATTATTAGGAAATTCCGACCTAAAAACTAACTCAGTGTTTAGTCTAAGCCCGTCTTGATCCTAACTCTTAAGTCATCTTTTAAGATTCTGCAATTAGGCCTATTCTTCGATTTATTACATATGCCATCATTATCCAATGATCATTTTTTTCTATGGAGGGTAAAAGGCATACCAATGTAGTGTAAATGAATATTAATTCATGTGGATTTAGTAGATATAAATCCGAGGACAGAATAACATGAGGTATAGTAATGTATAAAATATCGTGACTTAAAGATGATGTTTCCCCATTGCTAAAGGGATGTGTTTACATAACTAAAGATCCTTTAACCTTTATCTCCAATTTTAAGCTTCCCTTTCATCTCAGAGAGCTGGCTAATGGCCCAGGTGTTATTTAATCTATGTATGTTACTTCTTACTTTTTTTTGTCCCTTCTGCCTCACTTCCGTGATTTACATATTAATTTTTTACTTTATATCTAAACAAACGACGTGTTAAATATTAATCTTTAATTGAAAACTATTTTTGACTGTGATATATGATAGTGAATTTGTG
>NC_090735.1:21669359-21674359 GCF_036898095.1 Palaemon carinicauda
GGAGGTGTAGGTGTTAGGAAGGGTTGAATCTGTATGTGCGTGTGTCCCTGTTTGCATATATACCTAAATATTTAGCCGTAGATTTTGACGGATTGCGTACACTAGTTTACTAATAATCAAGTTCATGTGACGGGCCGAGAGAGGAGTTGTGAACTCAAAGGCAGATTGGAAACGATTGAGTTATTTATTAAGGAACACTCTTCTTTATATACAAAACCTCAAGGAAACAGGACATGACCTGTTCGAGAGACAGACAATGTTACAGAGAAAAACGGAGACATGATCATTCAGGTTCTTTTTAGTGCAAGGGAAGAGCGCAGATACAAGCATAATATATACAAAATAATTATGTACAATTGTGTGACCCATGGTTGGTACATGGCTCCCCCCCTAAAAATGACATACTGTACATGTTAAATAGGGCGCCCTGATCTAGAGAGGCGAACTGTAGGCGGGTCATCTGGCAGAAGATAAGCAGGTTTTAGACGATCAATGGAGACCCAGTCTTCTTTGCCCCGAATGTTTAGGAGGAATGCTTTCGGACTGCGTCGGATCACAAGGAAAGGGCCCGTGTAAGGGGGCGTTAGTGGTGGCTTGCTGGTGTCGTTGCGCAGGAAGACGTGTGTTGCAGAGTGCAAGTCTGTCGGTATGTGATGCTTCGCTGGGGGCTTGTAAGTCTGGCTGCACAGAGTAAATTTTCCCACGATGTGACGTATGCGCTGGAGATTGTTGGAGGAGGTCGTAGAAGGAAAAAATTCGGCAAGGAACGACCAACGGGTCGTCATACACCATTTCGGCTGCCGAAACGTCGAGGGCATCTTTAGGAGTGATCCTTAGTCCAAGGAGGACACAGGGAAGCTGAGTAAACCAGTTGCAATCTTTGCAGCGGGACATCAAAGCTGCTTTGAGGGTGCGATGAAAACGTTCAACCATTCCATTGGCAGCGGGGTTGTAGGCCGTTGTCTGATGTAGGGTGATGCCCAGGAGATTCGCTAATGACGTCCATAATTGAGAGGTGAAAGTTGTTCCCCTGTCAGAAGTAATATGCTCAGGGATACCGAATCTTGAAATCCATCCAGAGAGTAAGGCAGATGTACATGAGGCGGACGTTGCAGTTTCCATGGGAATGGCTTCAGGCCAACGAGTAGAGCGGTCGATGACGGTAAACAGGTAACGATGTCCTTGTGATGTGGGTAGGGGGCCTACAACGTCGACGTGAATGTGTGCAAAACGACGCTGAGGTTGAGGAAAGGTGCCCACTCCTGAATCCGTGTGTCGATGTACTTTGGAAGTTTGGCAAGAAGTACACGCACGGACCCAATCCTTAGCATCCTTAGAAATGCCGTGCCAAATGTACTTTGCCTTCAGCAGCTGTGCAGTAGAACGGCACGAGGGATGTGAAAGGCCGTGGATGAAATCAAACACCTGTCGGCGCATGGGAGCAGGAATCCAAGGTCGCGGTCTACCAGTACTGACGTCACAGAGGAGGGTGGTGTTGGAGTCTTCGAGGGGAAAATCCTCCCAACGGAGGGACGTGCAGGATGTCCTACAAGCTTGATACTCTGGATCCTGTCATTGGGCTTCAGCCAGGGCGTTGTAATCCAATCCCAGTTGAGCGGCAGCCAACGTGTTTCTTGACAGGGCATCGGCAACGGAATTCATTTTCCCAGGGACGTATTGGAGGGTGCAATTGTATTCAGCCACGGCGGAGAGATGTCGGCGTTGACGGACGGACCAGGCGTCAGACTGTCGAGTGAAGGCGTGCACCAGAGGCATGTGGTCTGTACGAATGACGAAGGGCGTACCTTCTAAGAAATGGCGAAAGTGACGGACAACCAAGTGCACCGCCAGCAATTCTCGATCGAAGGTAGAATAACCCGATTCTGCCTTGGACAGTTTTCTGCTGAAGAAGGCCAATGGGCGGCGCGAGCCTTTGACCACCTGCTCGAGTACTGCACCAATAGCGACGTCGCTGGCATCGGTGGAGAGAAGGAGAGGGACGTGTGGGATAGGAAAAGTGAGAGCCGCAGCAGTTGATAGGGCCTTCTTTGCATTGCAGAAGGCTGCTTCTTGAAGGGGACCCCACTTCAGGTCCTTTGGCTTGCCCTTGAGGGAGGTGTAGAGGGGAGCGAGAGTGGCGGCAATGGCTGGCAGAAAACAGTGATAATAGTTGATCATGCCCAAGAATTCCTGCAGAGCTTTGACGGTCGAGGGCGTGGGGAAATTCTGAACGGCTGCTACCTTCTCAGGGAGGGGATGGACTCCTTCAGGAGTGATACGGTGCCCTAAGAACGACACTTCGTTGGCGCCAAAGGTACACTTGTCGTACCGGACTACAAGGCCGTTTTGTTGCAGGCGGTCGAGCACGATGCGCAGGTGACGGAGGTGTTCCTCTTTTGAGGAGGAGAACACAAGTATGTCGTCCACATAACATACACAGAAAGGGAGGTCCCCTAAGATGCCATCCATGAGACGTTGAAACGTTGCCCCAGCATTACGAAGGCCAAAACAGGAGTAATTGAAGGTGTATGTGCCAAACGGAGTGGTGATGGCGGTCTTGGGGATGTCTTCTGGGTTCATAGGCACCTGATAATACCCCTTCAGGAGGTCGAGCGTAGAGAAAACCTTCGCTTTGTGCAGGTAGGAGGTTACATCGGCAATGTTTGGGAGGGGGTAGTGATCCGGTTCTGTTTGCGTGTTCAGGTGCCTGTAATCCCCGCACGGACGGAGGGAGCCGTCTTTCTTCAGAACGATGTGTAAGGGCGACGACCATGGGCTGGAGGCCTTTTGGCAAAGGCCCATTTTCTCCATTTCGGCGAACGTCTGTTTGGCGGCTGCCAATCGTTCCGGTGCTAGACGTCTGAATTTTGCGAAGACTGGGGGTCCTGTCGTCTTGATATGGTGATAAATACCGTGCTTGGCAGGAACCGTGGGCGTTTGGCGAAGTTCTGGACGGAAAACTTCCGGGTACGACGTGAGGAGGTGGGCGTAGGCATCCGTGGGTGCGCTGATGTGGAGAGCGAGGTTAGAGGGGGCGGGTTGAAGAGGTGTCGACAAGTACGAGTCTGCGTTGACCAATCGTCGGTGGGCGACATCAACCAGAAGGTGGAAATGAGAGAGGAAATCCGCACCGAGGATTGGCATTGTGACGTCAGCAACGAGAAACTTCCAATTGAATTTACCGTTTCCGAACGATAATGTGAGGTTCTCGTAACCGTAGGTGGGTATCGCAGATCCGTTGGCAGTTACCAAGCGGACGTCGGCAGATGTAGACAGACTACGTTGTGCCTTGAAGAGTTTCCTTGGCAAAAGAGAACGCAAGCACCCGTGTCTACCAAAAATCGCACGCCCGTTCCTGCATCCTGTAAAAAGAAAAGATTAGAAACATGGGAGGCCACCGCCACAAGCGATGGCCTACTTACACGTTTTTTGGCCACTGACAATCTTTGGCACATTTCTTCGCGGTTGCCCCGAATCTGAAGTGGTAGTAGCAAAACTGTGGCGGATGGGAGGTAGTAAGTGGCTGTAGAAGTCGTTCGTTGGGGCGCGAGCGATTGGTGGGTGGTGGGCGGCTTTGTCGCCGCTTCGGCACGTCACGGGGTAGGCGTGTATGTCCTACGGCATTCATGTCAGCTTCGGTTGACGTTGAATAGGCATCCTCGTCGTCAGGGGTGGAGGCGTTGATGGAGGTCTTGAAGTGGCTGTCCTTAAGGGCGTCGGCTTTGGTCATCAAGTCCTTTATGGGTAAACTATCGACATCGGATATGGCAGCGCGCACAGGTTCAGGTAAACGGCGTATCCAAAGGGCACGGAGTAGGTTCACCTCACGAGGAGGGCCGTCTGCGGCAGGTTGAAGGCGAGCGATACTGGTCATTTCCCTGAGGGCAAGCGAAGCCCTTTGGTCCCCCAACGGTTGTTGCGAGAGCTGAAAAAGCTTTGCTATACGGGCGGCTGGCGACGGCGAGTACTGCTGCAGAAGGTATGATTTGAGGTCGTCATACGCTATTGGGGTGTCTCCTTGTTCACAAAGCCAGTCGGATATTTCTGGGAAGGTGTCCTCGGGTATCACCGCGAGAACATAATCCGCTTTGGTGGTTGAGCGAGTCACGCCCCTGATACGAAAGTGGACTTCAGCGCGTTGAAACCAAGCGAACGCTTCTCCGCTAGCGAACGGTGAAAGTTTCAATGGAGCGGCCGCAGTGCCAACTGCTGGGGTAGAGTCCGCGTCCGTCATATTACCAACGATGGAGGGGCGAGGGAGGTGGGGGTGGAAGGCAGTGGGAGCGAGTCGACTTCCGGGGTCACCAATGTGACGGGCCGAGAGAGGAGTTGTGAACTCAAAGGCAGATTGGAAACGACTGAGTTATTTATTAAGGAACACTCTTCTTTATATACAAAACCTCAAGGCAACAGGACATGACCTGTTCGAGAGACAGACAATGTTACAGAGCAAAACGGAGACATGATCATTCAGGTTCTTTTTAGTGCGAGGGAAGAGCGCAGATACAAGCATAATATATACAAAATAATTATGTACAATTGTGTGACACACGGTTGGTATATTCAACTGAATTGCTCAGGGGAGAACATTTCCCATTTAAATGATTTTATGTTAATAATTCTGTAACTGTACAAGGAAACTTTTCTTTTTTCTTTTCTTTTTTTACCAGACACCCAGTGAATTTAATTTTCAAAGCGTAAAACATTTGCAGAATAAAAAAATATAATAATAATAATCCTTATAAAACGGCTTTGGTTTGAACTATGTAATGAAAAACTGTTTACCCTCTGGTGGAAAACCTCTTGAACCAGATGGAAAAAGTACCTTTCTATGGTAGAAGTGGAACCCAGATCTTTTCATGATTAAACCTTTTATGAAATGAGCGGTCGCCTAAGGGGGGTTGATCCCATAGAGCAAGTGGAAAAAATATGGTATATTTTCCGTTTTAGATCTGATGAAACACGAGATTTTCTAGAATTTTTTTTTTCTAGGGAAAAAG
>NC_090735.1:21681859-21686859 GCF_036898095.1 Palaemon carinicauda
ATACCATGGTGAAAGGGGGGCGGGTAGTTGCGTGTCTATGTAAATATTTAGCCTTCATTTTAAGACGGGTTGCGTACACTAGTCTGTAACAATGATAATGATATTAATCCTATTACCAATGCTACGAATGCTGCTACAACTAATAGAAATAATGATGATGGTAATAAAGATGATGAACATACTAATTCGGAACAAGTATAACTATTAGATAAGCTGGACGAACAGCCAAATAAAAGCAGATAGATTTGGTTGTTTTTTCCCAGATAAAATTACCATATGAAAGGATTTTGAATCTGGGTCAAAGCATATTTTCATAAGCTTAGTTTCAAACGATAAGCGCATCAGAACATGTACACGTGGAATAACCAATCCATTGAACAAATAGAATGTTTTGTATCAAGTATGGTTATAGATATTTTCTAGCATGCTGTATGTAATGGATTTTCAACCCCACCTATGTTTTTTTTCTGGTAATATTCCCGTGAATATCTGGGAATTGATATGTCCAAACGTCAAGGTCAGATATCTATTGTGACACAATATCTCTCTCTCTCTCTCTCTCTCTCTCTCTCTCTCTCTCTCTCTCTCTCTCTCTCTCTCTCTCTTTCTCTCTTTCAAAGTTTTTTTATTCATATCTCTATTCACTCATTTTCATCATAGGATGGAAGCCTCATCATTCTGTAAAGTAACATTCTACTTACGAGTGTGATAAAACTGGTCTAAATGGGTCGTTAAAGAATGTTCTTGGCCTACGAGTGTTCAATTTCAAAGAGAGAGTTGAAACATAAAAGTTATTATTAGAGTAATGCTGCAATTTAACTACTTTTATGATAGAGTAATGATGGGATTAACACCAATTGACTGAAAACAAGAGACATGGACACAAAAAACTGAAGTAGAGGATATTCTTACATACAAGAAAAAGAAATGGACATTGGCAGGACATATAATGAGAAAGACAGATAACAGATAAATATTAGGAATAACAGTATGGTTCCCTAGAGACTGCAAACCAAGCAGGGGAAGGAAGCGAAGGCGATGGATTGACGAACTGAGGAAATTTGTGGGTAAAGACTGGCATAGAAAGACCATAAACAGAAACGAGTGGAAGGTCACGTCTCTTTTATAATTATAGCTGATGATAATGATAATGATGATGATTATGATGATGATGATGATGATGATAGAAACCAAGAGAATTAATATCCGCATTTTCTTGTTATGTACTTGAGAAATTAATCTGTGATTTCTAATAATTGTTTTAAGTCCTTAGTTTACATTATATTTATTATAATAAATTAATTGGGATTTGACATTATATTTAGCAAAGATGTCGTTCATGAAAATTAAGATTCCTTAATTTCAATCAGATTTTTTCGTAAAGTTTGTATAAAAAAGAAAGCACAGAAAATATAAAAAAAAAAAAATGATTGCAGTTTGATATAATATTTCTATTTATAAACATTAAGCTTCCTTAATTCCAATCAGCTTTTTCTTAAAGTATTTATAAAGAAAACGCACTATAATAAATATTATAAATAAGGATAGAAAATAATTTCAAAAATATTATTGCTAAAGATATGCCAAGAAATGACCCCTGAAACTCCAGTGCTGGGAAACCGTAGTCCTTGAATATTTGAGCGGAAACTTTTCAGAATCCTTTGTCTTCTCAAAATGCCAAGCGAACACAAGGAGGAATTTTTCGTACAGCGGACAAAAGATTCACCGCCCAGCCGTCCTATTGTAGAAAAAGAAACGTTTCTAACGTTAAGTATAAAAGTTTCTAAACATAATTCTTTTTTTTTTCCATCCCTTAAAGGAATGCGTTTGAGAAAGGGGACCTAAAGAGTAATGAGATCCGAGAGAGAGAGAGAGAGAGAGAGAGAGAGAGAGAGAGAGAGAGAGAGAGAGAGAGAGAGAGAGGGTTGAATATTCAACGACGTTTTTACGTATTGTCCATCTTTGTACCTGAGAAAGTGCTAAAAATAAAAAAAAAATAAAAATTATTCCGTTTGGAAATTAGTTCGGTTCCGGATACGGATATTCTGTTGTTAAAAAAATAAAAAGTATTTTCTGTCATTGTCGGTTTTGGTATTTGCTTTTTATGAGCCTCCTTAAGAATTGTCCTCACCCAGTTAGTGGTTTTAAAACGATGAGAAAACCAATAATCAAATAAATATCCTGAGAATACTATCACGGAAACCACATTTGGCTGTCTGTGATTCACATACCTGCAACACACCATAATTAGCTTCTATGTTCTTATAATGGTGTACACAAAAATCTTGACAACCAAAGCATCCAGTTTTTGATCTAATGAAGAGAAGATATATTTTTTTTTATTGTTAAGAAATTCGACCTAAAAACTAACCCAGTGTTTAGTCTAAGCCCGTCTTGATCCTAACTCTTAAGTCATCTTTTAAGATTCTGCAATTAGGCCTATTCTTAGATTTATTACATATGTCTTCATTATCCAATAATCATTTTTGCTATGGAGAGTAAAAGGCATACCAATGAATATTAATTCATGTGGATTTAGTAGATATAAATCAAAGACGGAATAACATGAGGTATAGTAATGTATAAAATATCGTGACTTAAAGATGATGTTTCCCCATTGCTAAAGGGATGTGTTTACATAACTAAAGATCCTTTAACCTTTATCTCCAATCTTAAGCTTCCCTTTCATCTGAGAGAGCTGGCTAATGGCCCAGGTGTTATTTAATCTATGAATGTTACTTCTTATATACTTTTTTTTTTGTCCCTTCTGCCTCACTTCCGTGATTTACCTTTTCATTTTTTTTCTTTATATCTTAACAAACGACGTGTTAAATATTAATTTCTAATTGATAACTATTTTTGACTGTAATATATGATAGTGAATTTGTGATGTACTGCACGTGCGTGCGGTTGTATTTTAAAGAAACTGATATACAGTTAATCTATAAACTGGAAATATCAGCTGTAAAAGATTAAGTAATCGAAAGGTACTTTACCTTAAATGTATATTTTTTTTCTTTTTTGGCTAATAGGAAAGATGAGTGAAAGAAGTGTGAAGACAGTTAGCTAACTGACAATGATAAGGAATAGTTTGAAAAGTTAAGTATCAGTAAGAGTAATGTAAACTGGTTTAAAGTACATTTTTCTTGTTATGGTCTTAAATCTAATTTAGTTCTTCCATATAAAAGATATTTTTTAAACAACTCTGAAATTGAGATTAGAGGTTTAAAAAGACCTCCTATTATTATTATTATTATTATTATTATTATTATTATTATTATTATTATTATTATTACTAGTTGCTAAGCTACAACCCTAGTTGGAAAAGCAGAATGCTATAAGCCCGAGGAGTCCAACAGGGAAAATAGCCCAGTGTGGAAAGGAAATAATGAAACTGTAAGGATAATTCAGATTCCAGATTCCTAAACGTTTCATAGAGATTATTGATATTTCGACGGTATGCGTAAATTTGAGTGTGAATACATATATCTCTAATATTTAATTAAAAACAAGTGTCTGGTTATACAGTATATATATATATATATATATATATATATATATATATATATATATATATATATATATATATAAATATATATATATATATATATATATATATATATATATATATTTATATATATATATATATATATATATATATATATATATATATATATATATATATATATATATATATATATATATATATATATATATATATATATGTATATATATATATATCTTTCCAGTCACGCTCACCGGTGAGAGGGGGTATCCGGAGAGGAAAGGAGGAGGGGAAGGGTTAAATTTGTGTGGTTGCATATCTACCTAAATATTTAGCCGTCACTTTTGACGGATCGCGTACACTAGTTTACTAATAATGAAGTTCAACTGAATTGCTCAGGGAGAACATTTCTCCTTTAAATAATTTTATGGTCATATTTCTTTAACTGTAAAAGGAAACTTTTTTTTTTACGTAGATAATATAACCAGACACCCAGTGAATTTAATTTAGGAGTATATGTGATACTTTTTTCAAAGCGTAAAACATATGCAGAATTAATATATATATATATATATATATATATATATATATATATATATATATATATATATATATATATATATATATATATATATATATATAGAAAGGATAAATAATCCTCCTTATAAAACGGCTTTGGTTTGAACTTCGTGATGAAAAACTGTTTACCCTCTGGTGGATAACCTCTCGAACCAGATGGAAAAAGTAAATTTCTATGGTAGTCGCAAGACCCGGATCTTTTCATGATTAAACCTTTTATGAAATGAGCTGTCGCCTAAGGGGGTTCGATCCCATAGAGAAAGGGGAAAAAATATGGTGTATTTTCCGTTTTAGAACTGATGAAACACGAGATTTTCTAGAAATTAGTTTATTTTTTTTCTAGGGAAAGGGAAATTTATTTTTTATGTGATTTTTCAGAAATTGAAACTTAAAATACTTCAACGTATGTTTCTCACCTAGAAATACTTAGCTACTGTAGTTTAACAAAGTTGGCGATGATAATTATTATTGAGAAAAGTCTCATGTCACAATAGCGATCTAATTCATCTACAAATTACAAAGTAAAATAAGATTTTGTTCTTAAATATTTTTTTTTCTAAAAGTAATCCAGATTCAAGATTATAAATAAAGAAAACTTGAAGAATCTTTAAACCAGTTTCGTTATTTGAGTCACATCTCTGCATTGTTTATTATATGACAAATCTATTTTAACGTTGCTTCTGATATTAAGATAGTGTATAGTTTTCTATTTTACTTCTCATGTATAGTCTATTTATTTCCTTATCTCCTTTTCTCACTGGGCTATTTTCCTTGATTATTTTAATAATTACAATTATAATGATAATAATTTTATTAATTCTAATGATAATAATTTTAATAAAAGTAATATTATTCGAGGATAATATCAGGAGCTCACATATATTACATATTGATTTGAGGTGTATCTTACTTCCTT
>NC_090735.1:21694359-21709359 GCF_036898095.1 Palaemon carinicauda
CTCTCTCTCTCTCTCTCTCTCTCTCTCTCTCTCTCTCTCTCCTCTCTCTCTCTCCTCTCTCTCTCAAAGTTTGTTTATTCATATCTCTATTCACTCATTTTCATCATAGGATGGAAGGCTCATCATTCTGTAAAGTAACATTCTACTTACGAGTGTGATAAAACTGGTCTAAATGGGTCGTTAAAGAATGTTCTTGGCCTCTGAGTGTTCAATTTCAAAAGGTGAGTTGAAACATAAAAGTTATTATTAGAGTAATGCTGCAATTTAATTGTTTTTATGATAGAGTAATGGTGGGATTAACACCAATTGACTAAAAACAAGAGACATGGACACAAAAAACTGAAGTAAAGGATATCCTTACATGCAAGAAAAAGAAATGGACATTGGCAGGACATATAATGAGAAAGATAGATAACAGATGAACACTAGGAATAACAGTATGGTTCCCTAGAGACTGCAAACGAAGCAGGGGAAGGAAGCGAAGACGATGGATTGACGAACTGAGAAAATTTTTGGGTAAAGACTGGCATAGAAAGACCACAAACAGAAACGAGTGGAAGGTCACGTCTCTTTTATAATTATAGCTGATGATAATGATAATGATGATGATTATGATGATGATGATGATGATGATAGAAACCAAGAGAATTAATATCCGCATTTTCTTGTTATGTACTTGAGAAATTAATCTGTGATTTCTAATAATTGTTTCAAGTCCTTAGTTTACATTATATTTATTATAATAAATTAATTGGGATTTGACATTATATTTAGCAAAGATGTCGTTCATGAAAATTAAGATTCCTTAATTTCAATCAGATTTTTTTGAAGTTTGTATAAAAAAGAAAGCACAAAAATTATCACAAAAATTTATTACAGTTTGATATAATATTTCTATTCATAAACATTAAGCACTCTTAATTCCAATAAGCTTTTTCTTGAAGTTTTTATAAAAAAGAACGCACTATAATAAATATTATAAGGATAAAAGATAATTTTAAAAATATTATTGCTAAATATATGCCAAGAAATGACCTCTGAAACTCTAGTGCTGGGAAACCGTAGTCCTTGAATATTTGAGCGGAAACTTTTCAGAATCCTTTGTCTTCTCAAAATGCCAAGCGAACACAAGGATGAATTTTTCGTACAGTGGACAAAAGGTTCACCGCCCAGCCGTCCTATTGTAGAAAAAGAAACGTTTCTAACGTTAAGTATAAAAGTTTCTAGGCATAATTCTTTTTTTTTCTCCATCCCTTAAAGGAATGCGTTTGAGAAAGGGGGCCAAAGGAGTAATGAGATCCGAAAGAGAGAGAGAGAGAGAGAGAGAGAGAGAGAGAGAGAGAGAGAGAGAGAGAGAGAGAGAGGTTTGATATTCAACGACGTTTTTAAGTATTGTCCATCTTTGTACCTAAGAAAGTGCTAGAATAAAAAAAGATGATTTATTCCGTTTGGAAATTAGTTCATATCCGGATACGGATATTCTGTTGTTAAAAAAGAAATAAAAAGTATTTTCTGTCATTGTCGGTTTTAGTTTTTGCTTTTTATGAGCCTCCTTCAGGCTTGTCCTCACCCAGTTAGTGGTTTTAAAACGATGAGAAAACCAATAATCAAATAAATAGCCTGAGAATACTATCACGGAAACCACATTTGACTGTCTGTGATTCGCATACCTTCAACACGCACCATAATTAGCTTCTATGTTCTTATAATGGTGTACACAAAAATCTTGACAACCAAAGCATTCAGCTTTTGATCTAATGAAGAGAAGCTATTATTAATTTTTTTTTTTTATAGGAAATTCCGACCTAAGGACTAACCCAGTGTTTAGTCTAAGCCCGTCTTGTTCCTAACTCTTAAGTCATCTTTTAAGATTCTGCAGTTAGGCCTATTCTTAGATTTATTACATATATCTTCATTATCCAATAATCATTTTTGCTATGGAGGGTAAATGGCATACCAATGAATATTAATTCATGTGGATTTAGTAGATATAAATCTAAGACGGAATAACATGAGGTATAGTAATGTATAAAATATCGTGACTTAAAGATGATGTTTCCCCATTGCTAAAAGGATGTGTTTACATAACTAAAGATCCTTTAACCTTTATCTCCAATCTTAAGCTTCGCTTTCATCTCAGAGAGCTGGCTAATGGCCCAGGTGTTATTTAATCTATGTATGTTACTTCTTACTTTTTTTTGTCCCTTCTGCCTCACTTCCGTGATTTACCTTTTCATTTTTTACTTTATATCTTAACAAACGACGTGTTAAATATTAATCTTTAATTGATAACTATTTTTGACTGTGATATATGATAGTGAATTTGTGAGTGCGGTTGTATTTTAAAGAAACTGATATACAATTAATCTAAAAACTGAAAATATCAACTGTAAGAGAATAAGTAACCGAAGGGTACTTTACCTTTTATCTATTTATTTATTTATTTTATTTACTTATTTTTGCTGATAAGAAAAATGAGTGAAAGAAGTGTGAAGACAGTTAGCTAAAAGACAATGCTAAGGGATAGTTTGGGAAGTATCAGTAAGAGTAATGTAAAGTGTGGTTTAAAGTACATTTTTCTTGGTATGGTCTTAAAGTTAATTTAGTTCTTCCATCTAAAAGAGATTTTTTAAAGAACTCTGAAATTGAGACATCCTATTATTATTATTATTATTATTATTATTATTATTATTATTATTATTATTATTATTATTATTATTATTATTATTATTATTATTACTAGTTGCTAAGCTACAACCCTAGTTGGAAAAGCAGAATGCTATAAGCCCGAGGGCTCCACCGAAAAATAGCCCAGTGATTAAAGGAAATAAGGAAACTGTAAGGATTAATCAATCAAACGTTTCATAGAAATTATTGATATTTCCAAGGTATACGTAAATTTGAATGTGAATACATATATCTCATATATAATAAAGAACAAGTGTTTGGTCATACAGTATATATATATATATATATATATATATATATATATATATATACATATATAATATATATATATATATATATATATATATATATATATATATATATATAATATATATATATATATATATGTATATATATATATAATATATATATATATATATATATATATATATATATATATATATATATATCTTATCTTTCTGGTCACGCTCACCGGTGAGAGGGGATATTCGGAGAGGAAAGGAGGAGGGGAAGGGTTGAATCTGTGTGTGTGTGCATATCTACCTAAATATTTATCCGTCACTTTTGACGGATCACGTACACTAGTCTACTAATAATCAAGGTCAACCAAATTGCTTATGGGAGAATATTTGCTTATGATTTTATGTTAATATCTCTTTAACCGTAAAAAGATTCTTTTTTTTTTCTTCTTTCTTTTTACGCAGATAAAATAACCAGAGACCCAGTGAATTTGATTTAGGAGTATATGTGATACTCTTTTCAAAGCGTAAAACATATGCAAAAAAAAAGAAATTCTCCTTATATAAACGGCTTTGGTTTGAACTTTTTGATGAAAAACTGTTTACCTTCAGGTGGATAACCTCTCGAACCAGAGGAAAAAATACCTTTCTATGGCAGACGTGAAACCCGGATCTTTTCATGATTAAACCTTTTATGAAATGAGCGGTTGCCTAAGAGGGTTTGATCCCATAGAGAAAGTGGGAAAAAATATGGTGTATTTTCCGGTTTAGAAATGATGAAACACGAGATTTCTAGAAATTAGTTTTTTTTTTCTAGAGAAAGAAAAAATTATTTCTTTATGCAATTTTTCAGAAATTGAAACTTAAAATACTTCAACGTATGCTTCTCTACCTAGAAATACTTAGCTACTGTAGTTTAGCAAAGTTGGCGATGATATTTATTATTGAGGAAAGTCTCACGTCACAATAGCGATCTAATTCATCTACAAATTACAGAAGTAAAATAAGTTTTTGTTCTTAATTTTTTTTTTTTTAAGTATTCCCGATTCAAGATTATAAATAAAAAATACTCGAAGAATCTTTAAACCAGTTTCGTTATTTGGGCCATATCTTTGCATTGTTTATATATGACAAATCTATTTTAACGTTGCTTCTGATCATAAGATATTCTCTAATTTTTACTTATTACTTCTCATGTGTAGTTTATTTATTTCCTTATCTCCTTTTCTCACTGGGCTATTTTCCTTGTTGTACCCATGGGGCTTGTGCAGTAGTGTCCCACTTTTCCAACTTAGTTATCAATAATAGTAAATGATAATTATTTTAGTAAAAATTATTATTTTGATAATAATTTTAATTATAATGATGATAATCTTATTAATTCTAATGATAATACTTTTAATAATAGTAATAATATTCGTGGATAATATCAGGAGCTCACATTTATTACAAATTAATTTGAGGTGTATCTTACTTCCTTTCGTTGAAAATTTTCTCCTAAACTAATTTTGATATTCATTAGAACACATACATACAAGCGAGTAAATAATAATCCAATCGTTTGCACACATATATTATCTTGTGTGTGTGTGTGAGAGAGCCTTACCTTATTGCCTTATTCTATGTTTGGGTTCCCCCAGGTCCCTCAGTGTGAGGCACCTCGTATATCCACCAGAGAGTTGCTAATGCCTCTTCCGGTGTATTTTGCATCTTCCAGTCTTGGATGGTCTGGGATGCATCTTAGGTATTTATCGAGCTTATTCTTAAACACATCTACACTCACTCCTGATATGTTTCTTAGATGAGCTGGCAGCACATTAAATAGTCGCTGCATTATCGATGCTGGTGCGTAGTGGATTAATGTCCTGTGCACCTTCCTTAGTTTTCCTGGTATAGTTTTTGGCACTATTAATCTACCTCGGCTTGCTCTTTCTGATATTTTTAGCTCCATGATGTTTTCAGTAATTCCTTTTATTTGCTTCCATGCTTGTATTATCATGCAGCGTTCTCCTTTCTAGACTGTATAGTTTTAAAAATTGCAGTCTTTCCCAGTAGTCAAGGTCCTTAACTTCTATTCTAGCAGTATAGGACCTTTGTACACACTCTATTTGTGCAATATCCTTTTGGTAGTGTGGGTACTATATCACATGGCAGTACTCGAGTGTACTACGTACATAAGTTTTGTAAAGCATAATCATGTGTTCAGCTTTTCTTGTTTTAAAGTGTCTGAATAACATTCCCATTTTTGCTTTACATTTAGCCAACAGTGTTGCTATTTGGTCGTTGCATAACATATTCCTATTTAACATTACACCAAGGTCGTTAATTGCTTCCTTGTTTGTGATTGTCTCGTTATTAGGTCCTTTGTATGCATATACCATTCCTTCTCTGTTTCCATAATTTATTGATTCGAATTTATCGGAGTTAAATACCATCCCATTTATCTCCGCCCATTCATATATTTTGTTTAGATGTCTTTGTAGTGAGTTCCTATCTTCATCACAAGTAATTTCTCTACTTATTCTTGTGTCATCGGTGAAACTTCTCACTACAGAGTTTTTAACATCACAGTCTATGTCTGAGATCATAATAACAAGCAGCAGTGCAGCTAATACCGTACCTTGTGGCACGCCAGATATTACCTGATCTTCATCTGATTTCTTGTCATTTGCAACCACTATCTGTTTTCTGTTTTGTAGGAATTCTTTTACCCATTTTCCTATCTTTCCAACAATATTATGCTTTCTCATTTTTTCTCTAATATAGTATGGTCTACCTTGTCAAAGGCTTTTGCAAAATCTAGATAGATCACATCTGTGTCTTTTTCATTTATCATATTTTTGTATATGTCTTCATAGTGTGCTATCAGTTGGGTTTGTGTATTTTTTTTTCCGGGCACAAAACCGTGTTGACCTACATTAAACAAATTATTTTTAACCAGATGATTCATTATTTTCTTTTTTATTACCCTCTCACACACTTTCATAATATGTATTGTTAGACTAACAGGTCTATAATTGCTTGCCTCTAGTCTTGATCCACTTTTGAAAATAGAGAGAGACTCAAAGCATATACCTATCACACATTTAGAGAGAGAGAGAGAGAGAGAGAGAGAGAGAGAGAGAGAGAGAGACTCCAGGCATACACCATAAACTAATTTTGATATTCAATAGAGCACATGCAAGTGAGTAAATAATACAGGTAATCCAATGGTTTACACATATAATATCCTCTTGTGAGAGAGAGAGAGAGAGAGAGAGAGAGAGAGAGAGGAGAGAGAGAGAGAGAGAGAGAGAGAGAGAGAGAAGAGAGAGAGAGAGACTAAAGGCATATACCTATCACGTATATAGACCATTCTTGACAATTTCGGCGCCGAAGCCTCTCTCCTGAACATCCAGGACATTGAAATCACATGCAGATGACATCATTGACACAAGTTTGGAATAGGATCCGAGAAAGTGTTTGCTTACATTTTTAGAATCGATGGCTGCTGACGTCCTTGTAAATTGTGGACAAACTCACTCGAGTCTCGGGAACTCTGAATAGGGGACTTGGAAACAGAATAAAATCCTCTGGAACTCGGGATACTGCAGATGTAAACCTGGGGGGGGGGGGGGGAAGTAAATGAAGTGACATAGTTATTCGAAATGTATGCAAACACAATATTGTATTGCTATTGGGGTAAAAGATACAAGCATTGCCATTATTGGTGAGAATTTCAAAATAGAATATAGGGTCTTTTGTTCTCTACTAAGAATATCAACTCTCATAATAATAATAATAATAATAATAATAATAATAATAATAATAATAATAATAATGGATTATGATGATGATGATGATGATGATAAGATTAATAATGATAATAATAATAATAATAATAATAATAATAATAATAATAATAATAATAATAATAATTGATCGTTTTCAACAAAACACTTTGAACTTTCCCTGCTCCTCCTCCGTGTCAATAAAGCTTAAACATTGGACATTTATTATTATTATTATTATTATTATTATTAATATTATTATTATTATTATTATCATTATTATTGTTGTTGTTGTTATAATAATAATTAATACTAATAATAATAATGATAATTATCATTATTATTATTATCATTATCATCATTGTTATTATTGTTATTACTGTCAATAGCACGAATCAAGTAAAATCAGTCCTTCTGCATGAGATGTAAATAACTATGTTCTTTTAAATAACAGCTAGAATTAAACTTGTATAAATTAATTTGAAATAATAAATACCTTCGTTATGATGAAGTTACAAGAAATCAAATAGTTTATGCTACGATTGACATCAGTAAGTAAACAAGTCGTTAACCTGAAACTTAAAATTGTTGTTGTCTTTTAATCATAAAGTAAATTATGAATACAACTACAGATAGGGAAACTTTTATCAAATGTTTGTATATTATTAAAACCAGATTAACTTGAAATAGATTGTAATTAATATAACTATTCAAACGATGGAGGAAATACAGAATTTAAGTAAAAAATTATCAAGATCTCTGGATAGAATGGAAAAGATATTTTACCTTTTTGAAGACTTGAGAGAAGAAAAGGGATTTCACAAGAAATGTCTGAAAATCCACATCTTGACTGCGAAGTCCTGTAAAAATTAAGCTGAATGGGAAATCTTTAACATCTTGAAGAACTTATTGAAGAGAGATTCAAAGTTTGTAATTAACTGCCGAGTCTCTCTTCAGAAGAAGCTGTTATTGAAAAGAATTGACACAATAGTTTTTGACGGTGCCTAGAATATAAAAAAAAATTTCTTTCATAATAACGTCTTCTGTATTTACCTTACCAGTCTATATGCATATACATACACACAGATATGTATATACACATATGTATATCTATATGTATATATAATTGCAAAACTTGAAAGAACATACAGTATATACAGTATGTACACATACACACACACACACACACACACACACATATATATATATATATATATATATATATATATATATTATATATATATATATAGATAGATAGATAGATAGATAGATAGATAAATAGATAGATAGATATGTGTGTGTGAATCGAAGCACTTGTCGACACCAAATAATATATATATATATATATATATATATATATATATATATATATATTATATACTATATATTACATATACATATATATATTTATTATATATATATATATATATATATATATATATATATATATATATATATATATATAAATATGTGTGTGTGTGTAATTCATGTGCGTATGTCTGTGTTTATGTGTACATACGTGTATTGATATCGATGCTCTTGTCTCTGAGTATGATATATACATACATATCTAAAAACATCCACACGTGTTTAAATACACTCATATATTAGAATAGCTGAATAAGGTTTTAAGTTCCTATATTATAGAAAGCCTTTCGGAGTGAGGTTGCATACCCCTCACCCTTCACTCTGGTTACGACTCAATGACAGTCCAATATTCATAAAGTGAATAATTCACCGTTCAGGTCATCAGATGTGCAATGGATTTTCTGGGAATCCTAATTTTTTTCTTTTCTTCTGCTGCGATCAATACTTGGTCTGTTGTAGGTGATGGGAGTCTGATAATCCATAGAGAATAAACTCATGCTTACATACACTCCTTGTGTGAGTACTCGCACGCGCATAAACAAACGTGCACACATACATACACACACACAAACACACACACACATATATATATATATATATATATATATATATGTGTGTGTGTGTGTGTGTGTGTGTATATAGATAGATAGATAGATAGATATTTGTGTGTGAATCGAAGCACGTGTCGACACCAAATAATAAATGGAGAAACTTAAATGCATTTTCTAAGATATTCTGAGAACTATGTGGTGTACAACAAGACAATATATATTCATCTTGAACGTAGGGCACCAGCCCAAGTAGCATATATATATATATATATATATATATATATATATATATATATATATATAAATATATATATATATATAGGAATATATATATATACATATATATATATATTTATATTGTATATATGTATATATATATGTATGTGTATGTATGTATAAATATATATATATATAATATATATATATATATATATATATATATATATATATATATATATATATATATTATATATATATACATATATATATATATATATATATATATATATATATATATATATATATATATCAACCAATCTATCTGTCATTAAATAATAGAAAAAAAATCTCTCTCTCTCTCTCTCTCTCTCTCTCTCTCTCTCTCTCTCTCTCTCTCTCTGTGACAGAGATTTACCCAATAACAATACAGAACTAGAAACCTACACACTTGTTTTCAAAATTCACACTCTCTCTCTTTTCCTCTATATTTATCCGCACTTATATTGTATCCTGCATATTGCATCAAACATTGCAATGTCAACAGCATTCCCAAACTGAATATTTCCATCAAACTGCTCCTCTGCTAATCCTGGCCCATCAGAGATTTGCGCAATATTGGCATTTTGGGCAGGGTTTGCAAATTTGGTCGTCGGCTGATCCACGTCATAGGTCCATTAATCACTGAGGACTGGGGAATAATTCCACGTGGTCCAGGTTCCGTCCTTCGGTTGATTGATAGGATGATTAAATTCTGTGATCTGGCGTCAGGTTTTCCGTCAGGTTCGACTTGGGGAAATTCGTGATCCTTTTGATATATTAGATATTTTTTAACAACCATTAATTATTGCATCTTATAAATGCTTTTATGTAACACTTCCATAGAACAATTTAAAATATCATAAATGCGCCATGATGGAAAATTATATTTGTTGAGGAAAACTAGATTCATTATTAGCTACCTCATGTATCATATCAATGTACGTAGTAAAAATTATATTCAAGAGTTTTTCAATTGATTAGTAGCTACCATTAGCAAAGCGAATTTTCCATTAGTGCTTGATTAACGCTAGTTAACGTAAAAACATTATCATTTAAAAAAAAAAAGAATAAAAAAAAAACATTTTTGACAGTCGAACTAAAATTGTTGCAATAATTACTAAAAATATTTCTCTTGACAAAAGCGATTCAGTAGTCATGTATTATTATTATTATTATTATTATTATTATTATTATTATTATTATTATTATTATTATTATTATTATTATTATTATTATTATTATTATTATTTTTATTATTATTATTATCATTATTATTAAAAAAATCAGAGAATTCTTACGTCAATAAAACCCAGCATTTCTCTGATATAATAATAACTATCCTGTCATCTACACAAGAAGCCCCTTTTCATATCCCATAGGAAGAGTCACAGATATTTCTGTATTTTTCTATTTCAACTTATTTATCCAAAGAACTGAGTGGTGCTAGTGAGTCCTTTGCAGAATTCAGATAATCTATTCTTTTTGGGAATGGAGTTGATACGACATCATGTTTAGTGGGGTTGTTTTGACATTCAAGAAACGTTTCAACAAAAACATTGTTACAGGACCCAACTGACTGAAAAACGAGATATGTAGTATTATCGCCTTCTCTCAACTTCTCTCTAATCACACACATGCACACACATATGTATACACACACATATATATACATACATATATATATATATATATGTATTATATATATATATATATATATATATATATATATATATATTATATATATATATATATATACTATATATATATATATATATATGTGTGTGTGTGTGTGTGTGTGTGTGTGTGTGTATCTCAACCATTTTAGTTTTAATTGGATAATAGCAGAAAAATTACTCTCTCTCTCTCTCTCTCTCTCTCTCTCTCTCTCTCTCTCTCTCTCTCTCTCTCTCTCTCTCTCTCTCTCTCAGTGAGTTATCCCAATAATAATACAGAACTAGTAATCTTACACACTTGTGTTCCAAATTCACACTCGCTCTTTTCCTCTATATTTATCCGCACCTATATTGTATCCTGCATATTGCATCAAACATTGCAATGTCAACAGCATTCCCAAACTGAATATATCCATCAAACTACTCCTCTGCTAATCACGGCGCATCGGAGAAGGATTGGACTGGATTGGTGATAGGAATTTAGCAGACCTAGAGTATGCTGATGATGCTGTAACTTGTTAGCAGAACACCGCAGGATTTGCAATGCTTGCTTACCGGAATGCATGAAATATCCCACGAGTTTGGGCTGAAGATAAATAGAAGAAAGACAGAGATGATGAGAACGGAGTATGCAATGGAAGATGAAATATACTTGGAAGGAGAAAGGATTAATGAGGTAGAATCATTTTAGTATTTAGGAACTATGATCTCCGATACAGGGTCTTTAGAATTAGGGTTTAGTGGAAGATTGAAAGAAGCAAATCAGAAAATTATGTTAAGTAAAATTTGAAAATCAAATCGCCTGAAATTACATATAAAAATCAGGATATATAACAGTTTAGTAAGATCCGTGTTACTCTATGGATATGAGTCATAATATGACTATAAAACAATATCCAATAGATTTAGTAGATTTGAGAACAAAACCCTCAGAAGGATATCAGGAGTTAAATGGCACGACAGGATTAAAAATGAAACTATAAGAGAGATTACTCGAGTACCATATGTTGATAAGATCTTGATGAAGGGTAGATGGAGATGGTTTGGGCATGCTCTTCGCACTCACAGAGAGAGATTAGTTCACCAAACGTTCAGTTCGGCTCCACAAGGCACTAGAAGAGTTGGAAGACCCAGGCCTACATGGCTGATGAATATGAAATGCGAAGTAGGAGATGCTAAATGGAGAAGTATTGAATTGAAAGCTCAAGATAGAGACGACCGGCGAAATCTAACCGAGGCCCTTTGCGTCAATAGGCATAGGAGGAGATGATGATATATAGATATATATGTGTATGTATATATATATATATATATATATATATGTGTGTGTGTGTGTGTGTGTGTGTGCGCGCGTATACACACACACACACACATATATATATATATATATATATATATATATATATATATATATATATATATGTATATATATAAATAGATATATATATATATATATATATATATATATATATATATATATATATATATATATATATATATATATATATATATACTGTATAAAGCTTTTGCTATATTGATTATTTTCTGACTGATATTTGTAGGTACTAATGATACTAAGATATTTTAAACTCCGGGGCTAAAAACAATCACTTGTTCTTAGGTGAATTCAGGCAGCTGTTTCGTTTATATATCGATTTCTTTTGTTTTGGGGTTTAACATAATGTCTTTGCTATGAAATTAGAATGTTTATCAGAAAAAGGGACATCAAATTAACGTATTAGAAAGTTTGTGTGTGCGTATGCGCGCACGCGTGTGTTTATCTAAAGGACTTAATTATTTGTCTTCGTAGCAGAAAAAATCTGTTGATGACAACAGTAACCCCACAAAATATTTGGTTATTGTAATTCATTTCTTATATCAAATTTCTTTACCATTCATTTATTTAATTTCTTCGGTGGCTTCCTCCCTTATCCGTATTCGGGACACTTGGAAGACTTTTTCTATGTATTAATCCCGGTTATGTGGCAATCCGTATACCGGATCCGTATACCGGATTTGCGGTATCCCGGATTCTGGAGTTACTGTATAGTCTATCAGAATGCTTTATCACTGTTTCCGATTACCTTGGATGGGAACCGCTGTCCACTGGATTGGTACATCCACTATGTATTTACACAACTGCTGAGGGCAATAATGCCTCTTTATTATGTAAAAACTGGCATCAGTTACTAACGAAAAACAAAGAAAACGAAATTCACAATTAAACAAGAAATATCACCAGAATCAATTTATCAGCAAGTTGAGGCCATCCCAGAAGTGGACTTTCTATCTCTCATTGACATTTTAAAGTATATCAATTGAATAACTGGTATCAGTTACTAACAAAAATAAAGAAAAATTAAATTTACAATTAAACAAGAAATATCAAAATCCATTTAGCAGCAAGTTGTAGCCCTCCCCAGATATGGGCTTTCTCAGAAGCGAGGACATTTTTCTCGAACCAATAAGTCTGCCTTTTCACTGTTGATATGAAAGCCACGTGTTCCCCTTTTTGCCTCCCGGGTAGGACGCAGGATCTTTGTTTGCTAATATCATATTAGCATCCGGTTCAACTTCTATGCCTGAAGCCATTTCCTTGTTCTTTGTTTGTTTACGTATTGTTTTTTTCAGGTGGTTATTAAATTTTGTATTTTTTTTTTTTTGTTCTTTTGTATATTGATATTCTCCGGCTATCCAAACGGAAATTTATTACTATTTCCCCTACATAATAAAGAGCAAGTATCTGGTTATATAACATTATCATCATCAGCCATTATTAGTCCACTGCAGAACAAAAGCCTCAGATATGTCCAACCACGTACGTCTGTTTATTGTCTTTCTGTTATATATCTATATATTAACTACTAAGTCTCTCCTCGTCTCTCAGGAAGGTGTTTGTGTAGTAATGCCATGGTGAAAGGGGGGGGGGGGGTTTGCGTGACTGTCTAAATATTCAACCTTCATTTTAAGACGGGTTGCGTACAATAGTTTGTAACAATGATAATGATATTAATCCTATTACCAATGCTACGAATACTGCTACAACTAATAAAAATAATGATGATGATAATAAAGATGTTAAAGATACTAATTCGGAATGAATATAACTATTAGATAAGCTGGTAGATTTGGTTGTTTTTCCCAGAAGATTAAATTACCATATGAAAGGATTTTGAATCTGGGTCAAAGCATATTTTTATAAGCTTAGTTTCAAACGATAAGCGCATCAGAACATGTAAACGTGGAATAACCAATCCATTGAATAAATAGAATGTTTTGTATCAAGTATGGTTAGAGATATTTTCTAGCATGCTGTATATAATGGATTTTCTACCCTACCTATGTTTTTTTTTCAGGTAATTTTCCCGTGAATATCTGTGATTTTATATGTCCAAACGTCAAGGTCAGATATCTATTGTGGCATAATTCTCTCTCTCTCTCTCTCTCTCTCTCTCTCTCTCTCTCTCTCTCTCTCTCTCTCTCTCTCTCTCTGTCAGATATCTATTGTGGCATAATTATCTCTCTCTCTCTCTCTCCTCTCCTCTCTCTCTCTCCTCTCTCTCTCTCTCTCTCTCTCTCTAAAGATGATAACCACCCGTGCTTCCATGTAATAAGAAACCCACAAACCAAATATATCGTCGAATTAGACTTGTTACGATCTGCGTAACTTGTGTCTCTCCTTTAGCCAACAGTTAAATGTGAAACCCATCTGTGAGAAGATACCTTAACGTGGTGAAAGGGTTTGGGTATTGCCATGATCAGCAAAGCTGTACTAGTCAGGGGCACCCATATTAGGTTGGTTTGCTGTGAAGGATCCGAAGAAAATCTCCCACTATCACCAATCCGCAGTGATGAAAACTGGCCAAACACCAGACATGAAATATGTCTGAGGCCTTCGTCTTGCAGTAGACTAGAAATGGCTGCATTTGTTGTTGTTGTTGTTGTGGTTCTATATGAACGATATTTATCTTTATATCTGTATTTGATATTATACATTTTAAGATACTAATAGTGCAAAATACACTATAAACGACTTTATCCATTACCATGGGTCGTGAATTAGGCCTGTACTAACGCCAGATTACTTCTATTCTTCTGGTTATCTGACATTGATAAATTGTCTTTTTGTATATAACCTGTCAAATAAAACATTTGTGACTAATGTTGTCGTGAACATAAGGTATAGCTAAAAATAGTTAATTCTGTACAGATGAATCATTAGAGGAATTGGTTAATTATTAAAACAATTAAATCTAATCCATTATTTTAGTTACAATAGTAAAAATCTGCTTGGAAGAGACTATCGAAAAATCAATTTCAAAAACTTAACTTCATGACAGATGTGCTATAATTAGTAAGTTTTTTAATTTGCATAAATGAGTATTCAAGAAAAAATTACTCATTCAGAATTCGAATATACTTTTCATGTGGCTCGATTTATTTGTGTTGCATC
>NC_090735.1:21719156-21874156 GCF_036898095.1 Palaemon carinicauda
GGAAATAATTAACTTGAAAAAAATTAACTAAAATAGAATAGAAGCAGATTTTAGAAACAACAAGAGCAATCTGAGATTTCTGACTTCCGCCCGATGTTAATGGAGTCGTCCATGGCCTAAGCTGTGGTGAAATTTCGTCAGATCCGTCAATTTGCTTTGACGTTATCCTTAAAATGGTGAAAGATGCAAATCCTAACGTAGAATTTGGATTCGGATCAGGATCATCTCCAAAAATTTGATGGGTCGTTCATGACCTAAGATCTATCCGTGGGGAAAATTTCGTCAAAATCCGTCGGTTAGTTTGTGACGTAATCCTGTCCACAGACAGAAACAGAGACAAATACGTAAATAAATAAACAGACTCTATTTTATAACCTCCTTTGCGGGGGTAATAAAATAACTATAGAATGAAACTTTAATAAAAAAAAACTATAAAGATGATTGCTGATTTCGGTAAGTAAGATAATTTGAAAGCCCATGGTACGAAGGTGCAAAGAAATAAAAAAAGCAAAGGAAAATAACATTCTTCGTATTTACGAATCAATGTGAGCGACTGAGAATTTCTGCAAATACAACAGGATTAAAATCAAACCTCTTTAGGAAGTTTCAATGAGCGAATTAACTCATAAGAGGATTTTATCGTCAACTTCACGAGGTTTGAGAGAGAGAGAGAGGAGAGAGAGAGAGAGAGAGAGAGAGAGAGAGAGAGAGAGAGATCTTAGTGCTAGAAGGTAGAGCTAAGAAATGAAATTGCAAACTGTGGAGGGAGAGAGAGAGAGAGAGAGAGAGAGAGAGAGAGAGAGAGAAGAGAGAGAGAGAGAGAGAGTCTCTTGGTGCTAGAAGGTAGAGCTAAGAAATGAAATTGCAAACTGGGAGAGAGAGAGAGAGAGAGAAGAGAGAGGAGAGAGAGAGAGAATCTCTTGGTGCTAGAAGGTAGAGCTAAGAAATAAAATTGCAAACTGGAAAGAGAGAGAGAGAGAGAGAGAGAGAGGAGAGAGAGAGGAGAGAGAGAGAGAGAGAGAGGAGAGAGAGAATTTCTCAAAGCTCCATTTGCAGAAATGTACAAGTGGTGATAGTGAAATTTGCTAATTAATTATGACAAGGGAAGTCGATGTTTTTTTTTTTGCAAAATTAGTTTAATCAAGCATAATTATGGATATAAACTAACCAGAAGTAGTCCATTATAAGATCAATCGTGTTCTTAATTGTTTCTGGAAGCCATAATGGACTTGCGTTCTCTTGGAATGAGCAATCTATAACCATGTTCATATACTCTTTTTGTCATTGTCCTTATTATTATTCCATAAGAAACACTCTGAAGAAAAACATTTGGTGTATTTTAACTTCACATCTTACTATAACTTGCTTAGATCAAGCAACATTATCTTGGCCACAAATTCAATTCAGAACAATGTACTGAACATATTTCAATAACTTACACAATAAAATTCTTTCAAGACTTGCTTTTGTAATACAAAATAACTTTATATATTTACAATTAAATCTGCACAGGAAAGGGAAAATAAAAATGGTTTCAGAAAAGGTTTAAAGGCCGCTCATGAATGGCCGAGGTAAGGGACAGTGACATTGCCCTATGAGGCAGGACAATGCCCCAGATACTGACTATATATACATATGATTAGCGCTCGAACCCCACTCTGGTGATCACCAGTTTTCTTTGGAAAAAAAAAATATAATTGTGTAGAAGTAATACAAGAAGACACTTTAGGAAGTATAGAAAGTAATTGGACAGAAATGACAGATTCTCGTTATATTTATGGATTAAAAATGAAATATATTTTTGCCTTATGCAAGCACTCTGGAGACCAGTGTATCCTTAAGATACTTGAAAAGAGGTCAGACACAGGTTAAGGTGTCTGGTTTCAGTTCCAATAGGAATAGATACTCACCAGAACGTCAACCGGGCAAGCCCAACCCCCACTGTGGTGCCCAACCACAGCAGTAGCCTCCCAGTAAAACAGCTTAAACTCACGGCCCTGGGCGAGGATCGATCTCTTGCTACGCGAGTGCGAGGCAAACACGTTACCACTGTACTAGCCAGGAGATGTAATGAATAGTTACCTGTTGAGCATTCCCAATTGCAATACGTGAATAGATTAAAATCTATATTCATTGATGAAATAAAGTAAACTGTTTTGATGAAATATGAAACTAACCTACGTCCACATATGTATGATTAGGAATACATTCTTTAAACAAAATAACTAGGTTGGTTATAATTTAGAGGGTAATATCATGGAAAATGAACGCCACTAATGTGATACATAATGTCTCAGGAAAATGTTGAAATTATTATTATCGTCAATACAAACTAATGGAACTTGTTATCCTATGCTATGAAGGTACAGAGAAAGGAAAAGTAATTAGAAACAAAAGTTTATACTTTTTGTTACGAATCAAGTCAGCAACTGAGAGAGACTCGGCAAATGCAGCAGGATTAAATTCCAACTCTTTAGCGAGTTTCAAGGAGTGAATTAACTTCATGAAGATTCTCTCGACTTCCTGAGAGGGAGAGAGAGAGGAGAGAGAGAGAGAGAGAGAGAGAGAGAGAGAGGGGGGGGGGGGGATTCAAGTGAGTATGAAATGTCATTCGAAGTTTATCTTCAATGTAAAAAGATAAGTTGATAAGTTTAGAAATAATATGATTTTTAGAGATCGAAGGAGCATGTAACCCTGAAATGATAAAAAGTATGATATATGAATAAATCTCTCATAGAAATTATGATACAGTTACTATATTATTCTTATTGTGGTCCTTAAATGTAAATTTGTAAATGTCGCTAATTGTAATGAATAAAATTATTCCACGAGTTATGAAGCATTTACAAGACAAAATAATTTATACGAAATTAGATAATTTCCTGTTTTTTTTTTTTTTTATAAATCTTAACAATCATTAAGGTGAAAAAATATTCTCAAAGGAGAATTTGCCTTTTGAAGAGAAATAATTGTATGATTATTTTCGATGAATTAATAATTTTGGAATAATAAAAGGGCAGAAATGAGAAGTATATATAGCAATATATAAAAGTGTTCCAAAGACAGGCCGAAAACCTACTGTATCTCACAAAGTAGCTGTGTTACTGAAAGGGACTGAACATTAAAGGAAGGATTAAAGTTGAACTAAGCCCAAAGTTTTGATGAGGAACTTGCTCGACTTCATACTGACTTGTATGAGACAGGGAGAGATACAGAAATGGAGGGACGAAAGGCAGAGTACTAAGCCCAGAGAGAGAGAGAGAGAGAGAGAGAGAGAGAGGAGAGAGAGAGAGAGGAGAGAGAGAGAGAGAGAGAGAGAGTTTTCAATTTTGAGAGGAAATCCCAAAAGTAATCTGAGGCTTCATAGATTAGATCCTGTTACTTATGGTAGCCTTGAAAAGAGTTGATTAAAAAAAGTTTTTATATCGAAATATGTCTTTGATATCTTTTAATAGTAAGTCGGTCAAACAACACGGTTTCTCAAGGGATAAAATCCAATATTTTCAACGCAGCCCAGTTTCTGAAGGGATAAAATCCATTTTGTTTTTTCACGTAATATTTATAATGTTTGTTTTTTAGGTTTTCGTATTACTTGCCAAGCTGCTACCCTAGTGGGAAAATCAATATACTGCAAGCTTAAGAGAAAAGGGAGATTATTTTCAATTCAATAACAAATTTAAGATGATAAACAGGTTAGTAGCAAATAATTATACCTTGTGACGACACTTGTGTGAACCTGTTCACCAGGAAAGCATTTGCACAAAGTTTGAACTTCTGAAGTTTCTGTTTCTACTATTTATTTGGGAAAATAATTCCATAGTCTGGTCAAATATTGAACAATCTAGAATATTGTCAAGCATATGTGCCAAGCATCCCTTTTTGTTTATTTGTGAAGCGTTTGTATTTGCTTTGCATAATTTGCTTATGATTTGTTTGTAATTCTATTAGACTTAAGATTAACATTAAGAAGTCGCATAGAAAGCTTGAGTGTTTTTCTCATCCCATTTAAGACGTTTCTACCTACGTTTTTCTGAATGGGAACTCTCCGCTTTTTAGATCAATAGAATTACTGCCATGTGATGAAAAAGAAAAAGTGTTGGTTAACGTAAGAGATTTTAGTTTGCTTACATCCTTAAGAACACATAGGCTTTTATCCAGTAAAGAACAGCCTTGGTGAATTATGACATTTTATGTAAAGTGAAAACAATGTTTAGTTTCATATATAATTATGCTTAATTTTTTCAAAATGATAGTCACATCTCCAACGAATTAAAGCATTGCAAGGGGGATTCAGAATTCCTCCTCAAATGATATCCATCAACTAGAAATAGGTTAACCTAAAAATATGCATTTTAGATAATATTAAATTGGACTTATTATCACTCGCAAAACGAATGATACCTCATCAACTGCAACTAAAATAGGAAGTGGATTGTTACCGTTTAGCATAGATAGTAATTGGTATTTGAAGCATTTTACCTTCAATGAACATGTAAAAGTATATGCATGTACAGTATGTGTATGTGTGTGAATATATATATATATATATATATATATATATATATATATATATATATATATATTATTATTATTATTATTATTATTATTATTACTATCCAAGCTACAACCCTAATTGGAAAAGCAAGATGCTATAAGCCCAGGGGCTCCAATAGGGAAAAATAGCCCAGTGAGGAAAGGAAATAAGGAAATAAATAACTGAAGAGAACAAATTAACAATAAATCATATATATATATATATATATATATATATATATATATATATATATATATATATATATATATATATAATGTTTGTGAGGGCATACAAATGTGTACATTCTTTATGGGTTGACCGTGCATTTGTTTGCTTGCATGAAAATCAGAAAACGTCTGTGAAAAAAAGTCATAAAAGTAGTTCGTTGTATTTCCTTCCTTTAATCGTAAAACCAGCGGAGTTATGTATTCATATAATATAATTTCTATTGTTCTATGTTTTGTTCTATCGTGGTATTCAAAATGAAGACACGATTAGGTAACGATTTTATAAGAAAAAAAAAATCCGCACGTTCCAATAATCCTTCCAGATGTATTGTTCCGGTTCCGCGCTTGAGGGTGTCAGTTACGAAATTCCGTCCACATGGTGTTGGTCTTTCCTGATATAAAATACATCCCACGTTTCCCTCCAAGGTTGGTACCGTTAATTTAGATACAAAGTCAGGTATATCAAAGTACATTAGACTTATTTTCAAATAAGGAAATCTATAGATAGGTAGTTTGTAATGTTGGTAACCCTACTCTCTCTGTAGTTGACAGTCATAGGCCAAGACATTTTACCAATGGCGTAACTTCATAGATTCAAGTCATATGTACCGAGCAAGTCTGAGTACGGTGTGTGATGATTAATATCCTAGTTTTAAAAGGCAATTGACTGTTTAAATTTTGAAAGTTTACTTATCTAAGTTCACAGTTTACAAGGTTAAATCATAGAACGCGGAATTACATAGAAAAATTTTGTAAATATCGTACTTTCAATGACTGACTTTTATTCCTACCGCAAATGAACCGTCCTCCGGTAACCCCCATCCCTCTTTTCTGACAGACAGGTGGGAACCTGCGACTTTGGGTCACCTGAAATAGGAGGAAAATGTGATAAACCTTCGAGAACCTAACACACCCTACCTAACCTAACCTAGTAATGTTCAGGTCAGGCACCTAACCAGGACAAGGCCCCCTGATAGGTCACAGACCTAACCTGGTCATGACCCTCCTTCCAAGGTCACAGACCTAGCTGGCAGGCAAGTCTCCCAATCCCCCTACCCAGGTCACAAGGTATGTACAAACGTACAAATAGGAAAGGATACGCGCCATTTGTAAAATGTAAACAAAAGTGTAATAAATATTTGGTTTCATTGTATATTATTCCATGGTAATGTATCCTAGGAAAAAAACTACTGTTTCTTATAGAAAAAATTACGCTCTCTTCGAAAATGACACTCGTTCCCGTCGCAAATTAATAGTTTCAGAAATAAATATACATCTATATCCTCCAATAATGGGGGACCCCCAGTGGGAACTTGGGGTTTTGGGTGGGGAAAACATACTGGGGAATCGATATATAAACGTAAAACAAGCCTTTTCTTCTCCATACATTACCTTCTTGAAATTATAACAACTGGAGGAAAATACAAAACAGTATATCTGAATAAACTTTGGAGGCGCCGTTGCAAAGATTGTGTCATGAAAAAATACAGTAACCAGTGCTGCCATCGTCCGATGTAGATCAAATGTTATTTTGTGACCTGTCATACTACTAGGCTAGGTTAGGTGGGTTTGTTAGGTTCTGTGCCGTTTTTGTACATTTTATATATTGAGTAAAACTTATATGGAGAAATTATTTAATATGGAAATATCTATCATTACTATCTTTAGTAATGTCAACGTGCCGTTGGTAACTCTGTGTACCATGCGTCAACGTTGGTAACACTGTGTATTATTGGTAACGTTGCTAATGTTATCGTTCGTTCGTAAGAGAAGTGACACCGTGCATCTTAAAGTTATCCGAATTGGTTGATCTGTTTGTTTACGATTGAAATGAACATCAAATTCGCTTAATTCACGTTATTTACTATAGGAAAACAATTATATATCGGTTCCCCAGTATGTTTTCCCCACCCAAAACCCCGAGTTCCCACTGGTGGTCCCCCATTATCGAAGGATATAGATGTATATATATTTCTGAAACTATTCATTTGCGACGGAAACGAATGTCATTTTTGAAGAGATCGTAATTTTTTCTGTAAGAAACAGTAGTTTTTTTCATAGGTTACATTACCATGGAATAATATACAAAATTACCAAATATTTTAGGGGAATGGGATGCCACTATTTTGTGTAATTTTTCGTAGATCTCTTGTGCGTCCAAGGGAATATAATGAGAAGAAAAGGTTAGTTTTACCGTTTATCAATTTTCAGTAAATTATCGAAGGATATATTAGGCTGTATCTTATTAACTTTATTTGTAATATAAATAATGTGATGGTCATCTTGTAAGAAACTGGGAGGTTTTCTTAATAAAACCAAATTTCTTTATTAGGAAAATTTTTTCTGGATTTTCTCTAATTCCGTTTACTTTTGGGAGACATGAGTTACTGGGCATGCATTGTTTGCATTCGCTTCTGCCAGCTGTTATTTTTTTTTTTTTATGTGCTCATTACTTGGCCATTTAACCAATTAAGAGATTCCAAGGTAATTGTGTAGGAGACCTCCGCGCTCGATTTAAAAGTTTCTAAAAGTAGAAAACGAAAGAAAACAGTAAATTAGAGCTACAGTTACCTTGAAACTGTGAGATAATCCTCCTACAACCACCTAACTCTTACACAGAAAATGTAAGCATAAACCTACTACTACAATTATGGGGGACCCCAGTGGGAAGCGGGGTTTTTGGGTGGGGGGAGGAGGAGAAAAGTGATTTTTCGGGGCACTACCGAACCTAATACAACTACCTACTCTACCGTGGGGGCCATGTACCCCTACCTAGGCCTACCGGGGGGTGGCTCCGCCCCCCGCGACCCTCCCTTAAAGCCACAGTAATTTTCAGGGCACCACCGAACCTAAGACACCCACCTAACCTAGCCTATGGGGACCTGTACCCCTACCTAGGCCTACCGGGGGGGGGGGGGCCTTCGCCCCCCCTGCGACCCCCCCTTAAGGCCACAGTAATTTTCAGGGCACCACTGAAACAAGACACGAAAAAATTGCACCTCCTCTTCCTTTTCCCACGAGTAACCACACTACGATCACACCGGAATGCTAATTTGTTGTAATCTATACGGCACACATTTTCACAATTAGGGCACTTTTTCTCTGCCAAAATCAAACCATGACGTTGAGCAAATGCAATTAGCAAATCAACTTTCCCTGAATAATGTACACAAAAATCCCCATAAGAAACAAAGCAATTGTCACAAGTGACACAGTCGGAACGGGATGAAGGTCCTGCTAATTGCTCCATACTTCACGGCAAAATTAGCTTTTCAGTTTGAAGGGAGATCCGAGACGTGCAAAAATATTCCTCCGCGGAACTTCACGTAAACTGTGGTAACTGGTGGAAAAATAGCAGGGATAAGTGAAGTAATAAGTGTCAGCATTGGCTAGATTTGTAAAAACCGCCATGATTGGTTTTCAAACAGTGTGACGTCAAGAAAACACCTGTTATTGGTTAGAATAGCATTGAGAACTAGTCTGCCATACGCAGTAAGGCGGTGAAACAGCTCATTTTAGCCAAGACATCACACAGTAAACAAAAACAAACACTTAGAAAAAATCCAAGTGAAACATAACTATACACACGAATATCTTCGTTAAATAGAAGCTGCTCATATATTGACTATTATATAAGCGTTCTATATGATATAATAGTGAATTGTAGGTGTTTAAATTCTTCAAGATCTTCCGCGGAGCTCTCCTACACATTTACCGATTCCAAATATTAATGCACAAGTTCTCAGATATTGTCCTACAACAGTACTTTTTCCCCCACACTCTCCTTCAGTTCCAGCATGATTACAGTCTAAAGAAGACATCTTCAAGAAACTGAAGTATAATCTATTTTGAAATTTACATTAATGTAATTTCTTGTAGTATGGTAATTATTAAAAATGCTTTTCATTCAGTACATAGCTGTTGTTGCTCATTTGAAAGTAAAAAATATTCCCAACATAATGACCCACGTATAGAGTCCTTTCAATGACGTCACTAGGAATCGCCGGCGGCCATGCTGGAGGACATACAAAGCGAAAACATGGCGGCTGCTACAGCGAATATGGACAATGAGAGCGACTTTGTCAAACAATTGTCGGGTGATGATAAGCGTTTTTACAAACAGAAACTCGATCTATTTGATGGCCTAGATCCATACCAGATGCAGAATTCATTAAGTCAAAATATTGAGGATTGTTTCCATTGGATAATCTGCTTCCAGAATTTTTTTTTTCCCTTTAACACTTCTAAGTCCAAAATTAGATAAACACTGGACCAATGAAGAGTGTTTATAATTATAAAGCTAATATTGATCATTTAGCCTAACCTAGTGTAATATAATTTTTGATTGTCATAATGTATGTAAAAGTTTTGCATTATAATGTCAAATTTTTATCAGTTCATGCCTAACCATTGTGTTTGTGTTTGGTTACAAATGCTATAATTTCATATATACATATAAACATATGATGGACAAACTCTATTGTAATGCTCTTGGATGATCGTTTTGCCTCCTTGCAATTAAATTATTTTTTTTGATGATTCATATATAAGCTGAAGACCCCTTCGGGTTAAACCAGCTTTCAGATATTATTATTATTATTATTATTATTATTATTATTTATAATCAATGTTTATTCATCACATAGGCCTGTATGTCTGCACAATTTAATACACAAATTAAAATAAATATAAATATACACTTAATTATATATAGGCCGAGCACCTTGACGAAATAGAGACCCAGGTAAGTAGCCTTTGTTAATATAGTCAATATGGGCGCTTTTAAATTTTGTTTTGTAAATCTGAGATGCCTTTTTTGATGTTTAAAAAATGAGATGCCCCCTACCCCACACACACTACACACTGAACTGACGATGATACTTGTGAAGTCACCCATGCGATCAGATATAGCATGTTTATACAGGAATAATGATACTTTTAGGGCCTAGGTGAGACTGACCTGACATGAAATGATCAGAACAGATACGTGATTAGGGTAGTGATTATTCACGTAGATCAGCCTGTGATATTCTGGTCAACCACAAGTCATGTCTGCGCTTGGATAATTCTTCTGTATCTTTGTCCTGATTCTGAATAACTGCCAGTATGTGGTAGAAACTCTTGTCATCTCTTTGTCCTCGATTACCACAGCCAACAATAGCGCAAAAACTGGACATTGTGTGAATGTGATGAGATGGCTAACTATTCAACAGTTCAACCACAGCTATTCACTGAACGCGTCTTTGTTTGTCCTCGGAAGTTTGATGACGTATAATGAAAGGACTCTATTGGCGAGTCTATTGCATCCATGTACTGCTTGCCAGATCAGAGTAGCAGTGTGATTGGGTAAAATTATAGATCATGTCAGAGCAATTTCTAATAAAATATTTTTTCCTGTAGCAAGTAACATGCTCCACTGGAATTTGACCCTCATTTCAGGGGCTAATCAACCGTTCTGGTACCCCACCTTGTTAACCAACCCGCCTGGGAACCAGGTGTTTGTCAGCAAAGAGGAAAAATTGCCTATTTCCTACTGATTTAGCAAACAATCCCTATACTGACAAGCGGTCATTATTCTGGGAATATTTTTTCAAATTTCTAATGGTTTTTGCTCCGCCATGGCTCACTTCGCTCGTAAAGAACAGAAAACATTACTGCTATTATGTACTGGCAAGTGGTACATGTTGAGCTGTGCTCACCCGCCCCATGAGTCATCATTCCGGCTTTTTTTTTTTTCTTTTTTCCTGGATATTTTCTTACAACATCAATTTTTCTCCACCTTCTCCTTCAGTTCCATTACAACTACCTTCACAAGAAGTTCTCTAAAAAAAAGCTTAGTAGGATCTATTTTGAAATTTAATGTAATTTCATATATTATGGTGGTAGTTAAAAACCTTCCATTCAGTTTATAGCTATTGTTGCTCATTTGAAATTAAAAAATATCCCAAAAATTGTGACCCACATGTAGGCGAGTCCAGTACATCCATATACTGCTTTCCAGAACAGAGTAGCATTGAGATTGTGTAAAATTATAGTCGTTCCGTAGCCGAAATACAAACCACACTATATACATTGGGTTTACCTTTTAGCGTAGCTGAAATGGCGAGCCATTCGAATTTAACGAGGGTGTATTACCCCTGCGCTAGTTAGCGGGGGGGGGGGGGGTAGATAGCTACCCCTCCCCCCCCTCACACACCGATGAATTGCTTCACTTTCACTTTTGGCTCGGACATGGACAGACGTCTCTGTCCTCCCTTGGCAGCCATTGTTTGTTTTGTCGTTACTTAATCACTTTTCTTTTCTTTTACTCAATATATATGTAAACATTTTCTCATGTTTATTTATATATTTGAGTATAGAAATCAGTAAGTTTCCTTTTCAGAGTTTGTGCTTGTGTGTGTAGTGTACGATATCTCCGTGGAGCCCTCGGAAGTTAGGCCACCATGGTGTAATTTTATGGGTCGCGATCGAGTTTGACTTCGGTCTTTCTCTCTCTCTCTTGAGGTCGTTCACCCTTTTTACTACGTTACTACGCCTTTTGTAGCTTCCTTCTCGTGTGGGGGGGTTGCTACGCCGTACGTTTTGTCTCAATTAGTTTATGAATCTAATTGTATTTGTTGATTTTTCAGCTTTGTAGAACGATTCCTCTCGGGGTTTTCGTTCTTTCTTTAGTGTTCATTCATTTTTAAATTACATAATTATAATTGTTATAATTCTGTGTTGGTTACAGCTCTCCTTCTGTGAGTGTAAGTGGTTGTGAGGGCACGTGCCTGTTGTGTATTTCTTGTGTTCCTTTCCCTCGGGATTCCTCTACGGAGCCTTCCCGGCCGAATGAATGTGTACTAATGATTTTTTTGTTTTATTTTTTTACAGTTATTGATCTAGTTCGTTTCTGTAATGTGACAACGGTGTGAGCTGTCTTGTTGAGGCCTGGGGATTCGGCTGTTGCTGCCTCCCCTGAATCTTCGTCAGGGGCGTGTCTCCTTCTTCTGGAAGTACTCCCGTGACGATTGACAGCCCTCCAGTTCATTTTAGAACTCTCAGGAGGCTCGCCTCCTTGGGTGGGTAACTTTCCTTCCGAGGGAAGTTTTTCCTGTCCAGGCTTGAGTTTTTCCCCTTTTGGGGGGTTCTCTTGGCTTTTTTTTTTTTTTCCTCGTGCGACTATGCTCTTGGTGCTGAGCGGTCGCACCTGCAGTTTCGCTCAAGGGGCTTGGCAACTGCAGGAGCCCCTCTTCGGAGGATTGCTCCTTTTAGGTCACTGGCTGACCTGTCTCTTACGAAGTGTTTCTCATTCGTTCGCGAGAGTGTACACTCATAGAGACTCCTCTTTGGAGGATTGTTCTGCTGTTGTTGTTGTTGGCCTCCTTCGCCGTAAGGCTCACCGTCAGCCTCGTCGTAAGGGCCTCCCATCTCCCTATAAGGGTGCTAAGAGGCGCCTTTTTTAATCTCCGTATGCAGCCTACAACTCCTCCTCCTTGATCTTCCGCCCCTGGTGCAGATGGACAGCAGTCTGACCTCGTCTTCCGACGGGCAACGGTCCTCCCGATGGACAACGGTCTCCCGATGGACGTCAGTCTCCCGACGGACAGACAACAGTCTTCCGACAGACATCAGTCTCCCGACGGACATCGATCTCTTCGGGGCAAAGGGTTGCCTCCCACGGGGGTTCTTCCCTTGCGTGTCAGGGTTTCCCTGCCCGCCCTTCTGCTGTGTTCTCTCCTGCTCAGTGTTAGCGCACAGGCGCTCTCCTGCTCAGTGTTAGCGCACAGGCGCTCTCCTGCTCAGTGTTAGCGCACAGGCGCTCTCCTGCTCAGTGTTAGCGCACAGGCGCTCTCCTGCTCAGTGTTAGCGCACAGGCGCTCTCCTGCTCAGTGTTAGCGCACAGGCGCTCTCCTGCTCAGTGTTAGCGCACAGGCGCTCTCCTGCTCAGTGTTAGCGCTCTCCTGTTTGTGAGCGCTCTCATGATGATCATCTCTGCTGTTCCTGTTGGTTCCTGTTACACGTCCTGTGCGCCCACGTTCGCTCTCGCGTTCTAGAACTTCGGTTCAGGTCTTGAACAAGGACTCTTCTTCTACGCACAGGCTTCCACGCGTTGCCTTCTGCTCGCCAGTGACCATAGACGCGTCAACGTTCACCTGCTCGTCAGCGATCTCGTACGCGTCAACGATCGCCATCAATCTGCCACGCGTGTCAGTTCCCCTGGACACCATCAATAGCGATCTAGCGCTCGCCTGCTGTGGACCACGATCTCCGGTAGCTGAGTCTTGCCGTAGATCTTCCTCCTGCTCTCCAGCGCTCACCTTTACTTCTGTCTTTCTGTGCGCCCTTTTCTGCTACGCACCAATGGGCGCCAACGGTTTTCTGACCGTCTAGGATCGCCTGATTAACAGCTTGCTTCAGCGCTCACCTTCCTGATGCACCTGCGCGCCTTCTGTTAGTGCGATGCGCGCTAACCATCACTAGTCTCTCTCGTGTTGGCAATCGCCTACGCGCCCGCGCGATTCTTCACCTGCGTGCTAGCGTTTTGTTAACGCACCACCGCTCGCCATCATGCCGTCGCTTGCCAACGCGCCTTCATTCGCCTACGGGCTATCGCTCACCAGAACGCGTCATCGGTCTCCCAACCACCTGCGCTCACCCGCGCGTCCACACGCCCGCGCGACCGCACGCCCACGTGCCTGCCCGCCTACACTCATGCGCGACCGCGCACATGCTCTCCAATGTTTGCCCGCGCGCGAACCAACGATATTCCATCGCGCGGACGGACGGTGGTCCGTCGCGCGGTCCGACGCCGGTCCGTCGCGCGGTCCGACGGTGGTCCGTCGCGCGGTCCGGCGGTGGTCCGTCGCGCGGTCCGACGGTGGTCCGTCGCGCGGTCCGACGGTGGGCCGTCGCGCGGTCCGACGGTGGGCCGTCGCGCGGTCCGTCGCGCGGTCCGACGGTGTTCATCGGCTTAATTCTTGCAGTATCCATTGCTCGCCTACGGGTTATCGCTCGCCGACCACCAGCTCTCGCCCTTCCTACCACGCTCGCCCTCCTTCTGCGCTCCTTCGCTCACCTTCATTTGCGTTCCTGCGTGCCCGCGCATGGGCGCTCCCACGTTCGCCCACGCGCAAACCATTGGTTTACCATCGCGCAAGCGCCAGGGCGATTGCGACCGCGTTTCCCGTCGGGGTTTCGCAGCATGGCCAGCCTGGCGAGTTCTGGAGCGTATTTCCAGAACACTGCCTCACCCCGTAAACGCAGAGCATGGCACATGCAAGAGCAGGAAGTATCTTCAGGGAGGTCTGAGCAACATTCTTCTTTCCAGAACCTGGGTTAGCCCTTCCCCGTCATTCCCTGGAAGGGTTTTGCCAGAGAGCTTTCCATTCGAGATTTCTCCATCGGCCAAGGGGTGACTGGTTTACCCCTTCCTCTTCTCTATCTCGTGAAAGGGGCTTACCATGTCTTTTCCCTCCTCGGTTGCGACCCGAGGTTTTGTTCAAGGAAGCTACAGGAAGTCCATGGGTACTTTCCTCCTCTTGGGCTCAAGCACCTTGGCGTTTCGTCGCCAAGTTTCGAACTTGCGGGCAAGCTCGATGTTGGACCATCTGGACGCAATGACCGAGGACTTCCTTTTGAGTGTCTCATCCGTGGATGTTGACAACCACAGACACCCATCCATCCTTGGGAAGAGTTTGTTTGTGCCCAAGGACAGAGACATAGACAGCGATTGTGCGGAGGAAGTCGACTTCCGTTTTTCACTCCTCCAAGGCGCTTTCATCCAGACCCTGCAGGGCTCCAGCGCCTCTTTCTTTCAGCCTCGTCGGCCTAAGTTATCGGACCGGCTACGACAACTGAGACAAGGTGTCCAATAGCAGTCCCCTCCTGTCAGGAAATTGTTAATTGCACATGGGGTAGCCCACCGTTGTAATAACTACAGGCAATACACTTTACTAAAGGACGATCCTTACATGCACAACTAAACCTTATGACATGGACAAATGGACTGTAGTCATGGCCAGTGGTTAAACAAAGGTATAGGAGGAAAAACAAGAGGAGGCTTCCTTGCCATCTCCAACGGAGAAGACTTCTGTCGTGGATCAACACTTTTGTCTCGCTCCAGATTTGAAGCCCTTGTTGGAGCTGACCCAGTAAGGTCTCTTGGACTTGGTCCAGGACCAAGTGTATGATCAGATCTGTGGGTCTGAGAATTCACATTGTATCAGTAGGTCTGAGAATTCACTCCACACCAGCAGGTCAAGCAAGATCTAGTCTCCACCACTCTCCAGGTAGCAGAGGGTCTTCTCGCCGGAGAATTCGACGTGTGCATTTCTGAAGTTTTGCACTCTGGCTCTTGGTGGAGAGACTCAAGTTAGAAGGCATGTCCCATTTGGCCTCTGAATCTGCAGCCAGGGAGGCTTTGGCATTGGTTGCTCTCCAGTGTTTCTGAGCTTGATCACTGATCAGGGGCAGTTACGTATATACTTCGCAAAGTCAATGAAGTTAACAATTTTGGAGGATTCGCAAGAAAAGTACAAGAGTTTTGTGCATTCGGGTGGGAAAGCAGTCCTAGCCCACAAGTCAGCAAACCTGTAGGCTAGTTCAGGCTTGAAAAGGATACAGGTAGATGCTTTGGTTTCTCACATCTCAATACAAATTATCTCAGGTGGCATTGTGCTGCTACATTACTGCCTGAGGGTAATGTGCAGGCAGCGGTGGACTCTTGAAGGATTGCTTCGCAGGACTTCTTGATTCACCATGCTCTCTCGTTTCTCAAGAGCCCTGGCCCTCCAAATGGTACAGCAGCCTAACCTTCGGGTTCGACCAAGCCTGCAGGGTCAAGATCATAGAAGGGCCCTGCGCCCACTCCAAGACCCCAGTCTGCAGCACCTGTGACCTCTTCCTAAAAACAGTCTGGGCACGCACATCCTTTTTTTATAACTCAAGCCCTCTCTGATAGGAGGGTTGGCAGTGAGGAGAGGGAGACAACATTTCCGGTGTTCCCACTCACTGGCTGACGAGAGTAGGTTACTTGTCTCACCATTCGGTGACTTGGCAGAGATATGGAACCAAGTCTTGGGTGGTTAATGCCTGGTATGGTAACTTGCTATCTTTTCTGGATTACTGGCTTCCCCTATCTCTAGTTCCGATAGTTCCCACTGGAGCATATAATATCCATGAAAGGCCTGGCTCTATGGGCAGAGGTGGAAAGGATGTTGGAGAGAAATTAGCTTGTCGTTCGAGAGGATCTGTGGGCTTCTACAGTCTACTTTTGCTAGTGAAAAAGTTGATGTGGTGCTGGTGCCGGTGATCGATCTCTCCGTTGAACAAGTTTGTTCGTCAAACAAAATTCAGGATAGAGACCGTAGGCTCTAAGCTGTCTTCAGTCAGAGAAGACAATTTCATGCTTTCAGAGAAGAAGATTTCATGCTCTTAATAGAATGATTTCATGCTTTCAGAGAAGAAGATTTCATGCTCTTAATAGGACAATTGATCCTGGCCTCTGCAAAGAAGCAGTTGCCTAAGGATCGAGATCAGATTCACATGTTTTGCCATAATCTGGAGATTGTGGTTAACTGGAAGAAATTGAATATCATACCCAAGTAGAGGTTGAAGTACCTGGACATGTTGAAACACAGGGTAGCAGTGAGAGTCTTCCTTACAGCAAGCACAGGAAGGTTGTGTGACCCTTTCTTTCAAATACAGAAATCCCAGCTCAACATTGACAATATCTTCTCGGTCATTGTTCCTCGGAGAAGCTCATTCATCACCGGTGCTTCTACCAAAAATCCCTTCAATGGCGCTTAAGGAATCCCTTCAATGACGCTTGAAGGATCATTGGTCAGCACTCAGGGATCCCCCGTTCCTTCTTTTTCTGGTGGAATTAAGCTTGAGATGATCTTGAATCGGAAAATCTCTCCGCGGGAGTCCTACTCGACTCTGTTTTCGCACGTTTCTGTTTTGAGATGCATCGAAGGAGGGGTGGGAGCACACCTGAACGACCTGGTTGTCTCAGAGTGTGGACCTAAGAGGAAAGACAGTTGCACATTTTCCTTGAGGTGCAAGCAGCCTTCCTATGACTGCAAGTATTCCATGAACGTTTGAGTAGGTATTCAGTAGTGTTGATGAGCGAGAACTTTACCATCGTAGCCCACGTCAACAAGCAAGGAGACACGGTCTAATGCTCTCTTACCAAGCTAACAAAGTGGATGCATACCTGTCTGATGTTGCCTTCCCCGGAGTTGTCAGCAAGGTTACATTCTGCACAAGAGGAATGCACTTGCCAGACACACTTGATCACCTGAACCAGTTTGTAGCAGCAGAGTGGTCTCTACACCTGGTAGCAGAAAGCCTTCTTGCCTTGTTGGGCTCTCTGGGCATTGACCTGCTCGCTATGAGACAACAGGAAGCTCCCTTTCCCCGTTCCGGAACCATGGACATTGTTTGAAGACACCTTCCAACACCCATGGGATTACCTGGACATGTACGCCTTTCCGCCGTTCAGCCTAATCTGCCAGGTAATAAGTATGTTAGTCATGTCAGGAATCAGGATAACCTTGTTGCTCTCAGAATGTCTCATGCTTAGTTGTAACCCAAACTGCTTGCTGTTCTGGTCGAGGGCCCAAGAGGAGTACCGTTGTGGCCCACTCTTCTCTGTCGGCCGCACTGTCTGAGGTATCACCATGTTATAGAGTTTTTAGCACTTCCCAGGTGGAGACTATCCAGCATCTCCTCTTGAGTGAAAGGCTGCTTGTGAGGCACTGCACAGATGTTGGGTATCTCTGGAGGTCCTGTACAACTGTCTACCAAGTCAAATGGTCCATCTTCTGCTATTGGTGTCTTAGGGGTTTATCTGGTCATAGCAACTCTTAACACAGGTCACAGAGTTCCTCCAAATTCTTTTCTCAGTTGCAACTGTCAAAAGATACTGCTCGATTTTGTGGTTTTCTGACTGAAAGGCTTAGAAGTCTCTTCTTAGGAGTTATCTAGGCTCCTGAGAAGCTTCAAACTGTTTTGCCCTTCCAGGAACCTCAGGTCCCTGAACGGGATATGTCCTTGGTCTTCAATGCTTTAATGTATACCCATTTGAGTCTTTTGGAAAGTTTGCAAACAGAGATCAGACATTCAACATTTATCCTTAGCAATGGTGAAGAAAGTTGGCGAGTTGCAGAGTCTTTCTTATGGTGTTACCCCTCTAGAGCAGTGGTTCCCAAACTATCTTACCTGACGCCCCCTTTTTACTTCCAGTAGACCCGTACGCCCCCACTCCTCTCTTTTTTTATATGAAATTATTCTTACATTTATTTCTTAGCATTGTACAGGAAAACAGATTTCTGTTTGTATTACATTTTAATAATAAAAGCCACTCAAACAAATAATAGTACATTCCAGTAACTAAAAACGAAACTTTTGGTTCAAAGTGAGCGAAAATAAGTTTGAACATTAGCAGATTGGCAAAACTGAGTTGCAATTTTAAGAATCGATAATTTTAAAGCCTGGCATATAATATTTGGAAATACTTATGAGACTAAGGCACAATTTCTGGTCAAATTTAGTGATATGGATGATGATGCTTCTTCCTCACAAGTTCAGAAATTCTAGAATTGAAGGATGACAGCGCACAACACAAGTCATTTTCTACATCAAGTCGGCTGCGCTGTATTGTTTTCAGAACAACAAGAGCTGAAAATCCTGCTTCACAAGGATAAGTAGAAGAAAAGGGAAGAATCACACAAAGTGCTTCTTCACCTACTTTGGGTACATGGGAGATATTTCACAAAACTCTTCTAACTTCAGTGTTTTAAAGTCCCTTTTCGCGCTGGAGTCACATTTCAAATCGATGGCTTCCTCTTGCAGTAATTCCAGTAGCAACTCCACATTGAGACATCTGGAAAATAGTGTATAAATTCCTCAGCAATGGAATTCAGACAAGAGCTCATTCAGGTGTGAGAACGATGAAAAGTTTCCAACCTGTACTTTTCTTTTCCAAAGATGAATTTTTTTGGTGAAAGCTCTGATTACATCAGTGTGTGCAATGTTGTTTTTGTTTCTTCCTTGCAACTTCAAATTGAGGTGGTTGATAGCCGTAAAAAAGTCCACAAGGTATGCTAGTGAGAGCTGAAAGTCTTCCTCTCTGAATGCTTCATACAGTTTGTCTGGTTTCTGCTTCTGCAAGAAAATGTCCACTTCATCCTTGAGCTCGTAAAGACGACTCAGCATGTTTCCCTTGGAAAGCCAGCGGACTTCTGTGTGAAACAGGAGTCGTCAGTGTCCAGATCTGAGTAAAGCTGCGAAAAGCCTAGAATTCATAGAGCTATTCTTTACAAAATTCACCACTTTTATTGCCAAATTCAGTGAACTGCGTAGATTACCTGGCAGAGTTTTGCTTGCTAATGATTGTCTGTGGATAACACAGTGAGTCCCAGTTATAGCAGGATTTTTTTCTTTCACCAGTTTTACAAATCCAGAGCGAGATCCAATCATTTCTGGGGCACCATCAGTACAAACACCGACTAATTTTTCCCATGAAAGACCGTACCCATGGAGTTTTTCCATGAGTAAAAAACATCGATGGCCTTTGCTGTTGTCTCCAGTGTTGCTGAGAAAAGAATTTCTTCTTTCACAGTTCCCTCATCCACGAATTGACAATAAACAAGCAGCTGGCAGAGGTGAGCAACATCAGTACTTTCATCGCATTGTATTGCAAAGAAGCGAGATGCTTTTATTTTGTCCAAAACTTGCTCTTTTATGTCTTCTGAAAGTTCATCAATGTGACGCTTCACTGTGTCATCCGATAAGGAAATCTGGTAACTTTCTTTGGCTTTCTTCCCCAAAGAGAACTAGCTTAATAAAAAACGGGTTGGAGTGACTGCTATAATTATACTTTGCATGTATGTAATGACCGATATTTGTTCTTTTAATGATTTTATTATTCTATTAAACTAGTAATTTCGAGCAAATAACTTCATGCCCCCCTTGTATCGTTCTCACGCCCCCCTAGTGGGGTGCGCCCCCCAGTTTGGGAACCACTGCTCTAGAGGGAAGGACTCCAGTGACAAGGGGTTTTGCTTCATGCTAAGAGCATTGATCACTTCCGGGGAATAAATTGAACCTTCCAGATTGGTTCCATGGGATATCCATCTCAGCAAGCAGTGCGTCTCCCTTATTAAAGCCCTCTTAATGAGTGAATGCCTTGATGAAGTCATCGGGCTTCAGCACGGCATATCATTCCCGTGCTGAAGGCTTGTGACGGGCAAGAGGGCTCTCGAACTGGGGAATTTCTTTTCCTCAGTTTGACTCTAAATTTCTCTCATTCTTTTTCTATTACTTCTTATTGCTTATTCCTCCTTCATAATTATCAGCTGTCTCCAACCTTGCTGTCAAAACTCTCTTACCCATTTCACTGTCCAGGTTTTTTTAGAGTGGACATCGTATCCAGGATCGGTTTTTATTTCAAAATCAATTGTGGGAGCTGTGGTGGTCTTGCCAACTGCCCGAAAATGTTTGGACACCTAGGAGTGTCAGTATTCCCATACTGGCACGCGGAACTATCTCGTAGGAAAATTTGGCCTTCGGATTCCAGGGGTTGGCGGTTTCAGAGATAGGACTCTTGGCATTCTGTCCGGTTTGCCTGCCACTATGATTAGAGTGGGGATGATTGTATTCTTGAAATGCTCTTAGTCCCATCAAGCGGGTTTGGCATACACTTGAGCCACTCTACTACTCTACTCATAGTGGTACCATCCCTTTGTGGTAAGGTAGGGAGTGAACATTTGGTAAGCAGCTTTCGCAGGTGTCATTGGTGGAGAAATTAATTCCAGGAAAGGCTAACGGTGTCTTCTTTGGAATTTCACAGTGTCTTAATATTTTCTCTCCCTTAAACTTTATTTTTTTTCCATTGTTTTTTTTCATTGTTGTTATGACCCCTTCCCTCCCTCCCAAAAAATAATTAATGAGTAAACTTAATATTCCCCGTACCCCTGGATCAAATGGCGAACCCCAGACACCGTTGACGACTTCTGCTTGTTTAAATAAGGAAAGCTCTGTTGACAACCTCAGCCATAAAAAGGATTACTCCAACAATACTTCTCTGACCGGTGTAGTTCAAGACAATTTATTGGCACTGGTGGAAAATGATTCTTGTAATAACAGTAATATTTTACTCTCTGGTTCTGGCTCATTACCAGATCCAACAAAAAATCTGAAAATTCTCCACTTAAAAAACATACCAATTGGTTGTAGCTATGACATAATTCATGAAGCCTTCTGTAGATTTGGGGCAATCAAAGAAATTTTAATGGAGCTTAATGGTAGTAAAGGCTTTTGGGAAGCTTGGGTATCATTTTCAAGTTTTGAGATTGCTTTAGAAGCAAATAAAAATTTAGAGAGCATAAAAATTGACAATTGTTTGATTTCTGGGGCTCTGAGATAAAGCACCAAGACACCTAGAGGTATATAAACCAGAAGAATGGATGGAAAAAGAAATAGAGCATAGACTTCCAGAAGTAAGAACCCCCAAGCCCCCAACATGGATAATTGCATCTGGGAAGATAGATAATTATAACTATTATAAGATTAGTAAATTTATACAAAAAAAAGTTGCTTTAATTAAAAGTAAGGATATTAGCAGATACGGTAAGCAATCTGTTTTGATTAATGCAAAATCAGATACTCAAGCTCACATGCTTTGTGGCATGAAGATTGCAGAAATTGATCCTATTAAGGATATTAAACCACATATGAGCTTCAGCTATGGTAAAGGAGTAGTTTTTGATAAAGATCTATATGAATTTTCAGAACCAGAAATTCTGGACATGTGCCCTGCTAATGTTTGGAAAGTAAGTAAGATCCCTCAAACAAGGATGGTAGTTTTAACATTTGAAACCCCTGTTATACCAGATCATATAATTATTGAGAATGAAAGAGTACGTGTTCGAGAATATAAACCTAGGCCTTTACAAGGCTTTAATTGTTTCAAGTACGGTCACCCTTCCCGGTACTGCAATAATATGAAGATCTGTATTAACTGTTCTTTGTTAGAACATGGCCAATGCAAGAGAGATACAACCTGTGCAAACTGTAAAGATCATCATAAATCAAATGATAAAAGATGTAGAGAATACAAGAAAGAAGAAGCTGCAATCTTGAAAGCAAATGCTGAACATATCAGTGTAGGTTATGCAAAGCATTTACTCATCGGCAACTTAATTTTGCTCGCGCGGTTAAGATGCCACTATAAGATTATAATCCACTACCCCTTACTACCACGGGGACCAGTGGTAGCACCTTGCCCCGTCAGGTGCATCTCCCATAGTGGTAGTAGCCCAGTCATCTGGGTCAAGTGCTCAGCCTATAAAAGCCAGAGCACAAACCTCCAAAGAGGTCAATATGGTTTCCAACGCACCAAAAGTAATGTCACCGATGCGAGCATCTCCCCTAGAGGTAGTAGCCCAGCCTTCTGGGTTAAGTGCTCGAACTGTTGAAGTTCTAGCACAATCCTCCAAGGAAGCCAATGTGGCTTCCACCACCTCAAATGTATTGTCTCAGGCAGAATCTCTACCTGATTTGATGGAGATTGGAAAACAAGATCTTCCAAAGAGGAAAAGGTCCCCATCATCCTCACCTTCATCTAAATCAGGTAAGTGCCCTACTGCTCATGATCCTAAGGTTGACTTGTATAAAGATACTAGAAAGAAAGAAAAGAAGAGTGGTGGCCCAATAAAGCCTTCCATCTCCAAGCCTTACATGGCTTCATCTGAAAAGTCCCAAAAGACAAATGAGACAAAGAAAAATAATAACAAATGATAATGTCTATCATCCAGTGGAATTGCAGAGGTCTAAGTACTAGCATTGAGCAAATAAAAACTTTAACCGGGGACTCAGACACGAAGGTAATTTGTCTACAGGAAACCAAGATCAGTGACAAACCATTTAATCCTGGACTCAATTATCATTTTTGTAGATCCCCTCCTTTGCAAGCTGCAAGAGCTTAAGGTGGTACAGGTTTTATTATTCACAAATCTGTAAAATTTGAAACAATCCTACTCAATACACCACTACAGGCATGTGCAGTTAGAACTCATATCGGAAAAGAAAATTACTTTATGCTCGCTATATATTGAACCATCTTTAGAACTTTTCCTCTTAGATCATGCTGGTAATCCAAGAAGGCTTAGACTTTCTGACCTCCAAGACCTGATCAATCAGCTTCCTGCCCCTTTTATTTTAATGGGTAATTTTAATGCAAAGCATACTTTATGGGGTGGAAATGTGTGCGATAGATGGGGTAATCTTGTTGAAGAATTAATCGACAACAATGATGTAATACTAATTAATGATGGTTCTCCAACTAGGTATGATGTATTCCACAACTCTACATCAGCCATTGATTTGTCAATCTGTTCTTCATCCATTCGATTGGACTACCTTTGGTCAGTAAATGAACACCTACATGGCAGTTACCATTGGCCAATAATGTTAAATTATGTCCATAATCTTCCTTCTCAGTGTCCACCAAAATGGAAGATAGACGAGGTAGACTGGGCAGCTTATGAAAACTGTTCACACACCGATAAAGAGTATACTGAATTATATCTCTAGTGCATGCCTATCAACATATTGAAAATATTGATGATAATACTAGCAAGTTTATACCTAAAACATGCGGTTTACCTCATTGCTCTGTAGTTCCTTGTTGGAGTAAAAAATGTGCGAACGCAAGAAAAGTGACCCGAACTTGCTTCAGAAGATACTTGAGAACAAACTATGTAGCAGATAGAATAGCGTACCTCAGAGCCTGTGCCAAACAAAAAAGAACTTTTAAAAAGGCAAAGAGAGCATCTTGGAAGAAATATATATCTAATATTAATACCAAAACTCCTTCAAAGGAAATATGGGACAAAATTAGAAAACCTCAAGGCAAATTCGTCCCTGAGCCTCTACCAATATTAAGGGAAAATAATAAATATACTGTATATCTGACCCCAAAGATGTAGCAGAGGTTCTTGCTAACTCAACAAATTAGAGCATCAACATCTGTTGTTCTTCCTGCTTCTTCAAATACTGAAGCTTTTAACCTGCCTTTTAGTATGGAAGAGATGCAAAATACTATCTCTAGCTCTTCTTTAACTGCCCCAGGTGAGGAGGGCATCCGGTATGAAATGATATCACATCTTCCAGTGGATACCAAGGAATTTTTATTAGAAACCTTTAATGGTCTATGGGCTTCCCATACATCTTCTGATTCCTGGCATACTTCAATTGTAATTCCAGGCCACAAGTCTGGTAAAGACCCAGAACTGCCATCTGGTTATAGGCCCATATCCTTGACCAGTTGCATATGCAAACTATTTGAGAGAATGATCAACAACAGACTTGTGTGGTATCTGGAATCAAAAAATCTTTTATCTAACAGACAGTTTGGTTTTAGGAAGAACCGAAGTACTCTAGACCCTTTGCTGATGTTATCAAGGGAAATTTCAAATTCCTTTTCTAACCAAAACCAGGTGGTGGGTGTCTTTTTTGACCTCAAAAAGGCATATGACACCACCTGGAGGGGTGGTATTTTAAAGCAATTGGCCTCGTGGGGTATAGGAGGACATATGTTCTCTTTTATTGAAGAATTTTTTATCAAACCACTCAATTAAAGTGAGAGTAAGGTCAGAACTATCTTCATCCTACATGCAAGAAGGTGGTGTCCCCCAAGGCAGTGTATTGAGTGTGACCTTGTTTGCTGTTGCTATTAATAGTCTCATGAGTCACATACCTCCTGGCATGCAAAGATCACTATTTGTCGATGACTTTGCAATTTATTGTAGTGGATCATCTGTACTACAAGCATGCCAAAATCTTCAAATTGCAATAAATGCTGCTTCCGCATGGGCAAATTCTCGTGGATTCATGTTTTCTCCTCGGAAGACCAAAGCCATTCGCTTTACTCGTACTCGTAAAAGGGAAGAGATCCCCACCCTTTTCTGAAATGATTGTATTTTGCCATATGAGGATAATGTCAAGTTTCTTGGCGTCATTTTCTATAAAAAAATGACATTTTGTCCCCATATAAATGACCTATCTATCAGGGTTAAGAAGTCACTGAACATTCTGAAGTGGTATCGCGTTTCGATTGGGGTGCTGATAGAACAACTTTGCTTAGAATTTATACATCTTTGTATCTGAGCAAGTTAGACTATGCATGCCAAATATATGGGTCAGCTACAAAGACTTTTACTTGGAAAACTTGATATTGTTCACAATGCTGGGCTTCGCATCTGCACAGGTGCTTACTGAACATATCCCATTGACAGTCTCTATGTTGATTCTGGCATACCTCCCCTTTCCATTCGCAGAGAGGAGTTGAGTTTGAGCTTTTTAGCTAGGTCCCTTGCTGTGAGAAACAATCCTAACTGTAAATATGTTAGGGCGCCTTTAGATCGGGCTCCTAACAGATCTAGAGTGCCTAAGCCTTTGGAAGTACAGCTGAAAAATGATGCTAGAGAAGTAGGCTTGTTAACAGCACAGATAGCAGAGGTAGGATATCCCAAGTCTCCTCCTTGGTGTAATCCACCTGTTAAAGTATGTTTTACGGCAGGAGGGAAAAATACCTTACCTAGTAGGGTAATGAAAAGTGAGTTTTTAAATCATGCTGCTCAATATCATGGGAAACATGTTTTTTTACAGATGGCTCCAAATTGGCTGCAGGAGTTGGAAGTGCAGCTGTGGTGGGGGATAGTGTTATTAGAAGGAAACTCCTGTCCTCTTGTTCAATATTTACTGCTGAGCTGTACGCAATAATTCTTGCAGTCCAACATATTTTTAAAAATGGCAACCAAAATAGTTTTTATACAATTTTTACGGATTCCAATAGTGTTTTACTCTCATTAAAACAAATTATGTCAGGCCATCATCTAGTACAAGTGGTGCAGGACTTGTTAGTACTTCTGCAGTCTTGGAAGAGTATCAGTGTTCACTTCTGTTGGGTTCCTGCCCATGTTGGGGTGGATGGAAATGAACAAGTAGATAAGGCAGCAAAGGAAGCTTCAGGGCTAAGTAATCCATCCCCCTTGAGTATTCCTTACAAAGATCTTAAAAGTGAGATTCATCTTTACTGTAAAAATAAGTGGCAGGCTCGATGGTCTGAACTGACCACCAATACAAAATTGAAACAAATCCACCCATTGGTGGATAAATGGTCATCTGGTAATTCTACAAGTAGGAGGGATACCATTATTTTAACTAGGCTGTGTATTGGCCATACACATGCAAAGCACAATTATTTAATGAAGAGTGGGGAAGGGAGACAGGCCCCTCTTTGTAATACCTGTCAAGTGACAATGGATGTTAAACATATTTTAGTCGATTGTCCTGTTTTTAATCTTCAGAGGAGGACACATTTACTCCAGGACAAACCTTTAAGAGATATACAGGGGGAAAACTGTAATACCCTGAACTTGAGAAAATTTATTCAAAGTATTGGGTTATATTACGAGCTATAATAGATTTTATTAATTTATTTATTTATTTTACCCATTTAATCCCTATTTATTTCACATCTAGATTTAATTGTATGAAAGAGTGGTGATTTATATTAAAAGTTGAAATGATACTAAATGGTGTGAGTATACAGGTATGATTGAATGATTTTCGTTATATAGCGCTGAATGGCCTTTGATACCCCAGTGCTTGGCTTAATGCCTAAATCCTATATTCAGTTCAATTCATCCCTTATTAAAGGACAAGGGTTTGTATGCTGCTTAATAATTAATCACAAATTTCTAAAGCAATTTGTATATTTCCTCTCCATACAAACCTGATTAGTTTCATAAAACTTCCTTCTCAAACCACCCCTCTAAATCCTGAAGTGAGAAATGAAAATGTAAAAGACTATCATACTGGAAGAGGGTGGGGCTCCTTTCCCCGCTACCTACCAAGTTGGATAACCACTCATTATCCAACTTTTAATGACCGATTCCATCTCGCTCTGAGACGATATCTGTCATTAAAGGACTCTTAAGTTTTTATGGCTAGGAAAATTACAAATTAGTATAAACATTTGGGATTTTAACCTTTTTAGTTTTGTTTTTCATGAACTATCATACTAATATGAGCTCGTTTCACCAGCATAGGAGTTCTGAACATTTACATCATTTCCTGCATGAGAGGAGAACCCATGAGAGGGCCAGTCTAAGTGCCACCATTCTTCAGCAGAGGACCCTCAATCTTCAACCTCCCAAACTTCAAGGTAAGGATTATTGTAAATATGTGTGCCTTTAATACTTTAATATCTAATGCTTTAATGTGACTCATGAGGATGGTGTATTCCTTACATCAATGTACCATTTGAAAGCAGAGGAGCAGTGAGATTGTTTATTTGCAAGCAAAGTGAGCCACAGCAGAGCAGAGACCGTTTGAGGAACTTGATATAGATTATAGATAATCATGATAATTTGATGGCAATCTATGTTTGCCAGAACAGAGGAACTAAAATTTTTTTCTTTTTTTGTGAGTGAAGTGAGCCACTTAAGTAAAAAAAACTATTTGAGGTACAGGATGTAAATCATAAGTAATTACGATACTTTGGTTTCGCTCCAATTACATGAACCTTATATGTTTTCAACTGATCTGATTTTTTTTTTTATCTCCCCACCAAATGCCTGGTTTTGCACTGGGGTCCTTCAGAATTATGAGAGCTTTAGGCCATTTAATGAACAGGTGGTTTGCCCCAATATTCATAGTTAGAAAGAGAAGCACAGAATGAAGAGTGGGATAAATATATGGTTCATGTATTTGGGTAGAAATTAAAGTAACATACAGTTTACTGTATATACCAAAGAACAGTTTTCTAAATCTTTTTGGTGCTTTGTAAATCAATGATGAATAATTGTGCCTATGCTATTGTCTTATGGATTTAGGACTCTTTAATCTCTTACATATTTAATTACTGACCTTTTGCACCAAACTAAACTTCTAAAAGTGTTATGCTACAAGTCTCAAAATTTTTTTTTCACGTAACCTCTCTTTTTTTTTTTTTTAAGTGTATGGAGTTGCGTAAGTGCTGATGTTTTTAGAAAGTGCTTTTGGGGAAAATTTTATTTACTTCATTTACTCACTGGCTGCTAAGTTTCATATGTACTTAGTGGGAATACAATCTATTTATAATGACACTTAAGTAAGGTAAGTGTGATGTTAAAGGTTAATTGACATGGCATCATTAAGAAATTGGGTTGTTACAGTGAGTGAAGACTCCATTCAATAGGGGCAGCTCCTTAGGCTATTTTAGTTGGGTATGGTTTAGGTATGATGCATCTTACTTTCACTCTGTTTTCCACACCCAGATCCAAGGTTTGCCATAGCACACTTGAGCTATGTATTATTCTAACCGGTTTTTGTGCGATTTATGCATGTCTGTCATTCGTACATTAAGAAAATTTTTATGGTATCCCACCTATAAAACACCATTTCCAACTGGGAATCTACAATAGTTGCACAATTTTAGGGGTTGAGGAACAAAGGTTATTAGTTTGAATCAACGATGATTGTAAAAGCTAGACACAAACGATGACCCATTTAGTTTAATTGATATTTGTTCTTACACGAATGCAAACCATTGTCCTTTACCTAGAAGCGATAACATAGAAACTGGAACATGGCAGTTATAATCATAATGAGGATAATAACTTTTGATAGGGAGACAACAGCCCCTCTACCCCCATGGCTGAAATCGTGTAGATTCAGTTGTCAGTGAAAACAGACATTCTCTGTGGCTGGAGTTTCTGCTTTAGTGTAAAGTGTTTTGTGTTCTTAGCCTCTCGGGGGGATCGGACTAAAGAGTTGGTTTGTCGTCCGTGGAAAAATGGTCTTCATGTCTGTGGAGTCATCCTAGATGGTGTTTAGCCTAGACGTCTCATCTAACATCTAGACTTCCCTTCGCACTCTCCTGTCAGATGCTAGTCACTCGAGTGTTGCCTCCTCCAAGTGAAACAGAGGAGTCTTATAATGTGAAGTCCTTAAGACTTTTTGGCAGTTAATCCTGTGGTGCCCCCCCCCCTCCCCTGCAGGAGTAGGAACAGCCTTTCCCAGAGGAGGAGATTACTTTTCAGGGTTTTCCCTCTTCATCTCTTGCCTTATCCTGAGACCTTCAGTGGGAGACGTCTCCCTTCCAGAGGATCTTCCCCTTGAAAGGAGTTGTTGGCGATAGATATGATTTCTTCAGCTTTGAGCCCAGGGTCTTGGCCTAATGGAGGTCTACTTCTGAACATAACCTCCAAGGTTGTTCAACTTTGCCAGATCCTTCCTATTTGAAGGGGGATCTTATAACGTTCTTGAGCGTGTCTCATCCAGATAGTCTTAGAACTTCTAGCCCTTTCTCCCAGGTGCCTTTCCTGAGAGAAGCACCATTCAGTTGCTGCTTCTCCAGATAGTTATGGAACTTTAGACCTTACTACAGGTATCTCTGGTGTTCGAGGGGAAGTTGCGTGGTCTCCAGTCTTCCTTTGAAGGCTTTAGAGGGAGAGTTTTCTTACAGATACCCTTCCTGAGGGAAGCAACTTTCCCTTGCAGCTTTTCCAAATCGTTGTTGAACTTCTTGACCATCTTATAGATGCCTGCGGTGTCCAAGGGGAAGTTGCGTAGTCTCCAGTCTTCTCTTTGGCTACGTTTCCACTAGGCTGCAAAACGCTGCTTCTGTTTTTCGCAGCCTCTGCCCGTGCTGTTCCCACTAGGCTGCAAAACACTGCTTCTGTCGATTTTATTTTTTTGATATTAAGGGTGTTTGCATCCGTTCAGATCGTCTCTCTGTCCCTTCCTCTGCCTACTTGAAAAAATAATTCTAGCTACCCATTAGGACTTTTTTTTTTTTCTCTTGTCCATGTTGCTGGTGACGCAGCCACTGCGTTCAGGGTAGTGGAAACAGCTCCATAGAAATGTATATACCACTAACACAGAAGCTGCGTTACACAGCTTCTGTTTATGTAGGAACACCGCTCGTGTAGAGGCTGCGTTTCGCAGCTTCTATGAAGCGGCTGCTAGTGAAAACAGCTCCATAGGATTACATGTATCACCTAAACTCAGGCAGAGGCTGCGAAAAACAGAAGCAGCGTTTTGCAGCCTAGTGGAAACGTAGCCTTAGAGGATTTGGAAGGAGTCCCTCCTCCTTTGCGCCTTTCCCAAGGGAAAAGTGGGTAGTAGGTTGGCCAGGGTACCAGCCACCTATTAAGATACTACTGCTAGAGAATTATTTCAGCCTTTTGACTGGCCAGACAGTTCTACATTGGATTCCTCTGTTTTAAAAGATTCTTCTTTGCTCAAGGGGTTTACTGCTGCACTAATTGTTCTGTGGATACTTTCCTCTTTGTAAGGGTAGAAAAGACTTTCTAGCGACAGAAAGCAGCTCTCCTAGGAGAAGGACGCTCTAAAATCAAACTTGTTCTCTAGTCCTGGGTAGTGTCATAGCCTGTGTGCCATGGTTTTCCACTGTCTTTGGGTAGAGTTCTCTTGTGTGAGGGTACACTCAAGCACACTGTTCTATCTTGTTTCTTTTCCTCTTATTTTGAAGTTTTTAGTTATACAGTATATGAAAAATTTGTTTTAATGTTATTGTTATGAAACCCCTTGCAGTTTATTTCTGGATCTCCTTTCCTCACTTGGCTATTTTCCTTTTTGGAGTCCTTTGGCTTATGGTATTGTGTTTCTCCAACTAATAATAATAATAATTGTGCCATTCAACTGTTTAGTTGCTTCACCAGGTTTTCTTGGAACTTTAGTCCTTCATATGTAAGTTAGTAATGGAACTTCTAGTCCCCCCTGCTTGAGTTTGTCTTTGAACTTTTAGTTCCTCCTACAACCACCTTCAATGTCTTGAAATCTTAAGTGTTCCCTGTGGAGTCTTCAATCTGGCTTGGAAGGGAGACATTCCCCTGGTATCCTTCCTGAAGGAAGCGCCCTTCAATTCCTTCTTTTTCTTCCTTCTGAGTGTTGCTCTTTTAATGAGGTGACAGTTACTGCTAGGTTACTGCCCTGCCCACACAACAGGCCACTGAGCTCACACTTATATGGCCAGCAGAGAGTATAGTGTCTTTATCTTGCAGTTTTAATGTTAGCTTTTTCTTTCATGTAATGTTTTCGACAGACTGTGTGCAAATTATTTTAGGGAAAACAAAGGTTTTGCAGTTATATCCGATAACTTTGTGTGGGACAATAGTCTTGGCATCTTGCCGACTCCTCCTTTCTCTTGATGGATAGCATGACTGTTTGCTGTCGCCATTGCTAAAATTGCATTATGACAACAATAACAACGAATCTTCAGGAAGGAGTCTACCCTTAGGCTACGATGTACTCCATGAAAGGAAGCCACTGCTGAGTGTCATGGGAAAGGTTGCTGCTTATCTCCTTTCTTTCAATGCCTTCTTGTGTCTAGGAAGATGCTGAAGAACCATCCCGTTTGCTGTTTCTCTTTAGAGTTCCTCACTATCCCCTGTGAGTGTCTTGTCATTGGCCTGTCCGAGCCTGTGAGGGTAAATTTTAAGTTCTTACCTCTTCTTTACTGGAACTTGACTTCCAGGAGGAGAGCAACAAAAATGTTCAAGAAGTCCAGGGAATTCAACCGATAGGTATTATGTTTGCTTGACTTTACACTTTCTCTTCTGTGGGAGGGAGAGTGTGGTACCAGTCTCCTGTGAGTGATGATAGTTGACATTTATGGAAAGAAACATCTGTAAGTATATATAGGAGTTGTCAATTTGCCTGGGTAATCCAAATAGATGTTCTTGCACCTATTGTTAGTGCTCAGTCTTGTATTGGGAGTAGTGGTGCTGGTTCCCTGAGAGATAGATCTCCCCACTCACTGAATCTCAAAGTTAAAGAGGAATTCAGATTTTGAGGTGAGAAAACTGTGATCAGTTATAGTCTCCCTGACATGTCAACAGTCGTGTATACTTTCCAGTAAGAAGAAAAATCTGCAGTTTGTAGCATAAATTTTTTCTAAGCCATGCATTTACACAGTACTAAATTAAAAGCCTTATATTACAGGTTGGTTTATATGAATAACTTACAACCTTCCTAATATCAGTAGAGAGAGAATGCAGTAAAAGAGTTATGATTTTATGATATTTTTATTAATTACTAAGGTTGCAGGATAGTTGGCTTAATCAAAGCCATTGTTAATAAATTATTAGATACAGTATAAATATAACCCAAAGCTTAGATTCATACAAAGGAGCACTAAAATCTAGGAGCCTGCAATTGTGAGTTGTGCCGACTTTTGCTGAAGATAGGTCATGTAAACACAATTGTTTTATTCAAAACAGTAATCAATTTGTTAGTTGATGTAAAATAAGATTAGTAAATTGGTGTATGAAGGCAAAGCCCAGATTGAATAATAAATGGTTAAGGTTGGATAAAATTTTCATTCAGTTAAAGTAATACTCCGAGTGGGGATACCTTAACCTGTACTAGTCTGAGCTGACCAAGGGAAAGGCCCGTGCCAACAAGAAGAGTTGGCTGTAATACTCTACGATGAGCCACCCCTACTAAGTTGGTTTACTGTGAGCAATTACAAAATCCCCCACCATTACCAATCAGCAGTGACCAGTATGGATATGAAAACATCCCATTTATTGGCATGTCTGGGCCTTTGTCCTACAGTGGACTAGAAACCTCTGCATTTATTGTTGTTCTGTGTTTGTGAACATTCAAGACTTTACTCCGATACGGTCAGGTTTTCTCATTTTAATAGTATTGGATGGATAGGCCAGTCCATGGATGAAATATATCCACAAAGTAATGAACAATATGTTTGATAAGCTAGTCAATAAACTAACCAAGACTAGGTTAGTGAGTCAGTTTGAGTTATTTTCCATTTTCCATAGTTTAAGGCAAGATAAGACACATGGAGATGGGAAGAATAACCTGATTTATTTATTGAAGAGTAACCAAAATATCCACTTAAATTAATGATTATTATAGGATATTTGGAGTTAGTTTATGGACTATCCATACAATACATGATGAAAATTAGTATGTCATTTCAATTATGAGAATGATGCATTTGCTTGATAAATTTATGAAATGGTAGATCATTTTTTTCCTGTATTTAGGAGAGTGAAAATACACCTAATTATTCATTTGCCCACCACTATACTTTTGTATATTGAGTAATATTCTACTGTAACTGTTACCGTGTCAGTAAATCCTATTTTTGATCAGAATTTATACATATTTTATTATAAATATTTTGAGTATTGTATGTGTTTGACCAGGCATCATCTGTTTCATAAGGTTCAATGTTTTATTCAGGGAATTATGGGTTATCGAGTATCTCTCGAAGAAAATTGAAGGATAAGGAGAGTTATGTTGTCAGTGGATCACGTGAGGCCGGTTATTAGATTGTTGTGAAATATTTCCTTGTTAGGGTTTGGGAAGTAATACAAGATAAAACTAATGGTTGTAATAATTGCTATTATAAATGTTATGGACATTTTTAGTTTGCCATTATTTCCAATATTTTATATTAGAATATTTCATATTTTATACTGTAGTCTATCATACAGAATAATTTAATATAAGTATTGTCTTGCTATTAAAGTGCATAGTAAAATAGATGAATAAGACTGATATATCTGTACAATTAACATCTTTTATTCATTTTTCAGACTAGAATCCACAAAAGAAAAGAAAGTTATTGACAGCATCCTTCTCAAAAAAGGAAATTAAGCAGCAAGCATATTGAGACATTCTTAATGACATCAAGATGAATATCAGCATAAGATGAAATCAGCAGCGATTAATCTGGGATTTACAACGGAAAAAAAAATCGAGAAAGTTTTTGAGGAAAACAATAGAAATTTACTAATTTCTTATTTCGAAAGAATTACCGAATCGTCTCAACTGAAGCAGCCATTCTGTCATCAAACTTCTCTGGAGTATTGAATAGCCTTTATGAGAAATATTATTACAGTACAGTACTGCAAATATCTTGGAATGCTCAATTTACCAGTTATTGAAATTTTAGGGAGTTGTGTTAGTCACTCCATTTACCTCCTATAGGTTCAGTAGCAATCACTAACAGAGGATAAAAAAACTAGGTAAATTACAGTAAATATTTATATGATATATATTTTTTCACCAACGATATTACCAGATTATTTTAGTTTATCAGTGTCTCTATTTCTAAAAGTCATGAATTTAATTATTAGAGCTATTAACTTTTACTGTATTGTAGCAAGTGTTTTATTAGCTCTCAATCTTTGCAAAGTCAGTGCATATAAAGCTAATTTTAGTTAATTTTTATTTCCATGTATCTTTCCATCAAAATATGCTCGGTGTAATTTTTTTCTAATAGATTCTAAATGCCCAAAATTTACCTTGAAAATTAGGTCCAGATCTACATTTATGAGCTTCTTTGACTTATTAAAATTCAGATTGTAATTTATTTTAAGATCAACCAAGCACAATTTGTTTAGTTGCCAGCTACTGACTAGTTGTCGAATACGTATATACCTAATATTTATCAATTTCTATTACTTAACATAATTAGCCTGAATTATTATAGGTAATGTTAACCTGATTGGTTTTATAGTATATTTTTATAAACGTTTTTTAATAAGAGGAAATTTAAAGTTAACAATCAATTAATACCACCAGATGTAAGTGAGGAAGGACTTCTTCCTTAGAAATTTGCTGATCATGTTTTCATTTTATTCAACTACCTGTTATATGTCAATTTCCTCTGGACCTCTTAACATACTTCTAAATCGTATTATTTTTAAAATTGTGTAAACTACTGTAAACAAGTTATTTGAAGGTGTGACTGAAGGGAAATTTATATTACTCATCTTTTTAGCAAGTGATTCAAATTATCTGCAATATTTATATTAAATTACATGTGAATATAACCTCCAACTAATTATTTTAACTATAAATAAAACTTTTATCTTTGTGTATGTACACCATTTCATTTCTGGTGTTCGGGACTTCTCTAATTATTAGGAACTCATTGTATTATCTTCTACACTAAATTGTATCTATATCAGGCCTAAGTTCTCTTAAAAGGTGTAACCAGTTATGCAAAAGATAGTAGCTATTGTACAAAAAGAAAAAAAAAAAAAATGGCCCTGTAATTAGCCACATCTTGCCAGTGCTGGTCAGTCACTTTTTCAATATAAATATACTACATACATATACCAAGGCACTTCCCCCAATTTTGGGGGGTAGCCGACATCAAACAAATGAAACAAAAAAGGGGATGTCTCCTCTACGTTCCTCCCAGCCTGACAAGGGACTCAACCGAGTTCGGCTGGTACTGCTAGGGTGGCACAGCCCACCCTCCCACATTATCCATCACAGATGAAGCTTCATAATGCTGAATCCCCTACTGCTGCTACCTCTGTGGTCAAAGGCACCGGAGGAAGCAGCAGGGCCTACCGGAACTGCGTCACAATCGCTCACCATTCATTCCTATTTCTACCACACACTTGCCTCTCACATCTATCCTCCTATCACCCAGAGCTTCCTTCACTCTATCCATCCACCCAAACCTTGGCCTTCCTCTTGTACTTCTCCCATCTACTCATGCATTTATCACCTTTAGCAGAAAGCCATTTTCCATTCTCTCAACATGCCCAAACCACCTCAACACATTCATATCCACTCTAGCTGCTAACTCATTTTTTACACCCATTCTCACCCTCACTACTTCGTTCCTAACCCTATCTACTCGAGATACACCAGCCATACTCCTTAGACACTTCATCTCAAACACATTCAATTTCTATCTCTCCGTCACTTTCATTCCCCACAACTCCGATCCATACATCACAGTTGGTACAATCACTTTCTCATACAGAACTCTTTACATTCATGCCCAACTCTGTTTTTTTACTACTCCCTTAACTGCCCCCAACACTTTGCATCCTTCATTCACTCCCTGACGTACATCTGCTTCCACTCCACCATTTGCTTCAACAACAGACCCCAAGTACTTGAACTGATCCACCTCCCCAAGTAACTCTCCATTCAACATGACATTCAACCTCGCACCACTTTCCCTTCTCGTACATCTCATAACCTTACTCTTACCCACATTAACTCTCAACTTCCCTCTCTCACACACCCTTCCAAATTTAGTCGCTAATCGACCAAGTTTCTCTTCCGCGTCTGCAACCAGCACTGTATCATCCGCAAACAACAACTGATTTACCTCCCATTCATGGTCATTCTCGTCTACCCGTTTCAATCCTTGCCCAAGCACTCGAGCATTCACCTCTCTCACCACTCCATCAACATACAAGTTAAACAACCACGGTGACATCACACATCCCTGTCTCAGTCTCACTATCACCGGAAAACAATGGCTCACTTCATATTTCCTATCCTAACACATGCTTTACTACCTTTGTAGAAACGTTTCATTGCTTGCAACAACCTTCCACCCACTCCATATAACCTCATCACATTCCACATTGCTTCCCTATCAACTCTATCATATGCTTTCTCCAGATCCATAAACGCAACATACACCTCCTTACCTTTTGCTGAATATTTCTTGCATATCTGGCTAACTGTGAAAATCTGATTTATACAACCCCTACCTCTTCTAAAACCACCCTGTACTTATAAGATTGCATTCTCTGTTTTATCCTTAATCCTATTAATCAGTACTGTACCATACACTCCCAACTACACTTGACAAACTAATACCCCTTGAATTACAACACTCATGCACATCTCCCTTACCCTTATATAGTGGTACAATACACGCACAAACCCAATCTACTGGTACCATTGACAACACAAAACACACATTAAACAATTTCACCAACCATGCAAGTACAGTCACACCCTATTCCTTCAACATCTCAGCTCTCACACAATCCATACCAGATGCATTTTCCACTCTCGTTTCATCTAGTGCTCTCCTCACTTCCTCTCTTGTAATCTCCCTCTCATTCTCGTCTTCCATCACTGGCACCTCAACACCTGCAACAGCAATTATATCTGCCTCCCTATTATCGTCAACATTCAGTAAACTTTTAAAATACTCCGCCCACCTTTTCTTTGTCCCCCTCTCCATTTAACAACCTTCCATTTCCATCTTTCACTGTCTTTTCAATTCTTGAACCAGCCTTCTTTACTCTCTTCACTTCTTTCCAAAACTACTACTTATTCTCTTCATATGAATGACCGAATCCCTGACCCCACCTCATGTCAGCTGCCCTCTTTGCCTCACTTACCTTGCGCTTTACTTCCACATTTTTCTCTCTATATCTTTCATACTATTACTCTGCTGCCATTCTTCAAAGTCCCTCTTTTTCTCTTCCACTTTTACCTTCACTCCTTCATTCCACCATTCACTGCCCTTCCTCATGCTGCCTCTAACAAACTTCTTGCCACACACATCACTTGCAATCCCAACAAAATTTTCTTTTACTAACTTCCACTTCCCTAAATTACCAGTTTCTCTTACTTTCACTTCGTCATATGCCACTTTCAATTTTTATTGATATTTACTTTTTACTTCCGGTTTTATTAGCTCTTCAACCCTCACTAGCTCCCTTTTATATCCACCTTCTCTATTCCCCCACTCTTTTGCTACAACTAGTTTTCCTTCCACCAAAAATTATCAGACATACCGTTAGCCATACCCCTAAACACGTGCAAGTCTTTCAATCTTCCAAACATTCTTTTAGTTATCAACACACAATACATTAACGCCCTTTCTACCACTCTTCCATTTGCCACTCTTACCCATGTATACTTGTTTTTATCTTTCTTTTTGAAAAAACTAGAACTTATCACCATCTCTTGCTCAGCACACATATCTACCAGTCTCTCACCACTCATTTTCACCTGGTACGCCATACTTCCCAATGACACCTTCTACGTACTAGAGAAGTAAAAAAATACCAATTGATGATTTTAGCTTGTTTCAAAATAACCATCCTATTTCCTTTTTGCAATAATGACAGATATTTTACTCAACTGATAATTTTCTTATAGTCCCAGTACTAGAATTGATTTCCATATATTTCCTTTAAACAAAGGGAGAATCAAGTATGCCGAGTGACTTTTGCTTTTTACTTATTGAATAGGGTTACATATTGTGCGAGCAACCGATTCATATATCTCTTGTAACGGGAAACAAGGAGAGCTCTGAATAGAATAATTTTGTGAAGGGAAGGACTATTTAAGGTCTCGAATAGTACTGCCTTAGCATCATAAGGTTAATATCTCTCTCTCTCTCTCTCTCTCTCTCTCTCTCTCTCTCTCTCTCTCTCTCTCTCTCTCTCTCTCTCTCTCTCTCTCTCTCTCTCTCTCTCATAAATCTTGGAATTGAGGTTATATCCACAATGGAAAAAATGTACCCGTTTCAAAATAAGCTTAGATTGTTTTGGAGCGTTTTTCCACAGAGTTTGTAAGCTAAATCTAAAAAAAATACATCGAAATGAGTTTCCCAACATATCAATATTTTAATCATTCTTATCGCGTATTATTACCAAATGCTTGTTTGCAGTAGATCATCCTATTTATTTTGGTTCAGTCTTGTGATTAGAAATTTGTTCAAAACATTAAAATGACAAAATTGTCATTGAGAGGTTATAATCTCTTGTCTACTGGTTTTAAACTTTGCACATTCTTTATACAAAAGAAGCAATTAACTGCTTTGTACTCTTGTCTAGAATACAGTATAGCCTATACAGATAATAACAGTTGTAGCTATGAGCATTTTACAAATTAGATTTTATTGGAAGGTTTTATGAAAGGAATAGTAATTTAATTTTATGATAGTCTTAGGAAAAGAAACAATCAATATATTAGTTTTAGATTAACGTTCATGGGATATTTCTAGGGTAATGATGTTCTAAGGGTGGTTATAATGTAAAGCTTCAAGATTATTCCTGAAATGCTTAAACTAGTGATTACACAAAATGTAAGGTTAGGATAAACATTTTGTAGAGGAACTGCTTAGAGACAGCTGGTTCTACGATACGTGACTAGACTTGGGGAATTTTTAATTGTATCTAAAGCACTGCTTCGGAGGAAAAATTAGCTCAAAGAAAAAAAATGTTAAAAAAAGGGTGAATTTCCTGCGAGTTTCTTTTCAAAGTGGCATTATTAAGGATTATTTGAGAGAGTAATGTTTTTCAAATATAGATTTAGAGGGTAATGTGGAATTAACTAATTGTCATAGAAATGTAGATTATATCTATCATTGTGGTTTTATATGTAGAATTGCAGATATAAATAATTTCATATAAATAGGATGAGATTTGAAAATGGTAATTAAGGAATGTCAAATGCTTAAAACCAGTTACTTTTCATGAAAAATAAATTCTTAAGTTCAGTGATTTACGATTTTACTAGATACATATATTAATCATTAAAACTTTGAGATGTGAGATGCATGTATAACTGATTACTGTTCATTGGTTAGAATGATTATTGTGTAAATAATAGGTACTACTCATTAATGTCAATTGCTTAAGAAAAAGTGGCATGGACGAAACTACTTGAAAGATACAAAAGCTTGAGACTTGAATGATAATTTGTGGCAAAAAAAGTGACATCACTGATAATGGTATAATTACATATATAAAATAAGTAAAGATAAGTAAACCAGCATTTGGACATGGTGGTTAGAAGTATGGGCGTTACTGACTACTTTAAGTCAATCTAGGTTCATTATACTATAGTCAAAAGAGCTGCTAAGAGTTCATTCATGATATTGTCTTCAAGATAAGTGAATAGCTAATTAGAATAGACTTCATCTATAACGGAATTGATAAGGCTTTAGTTGAGAAGTCTTGAGGTTTAGCAATGGTGCAGTTAATTCTTAATATCCCCCATAGGAAGTGTTAAGGACCCAAGATTTTGTTCTTTTCCCAAAACTGAGATAGAAATATAAGAGAGATTGACCCAGAACAACTTTTTTTTTTTTTTTTTTTTTTTTTTTTTTTTTTAAAAGCTTGATTTTAATTTGCATAAGGATAGTGCTAGTAATATTGAAACCCATGGTAACTGTAGACAGACTTGGTGTCAAATGAGGCATTTATATTAATTGTTAACTGATCTGTAGTTTTTCAGTAGACCTTAATCGTTTAAGACTGGTCTTGCCTATCTTTCAATTTTGAAAATCAAGAAAAAAAACTTAAGCTTACTATTAATTAATGGAGATAAGGAATAATATCTCCCCCCCCCCTTGCTAAACCCCAGGATTGCTCATCTTCAGAAGTCTAATTTCTTTTGTAAATTTAGTTCTGTCTTAGAAGCTTTTCAATTATCTTTAGCTCAGTATCATGAATGAACCCTTTCTAGCTCGATTAATGTAATGAGCCTAGAATATGACAAAAGTATTCCATTATGTTGAGACATATAACTTTGCTTATACAATATATGTAGTTATACTATTAGCAGTCTTATGTCACTTTTTTGCCTTTAACTATCATCATTCATGACCTTGCTCTTGTATCTTGGAGTAATTTCGTCCATAACTTTATCATGCTATTGATATTATCGAGTAGGGCCTATTATATACAACAAAGTTTCAAGTACTTTTACCTCTTTTATCATGAAATATTGATATTTAACATACTTGATAATTTAGCATGTTGTGAATTAAGAAATAAAATGCATTTAGAAACTATTAAATTTATTTAATTTTCCCTGGTACATTAATAGAAAACCTGGAATGAAAAAAAAAAAAAGTCAAGAAAAGGTAAATAAAGACAAAAAGAGTATTATCCCTATATTAAACCTCGTATGACAGAGTATTCTCCCTAAACGCCCCCCTACCCCTAATAACATCAGAAAATGCCTTATTCCCACAAAAAATGGGCCAAAAGGTTCATGAAATAGTCCTTGGTCCTATCTAGACACTCATTTGGACATAACCCCCACATACAGAACTTGTTCACTCCCCCCCCCGGCCCCCTATACAGGAGGCAGGGGTTATGAGAGCAGCACTACTAGTGTTGGCTGGTTATATTTGAAGTCAAAATGGCCGAACTCTTAATTTCATTTTGGACCAAAATCCACTAATTAATCCAGCTTTATGTCAGGGAGGTTTTTTCTAATATTTCCAATAATTAATATTACTCTAATGCCTCTACAAAAATTCCACCTTGAAGCTACTTTGAAATATTTTTCAATCAAAGCTATTAAATCTAAATTTTAGGTATATTAAAGCTTCCCATTAACTCACTTTGGTTGAAGGAAAACTTGGAAAATCTTTACTTTTATTGTAGGATTGAATGTCAAACATGAGACAGGTTTCAGTGTTATCAATTTAGTTATATAATGGAAATACACACAATGAGGTCAATGACATACATCAAATTCATGAAATCCCATTTTCTAAAAGCTTCAAATAGTCCAGATTCAAAGAAAACGTGATGTTTGTCATGCATTAAGCTCATGATTCAACTAAGAAAGACTTAGAGTGTCGCCCTTCATCCAACATGATGCACAGAATGACAAAACATCCGTTTTCTTTAATTTCCATTTTTTTTTTTTTTTGAACAGCTACTAGTGCATTTGAAGTTTAGCCTATGAGGTTACATATATTATGACTGTAAGTAAGCAGTGTTATCTCTATTATATAAAATTATTAATAAAAAAATTAGGAAAAGGAAAGCCCACCAAGGCCATCCCCTTTCCCACCTAGTAACCAGAAACTTAATGCAAAATGTTCTGAGGAAGCAATGTTACTAGGCCCTTGAATGCTTTCCTTTTCCTTCTTTTTTTTTTTCTTTTTTTTTATTGATAATTTTACAAACAATGATATTGGAATTGCAACTTAAAGACTTCAGAAAAAGGTTGGAGCTCTCCTGAAGTTAAATGGTAAAACATTCATGTTGTTATTTACATTATTATAAGCCAGATTCCAGCAAATAAAATTACATTAATTCTTCAACAAGTGAAATTATACACTTAGATAAGAAAAAGAAAAAACATTAATATTTCAAGATTAGCAAAAAATTTAAAATTTAACAGCTATAAAAAAAATCATTTTCAAGCCTTTGTGCAATTTCAGAATGATCCATTACTACAGACACGTGAAGTTCGCTGAAAAGCAGACAAGATTCACAAATGCCAAAATTGCCTCCCTGACTCGTGCCATTTAATGCATATGATTGAGTCAGGTAAAAGAGAAGAGACATGCAAGGCTACTGCCCTGACTATCCTTGCTACTTCTCCCAGCAGACAGTCAGATCGGACCGAAGTACGCATTCACCTTACACATGGACACCTAAATCATGTTAGCTGCGTAATAAAGTTTTCAAATAACAAACCACAGAATAAGCAACGCTGGAAAGCAAGTTTAACCTAAAACACTTCATAAAACTAACGACAATCTAAAAAAAGGGGGAATTACCTTATGAAAATGGATTTCTATTTACATGCAGACTGTATTATGAAACATATGATTCTAATTGAATGTTTATCTACAGTTAGAGGTTGATTAAGTTTTAATTCAAAGTTCATATATAGTAACTCCTGATAAAAAACTTAGGCCTATAACTAATACCCCAAGACATACAATACTAGAAATATGAATACGGCTTATAACCCCACAGAATCAAAGTCACCCCTGCTATACACTATCCTCAGTTTATACTATCTTCAACTTTTAATTCCTTACTTCAGCAAAATATCCTCTGGTCATAATCCTTTACTATACTACCACGAGCATATATTTCCCAAGATATCTTCAGCCCATAATAAAAGGAGATGATTCTTCACGGTTTATTACATATTTTACGCAGGTCCTTTGTAACTTAATATAATACTACAAGTCATGGTCAAAATAGTGATGACCAAGCTATTTTTAGTATTTAAAATATTATTAAAAAAACTATTTTTAGTATTTAAAATATTATTGACAAAGCTATTTTTAGTATTTAAAATATTATTGACAAAGCTATTTTTAGCATTTAAAATATTAATGAACAAGCTAATTTTAGTACTTAAAATATTATTTACCAAGTTATTTTTAGTATCTAAAATATTAATGATCAAGCTATTTTCAGTATTTAAAATATTTATGATCATGCTTTTTTAGTAATTAAAATAATTTGATACGTTCTGGACTTTTGCCCTTAACAGAATTTAGATTAACCCAACCTGAAGTGAGGTTTAAATTGCCTTTATTTAAATTACCAGAATAGCTCAGACACAGATGTCTCCAGAGGGAGATTACTTTTGCCGAGTGCGATATTCTCTATTGGAAACCGGCACAAGATCAACAAATATTAATTAAAAGATATGACTTTAGTATTGTTCGGAATAAAAAAATCCCTGAGCTCCTAAAAATCTATCAATATACTGTAATTGAAGAAAAGTACTAGCAAATTCAAATATACCTTTAGATTATTAAATACTTAATTATCTGGAATACCCAGCAGTTCATCAACATAATGACATCTAATAATGATGAATTCATTACGCATTTAAATTCAAATAATGTAAAAACTAGAATAGTTTTCATAATAGAGAAACAAAGGACCAGGAATTGTAACTCCAATACAAGTTAATTATTGTTTGGAAAATATATGATTATAAAGAGCGATGCATCAAACTCAATCTCTCTGAACATTAAGAAAAATTATGTTAAAAAACTTATGATGTTCTATCATTTACTTCTTGGTTACTTTATGAATACTGAAATTTTCTCCTTAGATAATCTAGTTCAGCATATCACAAAATCAACTCCTCAAAACTCTCAACTCGAGAAAAGAATTTGCTCTTGATAGAATTTTTACATAAATTCATAAAAAAAGATTAACTTTTCAAGTTAAATATACAGTTATCTCAGAAAAAAAAACTAATATTTAGGCATAAACTAAAACTTGAAATTATTTTCACTCTAATACATTTTTAGGATTATAACAGGGGCTATTTCCAAACCTTAAAATACCAATTTTTATATGCTCTGCTTACTGAAGCATACATTTCTACACTTTGAAAATCTTTTTTGAAAAAACTCAAGTTTGAAACTTCACTCACAGTGTTATACTTACTAAATGGGTAGAGCTATTTTTCACCTTTTCATGTAGTTAAATAAAATTTCTTCATAAGCTACGCTACATAAATCACAAGGCAAAAACGACAATAACTCTACATAAAAAACTGCAATCCTAATTCGTACTCATCTATAAAAAAAAAAAACTAACTAAAATCCTTTCAGTCTGGCTTCTTTAGGGAAACTATAACAAAAAATTACTTCCCTTGTCCACCTTGGGATATGATCTACTTAAGTGGAATGAAAGAACGACCTACTTTCTCCATAAGAATCTCACACCAATCACTCAATACTAGCACAACACTCTCATCCCATGCAGTGGAATTTATAACTCTCTCATAGCACAAGTCCTAACATTCAATATTTGAAAATCCTCATCACAATTAAATCAGTCACTGATATCAAGGATTTTAATCATTTTCCTATACTGATGTGCAAAGAATAACCATCTGAGAAGGTAATTAATCTTGTTACCAATAAGAAATAAAAAAAAAATCCAGTGATTAGCGTTTTTTAAGAGGGATAATGGATTGAATATAGGAATACAGAACAGTGCTTGGGCCTGTGAGGTCATTCAGCACCCCAAGTACGAGAGGGGGAAAATCATACGGGTACTTTTTGAAGTTAAAGTTATAAGACTTTGATGGCAAGATGGAAGAATGGAGGCAGAAAAGAACGAGGTAAAGTTGAAGGATATAAAGCTCAGCTACAGTAAGGCATGTAGAAAAGACGCTGAGGTGTAATTTACCCTATTTCAGTGTCGTGGAACAAAATAAAAGTAACATTAAGGTAGCTAGGTTATACAATATGCAATTTCTGATATTCCATTTATCATAGGTTTTGCAGCTCCATCAATCATTTTTAATCTAACATTTTAATTCTCAATATAATACTGAATCTACTCTAGCGTGAGAGAGCTCTAATGACCCCTTTAGAGCAAACAACTAAATCAAGGGTATCCTGGAAGGGTATGGGCACAGAAATAATTACCTACGAGGTCAGTAATGGGTACTTTGTTTTTGGCAAGATTAAAAAACTTTAAGAGACATAGAAAGACATAACCTTTAATATTGTACTATGACATTCTAAATTGTACCCTCTTTCAGTATGGCAATAAGTATATTTCTCATCACTAAGGAGCATGGTTTGTTACTAATTTGATAAATATCAATATCCCGAGTGAGAACTATTTTAATCATGACACTTCTAATAAAAGTTCATATTAGTTTTAAATAGGATAAATTGATAACAGTTATTTGATGAATTAAAAGAAAAACTGGGCAAAAGGCCAGGCAGTCTAACAAATGAACAAAGGCTAAAATGGCTATAAAAAAGGTAAGATATGAACCTGTCCATGATCCAGAGTATAACCTAATAAATATTATAATTTCTTTACATTGTCAAGATATCTAACCATAAACACAGTTATTGGATTTAAAAGGAGCAAAGCATATTACGAATGATCTATGTTTAAGGAATTAATGAACTTTTGAGTACTATATTGAAATTATTATGCATTGCCCTGATGTAAAATATGTAAGCTGTCTCTTATAATTTTATGAATTTTTCTCAAGGAAGTATACTGTTTGAATACAAGATTATTTCTGCACATCAGTATAGTATTGCATTAACCAATAAAAATATCCGAAATCAATGCATTTTCAAAATCCAGATTGTAAGGAAAACGTGAAAAAACCAACTTTATAGAAATGGAATTTTTATACCTTGACCAACTTAAGGAGATTAAATCCAGGAAACTTCGCACTTAAAACACATAATCCCGACGAGATTTTTTATCAATGATTTTTAACCTATTCTTCATACCAAATCAGTTTCTCTACCTTTTAAACAACACAAACACACTAATACACAAATCTGGACCACCTTCACATCAACGACAAGATACTCAAAAACTTATTACACAATTCTGCTAAAAATGATTAAAGTGTAGTTTATCCCTTCTTTATGTCAGAGGCACAAATGGCAGGAGCCAAGAAACAAAATGGAATTTATGAACCGAGCTGTGCACCTTTTCAGAGAGCCTAGGTATCTCGTCATAATAAAAAGCTCTGAAATGCAAGACTTGAAAATGACCATCTTACCAAATTCCTCAACTCACTCACGTTACGTGGACTTATCATTAATCTTCAACATTCTAATTATACTTGAACTTCAAGTTTTTATAAAAAAAAATTGTAAATAACAGTTATCATCTATTACACATTAACTTCAAAAAGAGCATAAACATATCTGGAGCACATTGAATCACAATCCTTTTACATTTGATAGAATTTCCACTACTTACAATACACAGTTCAATAGAAATTTGAATTTTTGTCATTGACACAAGTGCATATAACTTTTTCTAGAAATGAAAATAACAGTACCAAAACCTGTACATTTGACATTTTAACCTCCCACAGTGCAAGCTTCTTAAATTTTATGAAATATTTGGATTTAAAAAAGTCATTTATGAAACATTCCAAACTTTAAGAATTTGAGGCTTTTGAGCAAGTTAATAATGACATAACATAGATATAATGTTTCATGAATTTAGGTGTCTGGATAAAACCTGCAATGACATGACAGCTGGATCAATAACAGACTAAAATCCAACATGTTTACCAGTACAGACTGTCGGCATTTGACAAGTACAATATATTCCAACTAACACATTGACCTACAGCTCTCATGACACCAGTTAAAGAATGAACAAGTTCATCACATGGGGAATAAAATGTCTAAAAGAATAAGTGATTTCTCTAGTTAAGATCAGGATCTACCTCAAGGACCCTTTAGCCCTTTTTATGGTGAGGAATAAATTGGCAACTGCTGATGCTACAAGAGGAGGGGGGCAGTGGGAGACTCACCAGCCATACGAGGCGAGTCACTTTTTTTTTATAACATTTCCAAATTTGGGATAAGGAAGGATCAAGGATGGAGAGTGGGAGATCTGAAACTGGAGTTGAGCATTGGTTTGAAATAAAAGAGAACTTCTTTATAATTAAAAATGAGAAAATGTGTAGAAAATCCCACTTTACTTTTAATAATTAACATGTTGTCCTTCAAGGTATATTAGAGAGAGAGAGAGAGAGAGAGAGAGAGAGAGAGAGAGAGAGAGAGAGAGAGAGAGAGAGAGAGAGAGAGAGAGAGAGAGAGATTGATTGATTTAAAGTTTTCAGGCATCCCAACATGAGAGAGAGAGAGAGAGAGAGAGAGAGAGAGAGAGAGAGAGAGAGAGAGAGAGAGAGAGAGAGAGAGAATTACTTAAAAGTACCTGAAAATTGAAGGAGCTTCCTTAGATTGGACTGGCCATCAAAATGGATCTATTTTATCCATAATCTCAAACCCTCTATTATCTACACAACCATATTCTTCCAACCGATATCTCCCTCCCTTTAAAGAAACAGAAACACTTTGGACTAAGTGTTTTTTTACTCCAAAAAATAAATATTTCTGTCTGGATGTGCAATTCACTTAAGGTGTTTTTAGTAATCAGCTGCCTGCTGATGTCACATTCTAAAACTCCTAATTAATTAGTCCTTTCCAATATCAATCAATGGTTCTACAATTTAGATTCTTTCATTTCATGGAATAGATCTACAGTTAGCAATTTATAAATAAACAATCAAAGTTTTAGGTGTAGGTAAAGTCAGAATGTACGTGCAATTGTAGGTAGGGTCAGAAGGAACGTGAAAGTGTAGGTAGGGTCAGGTAGGGTCAGAAGGAATGTGCATGTGTAAGTAGGGTCAGAAGGAATGTGGAAGTGTAGGTAGGGTCAGAAGAAACATGCAAGTGTAGGTAAGACCAGCATGTATGAGCAAGTGCAAGGTCAGAAGCAACATGCGTGTGAAGCAGGTAGGATTAGAAGGAACATACGAGTGTAGATAGGGGCAGAGAAAGATGTAATGTGCATGTGTATGTAGGGTCAGAAAGAATGTCCAAGTGCGGGTATGGTTAGAAGGAGCAGGCAATTGCCGATAGGGTCAGAAGGAGCAAGCGAAAGCGGATAGGGTCAAAAGGAGCGCCCATGGTCATATGGTTAGGAGGAGCATTGCAAATACACTACCATTAAGCAATTCCTAGAATGGACCGCTGGTCGTACATTGATGGCACTACGATCCTACAGAGATTGTGTATTATATTTCATATCTAGCCTATCAATAACTAAAATCCAATGACCTTTCGTCTCCCAAACTAACGTTTCATAATCTTGTTCAATGGACTTATATTGACCTATATCTCATTCATTTCTTTCCCATTTAACTTATCCTATCACATTTCATTAGCTTGCTTATTCATTACCTCAATTTCTCACACAAGGATTGGAGAGAGAGAGAGAGAGAGAGAGAGAGAGAGAGAGAGAGAGAGAGAGAGAGAGAGAGAGAGAGAGAGAGAGAGAGAGAGAGAGAGAGAGACGCAAACTGTTGGAATGCAATGCAAAAGGTCAAAGGGAGAATGGGCATTGGGATGAAATTTGACCAATATTTAAGAATTATTCATAAATTGATGGATAAAAGATATAAGATATTATATTATTTCTTATCTTCAACAGACAAATCAAAAAAAGTATTCTAGTTTGTTTTTGTCCTTAGAAAACTGAATTGTGTAAAAGGAATCTATGATCTTTATTCTTAATAAAAGTAAGGCAAACTTTAATCAGTCCACAGTTTTCACTTTCGCAATATACATGTAATAACTGAATATTCTAAGCTTTTAATATTTTCATATTCAAGAAATAAAGTGGATGAAGGAAATCTCTCACCAGTTTTACGATTGTTTGGAATATTGCATAGGAAGTTAAACTTCAGGTACTATTGTTTTGAATATTGCATAGGAAGAAAAACTTAAGGTACTATTGTTTGGAATATTGCATAGGAAGAAAAACTTAAGGTACTATATGTGAGCAACATACCTTGAATGCCATTGATACAGAAGTTCTCTTTTAAATATCCCCCAAAATAAAAGCAAAATTGTTAGAAATACGTATAAATCTAAAATCCACCACTTACAAAGATTTTGTCAATTAAATCTTAAGTCACGGAGCGATGCCACGTAACTCTGAAGCATAGAGATTGACACGGAAATGAGAACTCTTGAAAACAGGAGTGATTAAAAAAACCAAAAAGAGGAATTACTTGAATAGAAACAAGAAAACAGCAAGAAACATGAAATAATCAATCAAATGAGTGGACAAATAAGCTCCTTAGACCAAGATGTGTAGTGGATAACGCCATACACAAAGGATTGCTTTAAATAATTGCAAAGGCAATAGAGAGTTCAAAATTACTTATAGATCACTTCATTATCCAATGTGTGCCCAAGACAATCCCATAAAAGTGTTCTAAATAAAACTAAAAATGAAATTGCCCAAAATAACTTCCAATACCAAGATTGATCAAGAATAACTGAATGAATAAAGGAATGAAGCCTAAATAACTCCATTGAAGTGGTATCATGAATAAATCAGTGTGCACTACAAAAACTCTGCAAACAAGGGGAATATTCAAAACAGATAAATCAAATAAGCACCGCAGATAGATTACTGAATCAAGAAACTACTCGAATAACTCCATAAATGAAAGATTCCAGGATTACTGCAAAGACTAATGATTATCCCCAATAATCTACTAAAAAAACATGGAGAGTCTTAATTTCTCCATAATCCACGGCTAAGGAGTTCTTCAAATAACTCCATAGACCAAGGAGTGCTACCTAAGAAGTTTTAAGCAAATCGGAACTAAGGACTATCATAACAAAAGCTTGCTAAATCAAGGCATTACCTAATAGCTAATCTTTGACCAGAGAAAATTCATAAGACAAGGAGAACTCTGCAAAACATTTTCAAACAAAGTGCCCCCAAAAAGCCTGAATACTACAGAAAGTTCTTTATACCACAAAGTGACCAAAAATATATCTTTAAAACATAATTATCTGAAAAAATCTGTAAACAAGGATAGCTCAAAACAGCTATTGAGAAAGGAATGCCAAAAGTAATTCAACAAATTAAAGAAAAAGCACAAAGAATACCACCAGAATTTACTACGAGACGCTTTAAACTAGGTCGTATCACCCAGTGATAAAAAAAACAAGTCAAAGGAAAATGAAAAATCTCTTGAAACCAAACTGACCATTCCAAACCTGTTAGTTAGTGGCCTAAAACCATTAATTAAGGCAAGCATAATCTAGAAGCTTAGAAAAGCTACGTGAAACTTTGCAAACCTAAGTAGGAAGAAAATATTTTGAAGTGATTATCATAACCGTTTACATAATTTTCTTAAAAATGTTTGCAACTAACGATAATAGTCCCAAGGAAGAAAAGCATAGCTATACAAGTATTGTTAGGGTGAACCAACATAAGAAATTATTACCATTATTAAGTATGTTATTGGTTGCTATTGAATTTATCAAACCATTTAATAATCCAGATTTTTGGAAATATTCTAAATCTAAATTAAATTTCAATACTTTCCTCCAGTAACCATTGAAGTAAAAGGATTTTAACTACTGTATTCCATAAAAAGGAGACAAACAGGAAGCTTCCAGAAAATCTGAGATTTAAAGAAAACTAAACTGTGAAATCATCATTAAATCTACGAATGAGACCCACATTTTCCTAACAGTATACAAAATAATATAATAAAGCAATCATGAAAAGAGAAATACATTTAAAGTCTAAATTATGTTTCAGGGCTTGATTAGGAATAAATTTTCAAGCTAGATGAACTGAACTTTGTAGAAAGCCTTAACTCCCTAAAAACGACAGGATTTCCCACTTGACAAACCATCAGCAATTAAGATATGATAAAAAATAAGCCTTCAGAAAGATCCATGAAAAGAGATTTCAGAAAATGACAAATTCGGAGATAATTTGTATTTTTCCTAACCATACAAACCTTAGCTATTTACACAGGGTTTACTTTTGGCGTAGCTGAAATGATGAGCCATTAGATTTTAATGAGGGTTAAACTACCCCATGCTAGTTAGCACGGGGGTAGGGGAGGGGTAGCTAGCTACCCCCCCCCCCCCCCACACACACACACTCTGGTGAGCTGCCTCACTTCACTTAGAGGTAGGACTTGTCTTGGGGGACAGGGCTGGTGGGCAAATATGTTTAAATAACTAAGTTTTGTAATGTTAGGAAAAATACAAATTATCTCCGAATTTGTCATTTGTTCAGTAACCGAAATACAAACCACGCTATTTACATAGGGTGACTTACCCTTAGGCAGGGTGGAAAGTCCCCAGCCTTACTGGCTTTGGCTTACCCAGGGATTCAGAATCCGAGTGCGCAGCACTTCGAGAAAAAGAGTCCCTGCACCTCACAAGTTTCTTGCTACGCAAGAAACGAGCGGCCTACATAAGTTGTGGGGAGAGATGAAGTGTGACTCGTCCTAGGAAGTTGACCTGAAGTCCTTTATATGAAATTCTAGGCTAGGACGTCCCCATACCACCTCGTCAGGGTATGGGGGACGCGACAGTATTATACTTAATACTAGGAACACAAGGAAGCATGGTTTACCTGCAGAGGTTTGAGGTCAGCTATGCAGAGACCCAGGATGCTGCATTCCCCAAGAGAGGGGAGGATGAAGAAAGAAGTAAGGGCCAGACATACTCTTTCATTTATGCAGACTAAAACCGGGTAACAGTGCCCTCAACCTTCTGCTACTTGTCCATTAAGGAGCCTGAGGTTAGACCAGCTGTTGTGCAGCCACCACAGGGCCGATACAAAAAGCATCGAGGCTCCTGTGGGTCACGTCCTGCAGGTAGAAGGCTGTGAAGGTCGTTTGACGCTTCCAGACTCCAGCTTGTAGCACCTGCATCACAGAGAAATTTCTCTTCAAGGCCAGGGATGTGGCAATGCCCCTGACATCATGTGCCCTAGGGCAACGTGACGGAGGAGGGTCTGGATTCAAGGCATGATGGATGGTCCGTCGAATCCAGGCTGAGATGGTATTCTTGGTGACCCTCCTCTTCGTCCTTCCCGTGCTCACAAATAGGGCTTGCACGCGGGGACGGACTGAAGCTGTTCTCTTCAGATAACGTCTCAGACTTCTTACTGGGCACAGTAGCATATAATCAGGGTCATCTCTTACCGAATGGAGACTCACAACCCTGAAGGAGTCGAACTGTGGGTCCGGTACCCCAGGGTTTTGAGTCTTGGCAACAAACTCAGGGACGAACCTGAACGTTACCTCCCCCCCATCCCCTTGAATGGGCGATGTCATATGAGAGACCATGAAGTTCACTGACTCGCTTGGCCAAAGCCAGAGCGAGCAGGAATACCGTCTTCCAAGTCAGGCGTTGGTCAGAGGCCTGGCATAATGGTTCGAAAGGGGGTCTCTTCAGAGCCCTGAGGACCCGAACCACGTTCCAAGCAGGCGGTCTCACTTCCGACTGAGGGCAGGTAAGCTCGTAGCTTTGTATGAGTAAGGAAAGTTCCAGGGAGGAGGAAATGTCTATTCCTTTCAGCCTGAAGGCAAGGCTTAAGGCTGAGCGATAGCCTTTCACCGCTGAGACCGAAAGGCGCATTTCCTCCCGCAAGTAAACGAGAAACTCTGCTATTGCTGGAATAGAGGCATCGAGGGGAGAGATACCCCTCCCACGACACCAACCACAGAAGACTCTCCACTTCGCCTGGTAGACCCCTGCAGATGACTTTCGCAGGTGTCGAGACATCCTTTCCGCAACTTGTTGCGAAAAGCCTCTCTCTGTGAGGAGACGCTGGATAGTCTCCAGGCGTGAAGCCGAAGCCATGCTACGGCTTTGTGGAAGATGTTGCAATGTGGTTGTCTGAGTAACTCGTGTCGTGTGGGAAGCTCTTTCGGGGGGTTCCATCAGGAGCTGCAGAAGGTCCAGGAACCACTCTGCATGATGCCATAGCGGAGCTATTAAGGTCATCGACAAGTTGACCGATAGTCTGGTCTTGTTGAGCACCCTTCTCATCAGACAGAATGGTGGGAAGGTATAGACGTCGATGTTGTCCCACCGTTGTTGGAAGGCATCTTGCCAGAGTGCCTTGGGGTCCGGGACTGGGGAGCAGTACAGCAGCAGCTTGAAATTCAAAGCTGTCGCGAACAGGTCCACTGTCGGGGAACCCAACAAAGTCAGGACTTTGTTGGCTACCTGAGGATCCAAAGACCACTCGGTACTCACTATCTGCGAAGCTCTGCTCAGATTGTCGGCGAGCACATTCCTTTTGCCAGGAATGAAGCGAGCTGATAGACTTATCGAGTGGAATTCGGTCTCTACTGCAAGATGGGATAGCTGTTGTGAAAAGGTACCTCCCTGCTTGTTGATATAAGCCACTACTGTGGTGTTGTCGCTCATCACCACCACAGAGTGGCCCGCCAGGGTCTATTGGAACTGTTGAAGGGCCAGAAAGACGGCCTTCAACTCTAGCAGGTTGATGAGGAGGTACTTTCCTGTATCTGACCATAGGCCTGAGGCCCTCTGGTTCAGAACGTGGGGCCCCCCACCCTTCTTTTGATGCGTCCAAAAACAGCATCAAATCCGGGGGAAGGACGAGAAGATCCACTCCCTTTCGTAGGTTGTCGTCGGTCAGCCACCATTGCAGGTCCGTCCGTTCCGCAGGTCCTATCGAGACCACAAAGTCCGGGGAATCGATGCCTTGATCCCACCGGGACTTGAGCCGCCACTGCAGGGATCTCATCCTGAGGCGGCCGTTGGGAACCATACGGGCCAAGGAGGCTAGGTGACCTATGAGACGTAACCAAAATTGGGCTGGAAGGTCTTCTCAACTGAGGAAAGGCTTTGCAACCCTCCTCAGCCTTGCTATCCTATCGTCTGATGGAAAGGCTCTGTGGAGATCGGTGTCTAATATCACACCTAGATATACCAGTCGTTGTGTTGAGAGCAGAGAGGACTTCTCGAGGTTTACCATGATCCATAGATCTTGGCAAATTCCCAGAAGCCGGTCTCGGTGTCGAAGAATGGTCGACTCCAAGTCTGCCAGGATCAGCCAGTCGTCCAGATAACGGAGGAGACGGATGCCGTTCCTGTGCGCCCATGAAGATATCAGTGTGAATACTCTGGTGAACACCAGAGGAGCTGTGGAGAGACCGAAACACAGCACCTTGAACTGGTAGATCTTATTGTCTAGGCTGAATCGTAGGTACTTCCTGGAAGACGGATGGATTGGGATCTGGAAGTATGCGTCCTTCAGATCCAGTGTGCACATGAAGTCTGGCGGTCTCACAGCAAGTCTGACCGTGTCTGCTGTCTCCATGCTGAACGAAGTTTGCTTGACAAACTTGTTCAGGGCTGAGAGGTCGATGACGGGTCTCCAGCCTCCAGACGCCTTCTTTACAAGAAAGAGTCGACTGAAGAAGCCTGGGAAGCCGTCCACGACCTCCTGGAGAGCATCCTTCCTGAGCAAGGTCTCGACTTCTGCCCGAAGGGCTAGCCCCTTTGCCGATCCCGTGGCATAGGAGCTCAACGACACTGGATTTGCTGTCAGGGGAGGTTGAGATGATATGAACGGGACGCGATATCCTTGTCCGATCACAAAGACCGCCCAGGAATCGGCCCCGAGTTGCTGCCACCTAAGCATGCAACTTTGTAGGCATCCTCCCACAGGTGGACACGCAAGGGGATTGCCAATCCTGGCGCTTACGGTCTCGGCCACTCCTAGAATTTCTGCCTCCCTGGAGGGCTGTGGTTTAGACACATTGGTCTTAACTGCCAGAGCCAGCTTCGGTGTCCTGCGAGGCTGCTGTTGTTGTTGAGGAGCTGGAGGTTTGTAGGGATGAGACATAAGGCCCTTCTGGAGGAGCGAATCGTGACTCGTCTTCCTCTACCTCTCAGCTGTCCGTTCTACGTCCTTGGGCTCAAACAGATTTCCTCCAAGGATGGAGGAAAGTCTGAGCTTGCTGACATCCATAGCGGGGACCTTCGGGTGGAACCTCTCGGTCACCGCATCACGACGCTTGAGAATCGAGTTAGCCCACAGGTTAGTGACCTGGTGAGCTAAAAACTCGACGGAGTGCGTGCCCGAGAGGAGGAAGGTCTCCAGGGCCTTCCTATTGCTCTCCTTGGACAAGTCCTCAGAGCGCAATAGGATGCCCAGAGACCCTAGCCAGACATCCAGCCACGAAGTGGCCTGCATGGCACACTTCGCGACCTTCTCTTGGTTCAGGATCTCCGACGCCGAGAATGTCACCTGCCGGGCGTTGAGTTTCTCTAAAGAGAGACCCCTGGTGAGCTCTTCCACGGAGTGGTGAAGGGGAAGAGCTAAACAAAACTCCTCCATGATCTCGAAGTACCTCCTCTGCTGAACGCGAGGAGATGTGAGGAGCTTGTTCCCGGCAGAAGAACGGCTGGAGGAGGCGAGCTCGAGAAGCTGGCCCTCGACCTTGTCCCTGGCGCTCTTCACCCCCTGGGACCAGGGCAGGGCTGCACTGGTCTTGGGGGGCTTCTGAATGCCATAAACCTGGTCCAGGACCGTATCCTTGCCTTTGCGAGGGGCGGTCTCGGGGTCCTTGAAACTATTGAGTTGCCTCATTAGACCAAGGACCTGCCAGAAGGCGTGCTCCGACTCGCGCTGCTCTCCTCCTTGTGGACTGGCAGCTAAGTCTCCTGTCCCCATTGGCTTTTCATGGGGGGACACGCGGACGTTCTCCCGGGGGAAGAATGGCTCTGGATGAAACCTCGATGATGATTTGGGTAACGTCTTTGAGTCCTTGGGCTCCCTCCCGGGAGGGATACAGGACTCCAGCAAAGAGGTCTGGAAGGTCCCTCCTAAGCGAGACCTTTCTCCTCCTTGAGGTGGGGTTCCTCCCATTGGTGCCGTGGGAGTGTCTCACCTCACTGGATTCTCCCGAGGACGGGAAAGGTTCGTCCACAGAAGGAGAAAACGCCTGCGAGGGGAAGGAGCCTTCCTAATAGACCTCTTGGGAGCCAGCTTAACCCTGGGAGAAGTCACCGCGAAATCCACTCCTCTCCTCCTCTTCAGCGGGGGCGAGGGAGCCTTTAGTTTTAGTCCCAGATCAGCGAGGGCTAGCTTCATAGCCTGCACCACCGCTTTCATCAGGGAACCAAACCAAGGCTGGCGGCTGACTGACGCAGTGTCAGCGATTCCCGCTGGAGGGAAGGGGATCGGTTGATCCTTAGGAGTGGATACTAAAGGGCCTACCTGAAAAGAAGAAAGGGAAGAAGAATGCTGTCTGGACGTCTCCGATGACTCTTCCTGCTCTTGGGCGCGTGCTCGGCGCTTCCGCAATGGTGATCGCAAGTACGATCTGGAAGTATGCATCCCCGGTACCTCGCAAGGCTGGGCGCGCTGCGAAACCCGGCGGGAATCGCGCGATGGTAGAATCGCTGGGTCGCGGTGGCGCTCGCGCGAAGGCAGAATCACTGGGTCGTGCGGAGATGAGGGCGCGGGCGCGTGTGGGCGTGCTGGCGAGTTGGCGCATGGGCATGCTGGCGAGGGGGCGCGCAGGTGAGGGTGTGCGTGAATGCACAGGTGAGCGCGAGTGCCTGGGTGATCGCTGGCGATCAGGAGAATGATGGCGCATAGGCGAACGATGGAGCCTAGGCGAGAGTAAGCGCGTTGACGAGCGATGGCGCGTTGGCGAGTGATGGCGCATTGGCGAGTGATGGCGCATTGGCGAGCAATTGTGCGTTGGCAAGCGATGGTGCGTTGGTGATCGATGACACGTGGGACGCGTAGGCGACCGACTGCGCAGAGGTGAGTTGGCGCGTGGGCGAGTCGGAGACCTGTGGCGATCAGACGCGTGGGCGAGTCGGAGACCTATGGCGATCAGACGCGTGGGCGCGTTGGTGAGCGTTCGCGTGCAAGCGAGGGATCGCGTAGGCGCGTAGGAGAAAGCTGGCACTTAAAAGATCGCTGGCGCGTAGGAAGGCGCACCGTGGCGCAGGGCCAGGGGGACGCTGATGTGCTCGAAGGTGAAGTCTCGTGAGCGGGCTCAGGAGTTGACTTATGGGCGCGCATGCACTTTGGAAGTGTGCACAAGAGAATAGTGCGCAGGCGGCGGTCGACGCGCAGGGGAACGCTGGCGAGGCAACGGAACGATGTCCTTGCCTGCGCCCAGACCCGAAGATCGTGGGCGCGCTGGGCGCGCATCAGGAACTGGGCACCCAGTAGTGCACTGACGAGCAGGAGGTTGACGGCGCTCAGGAGACTGTTGACGCGCAGGGCGCGCTGCAGGGGCTGAAGGGCACGTGCCCACAGGCGAGCGCTGGAATTCAGGAGAGCGCTGGAGATCAGGAGAGCGCTGACGAGCAGGAGAGCGCTGGCGAACAGGGGAGCGTTGGCGATCTGGAGAGCGCTGGCGAGGAGAGTCTGATGACTCAACTGCCGTAGAGCGCTTGCGCCCAGGAGGGCGCTGGCGATCAGGAGAGCGCTGGCGATCAGGAGAGCGCTGGCGAGTAGAGTTAGGAGACTCTACAGCAGGAGAGCGCTGGCGAGCAGGAGAGCGCTGACGAGCAGGCGGGTGCTGGCGATCAGGAGAGCGGTGGCGCTTGCGCGCTACTGAAGGGCTCACAGGTGAAACCTGGCACAGAAGGGACTTACCCACATTGTGGGATAAGTCCTTCCTCCCCGAAGGGACCGGTGCTTGCGTAGGCAAGGAAGATCTGGCAGGTGCACGAGATCGCGAACAATCTGCGGAGAGGTCCAGTGGAGTTACTGCTACGGTCTGCTCCCGACGAGAAGAGTTCTTTGCAGGGGACGATGAGGATGACGACCCGAAGAGAAGGCGCCTCTTAACTCCCTTGTAAGGAGAAGGAAGGCCTCGGCGACGAAGAGGAGGGCAAGCCTTACGGTGAAGACGAGCTCGAGGCAGGGTATCACCGTCGTCGGTCCTCTGAAGACGAGTCTCTGTTAGTGCACTCCTCCGAGGGGGAGCAACACCCGCAGGAGAGACTGGTGGACCCAGCTTCCCCCCCGAAGGATGTTCGGAGGGGGAACCTGGGCCTTCAGCAACATCCGCAACAGTACCAGCTGGGGTTTGACCCGACCCTGTCGGACGCCTCTGCCACAACAACGTCGACAATAGCCAGAGGGTCTACCTCTGGTATTACCGGCGACTGTTGGACAGCTGCCCCCAACTGGATCAGATCAAATAGGGCTTCCTTGGAGGGCGAGCCCTTAAGCCCCAAGGAAGCCCAAAGCTGGAAAAGATCATGGTTAGAAGCAGTCTGGTCGTTATCAACAAAATCAATATCCTCCTCCCCCGGAGTAGGAGGGGGAGCTGCCTCGCTATGGGAGGCAACGCCCTCTCCCGCACCCCGAGTTTGGGAAACAAAAGAAGGGCCTACGCTACCACTCGGCGGCCTCTCACGAGAGACCGAACGAGTGGGAGCTTCGGAGGAGGTTCGGGCAATGGAAGAAGAGTCCTTGGAGCTTTCCTTCCCCAGGGCAGTCCCTGAGGGAGAACGGTCTCGCTTAGAACTCTTCTTACGTTGCCGGGCAAACCTCTCCCACTGGGAGGTAGGCCACTCCTGACATTCCATACAAACATTATCGGTTTCACACCGTTGACCTCGACTCTGCGGGCAAAGGGTGTGAGGGTCTGTCTCGACCGCCGACATGAATGTTCCACAGGGGCGATCGGGAAGTCCAGGGCATTTCCGCATGATGGGAAGAAAAGGTAGAGGCCAACTTAAAACACAAACACACACTGAAAGAAAAAGAAAAAAAGATTAAGGCTGTCAAATATGCGAGGACGGGACAGAAACTTCTGTACATCATCCGAGCCAAAAGTGAAGTGAGGCAGCTCACCGGTGTGTGGGGGGGAGGGATAGCTAGCTACCCCTCCCCTACCCCCATGCTAACTAGCGCGGGGGTAGTTTAACCCTCGTTAAAATCTAATGGCTCGTCATTTCAGCTACGCCGAAAGTAAACCCTATGTAAATAGCGTGGTTTGTATTTCAGTTACGGAACAAACTCTTCTTGAAGTATCCGACTACAAATTCCCAGAGAGAACAACTTTCTAGACAGACCTTTATATATAATCAATTATTAATCACAAAATAAACTTGATAGCTTAGATTAGCCAATTAACAGAAGATAACAATTATGATTTAACCAAATATGGATGGTATATCATGTGCAATTCTCCTGATTTTTCAGCATCATGAGCACTAAATTACTGCTGCTGAAACTTGGTTATTCACAAAAAGCAGCATCTAAACAGAGAACTAAAAAAAACATATCAAACAACACAGGTTTTATGTTATCAAGCAAGAGAACTCCATTCCAGGACAATGGAAGACCATGGAAAAGATGCTATATCAGTATCAAAGACCAGAGAACAATGGTTTGGTTTTTTAGTGCTCTTCTCTTATGAGAACTGCTTACCATAGCTAGAGTTTCTTCTACCCTTACCAGGTGGAAAGAGCCCACTGAACAATTACAGTACAATAGTCAACCCCTCGAGTTAAAAGGAATTTTTTCGGTTATCTTCAGTGTTGTCTGATGTATGAAGAAATAGAAAAACGTGTAAATAATAGGCCAAACTATTCAATGCATGTGAATACAAAGGAAAAATTAACCGAACCAGAGAGGGATCCAACATAGTACTATCTGGCCTGTCAACAGACCCATTGACTCTTTAGCGGTAATATCTCAAATGGTGACCGGTGATTTGACCAACCTACTACCTACCATATGATGTGTTCTAATTAAAGGCAAAGCTTAATGACCAACCAATATTTACAGACTAGGAAGGCCTAATGGAAAGTAAGGATGGAAACAAAACCTTATGATACAGTAAGCTAGAACACAGGGTAAAATACCTGAAATTGTTAAGTAGTTTTTCCTTCTATCAACGTTAGCCCAATATACATAGGTGCCAGCATAAGATCGGTACCATGAAAATACAATGAATAATAAAGATCACTGTCTAAAAAAATCTTCACCAGGTAGGACCTCACTTGATTGAGAAACTGATCATCAGTTGAACTTTAAGTCATAAAAATATATTAAGTAGTTAATATCAAATATCTAGACTTGTGGTATTATATCGTTTTAAAAACATACATTATACCATATAATTGGATTGAAGATTTTATGCGTCATTTTCGTAAAAAGAAAAATCAACCTAAAGATAACGCAGTGCTTGTTTGTAAAAAAAACTATCCATTTAATATTAGTAACAAAATTTACCTAAATACATTTCCCGATTTATAATAGCGCTAAGATCAAGGGTTTGTGTCACTTCTAATGGGACACAGAAATTATAGCTATCAAATATTTGGAAGCAAAAAAACCCTATCCGAAATGTGATTAGCATTAGTGAGGAGATTTAATATTGATGCTTATACTAAATTTAGAACGACACAAGATAGCAAACGACTGAAATGGTAATCGAAGATTTTGAAGTAACGATTCAGTGATAGTTCAAGTTGCAAATAAAATATAACTCATTTTACGCTTAGTTGTTTGTTGAGATTTTCAAATAAATAAATAACTGACATTACCATTTACGATATAGTTAAGACTTTAAAGGGTATAATGTAAAAAGAATTTACAGAAAATATTAGTTCAGCAACTGAATTCTAACAGTTAACCTTAACAGATTAATTAGACAATAACTAAGATACTCTGAGCCTCACTGTAAACAGAGCTACACAATAAGTTTATAACCATTCATTCTCTCCACATCCAAAACTATGGGATGCATTTGTTTCACCAAGTCATGGATCTTAAATTCCACTTGCAGAGAAGAACAGAAGTTTTCTTGGGATTAATGGAAATATCACCATCATATCTGGCGTCAGTCATTTGTTAGTTTCAAGCAAGCGACCAACTGCATCCTGAAAAATATTTAATGAATTACTCCTCTTACAATTTTGATCAAACTTTGATGCTTTGGACGAACTGACACACATAAAGTATCATATAAAAATTCATATAAGATGAGATTATAGGAAAAAAAAAATTCTTAGCTATTCTCTCAGAAAAACCAATAGGAACAAGCACATATGCATTCAATGGATTCAGTTTATAAAAATGTTTAAATATGTGATCTAAATGAATAATTTAGACTTTATGTAAACAAAACAGATTTGAATCTAGAGTTTGCTAAAAATACCATTCATAGATAGCTTTAACAAATGAAAATTAGGGTATCTCATTATTGATATACACAAAATACTCAAGAAATTATGAGGAATGTTTTTAAAAATTAAAGGAGTAACATTTAGAATATTAAAAAAACTCAAGACTTCTAAATATGGAAGTACAATACAGTAATTGACTTATAAATATCAACAGTAATTGATTTATTGATATCAATTACTTAACTATTATATTCTCATTCTTTTTCTTGAACTAACATGATTTAGTAAAATGTACAATTTACAAAAGATCTAAGTTACATACAGTAAATGTTAAATTACGATATTCTATTGATTTGTTAATGTAACCTTTATGTACATAATAAAAACTTTCAATCTTCAGAATTCCTTCATCACTTGCAAAATTTTCTTCAAGGTAGACCTCTTTGTAAGATAAGACACTGAATAAATTTGTGCATTACATAGAGCGTTTGTTCACTTCTACTACAAGAAAAAAAAAAAAAAAAAAACCTCATCTACAATTCCTATAGATTTGCCTTATTTTGTAGATACAACCAATAGCTAAATTACTGAAACTTGAAATATGGTAACTGTATCATATAATCTTTTCTAAGATTTTTTTCAACTATTACACACACACACACACATCTAAAGGATTTTGACGAAGGAAAAATCTAATTTTGGGTGAGATAGCCATGCAGTCCTGATGGAAGTTCCCTTCAACTGCTTCCTACTGTATAATATTTCTGCGAGTGAGATATATATATATATATATATATATATATATATATATATATATATATATATATATATATATATATATATATATATATATATATATATATATATATATATATATATATATATATAAAATGTGTGTGTATAATGTGTTTTCTAGTTTCTATAAAAATTTCCTCTTTAGACTAATATCAATTTACAAATATTCCTGAACATAATTTGTTATAGATCACTAGATGAGATATTTTCAGAGAATACCCAATATCCTATTGGTGATATTCTAATCATGCTTATGAACAGATCTTCAAAACATTCATCAAGGAAACCCGAAACATGCCTATAGAACACAGATTTGATAAAAATATATTATTTTTTACCATTAAGAATTATTGTATTCTGAGAAACCCCTATTTGTTGAGGATGTTTTGATTTACCTAACTTAGAATTACAAGCTTAGTACAGTCTTGTAATGAATTAGAATTCATACTTACAAATAGGTACCATGATTACTGTCTGTAGATGAACCCTGCAAAATTATTTTCCCACCTTAATTTAAAAAAAAAAAAAAAAAAAAAACATCTAATGCCATTATGTTATTGAACAGGATGAGCCAGTGTAAAATTTAATTTATAGTGTGTTATAACATTAACCTTACACAATTCCATATAACAAACATGTAATATGATATTTTAATTATAAAATAAATTTTTGAATATACTTACCCGGTGAATATATAATAGCTGACGTCTCCGGCGGCTCGACAGAAAAAACACAAAAACTCGCGAGCGATCGCTATGAAGGTTGCGGGTGTGCCCACCAGCGCCAACTATCGGCCAGATACCGCATATACATGTAAACAGCTCCAATTCTTCTCATCCCGCTGGGTCTCTATCGGGGAGGAAGGGGGGGGCCTTTAATTTATATATTCACCGGGTAAGTATATTCAAAAATTTATTTTATAATTAAAATATCATTTTTAAATATTTAACTTAGCCGGTGAATATATAATAGCTGATTCACACCCATGGTGGTGGGTAGAGACCAGAATTAATAAAGTTTACATGCTTAGAGTTTTTGACAGTTATATCATAACAAAACCCAAATATATATAGGTACCTGGTAAGGAAGTTGACTTAGACGATTACTCTGCCTTGTTAGTCTGTCTTCCTCACGAAGCCCAGCGATCCTCTTAGGATGCTGAAAGACTCCCAGGAGCTGAAGTATCAAGGGCTGCAACCCATACAACAGGACCTCATCAAACCCCTAATCTGGGCGCTCTCAAGAAATGACATTTGACCACCCGCCAAATCAAAAAGGATGCGAAAGGCTTCTTAGCCTTCCGTACAACCCAAAAACAAGATTAAAAACATTTCAAGAGACAGATTAAAAGGATATTGGAATTAAGGGAATGTAGTGGTAGAACCCTTACCCACTACTGCACTCGCTGTAACGAATGGACCCAGTGTGTAGCAGTCCTCATAAAGAGTCTGGACATCTTTTAAGTAAAATGACGCGAATACCGACTTGCTTCTCCAAAAGGTCGCGTCCATAATACTTCGCAGAGATCTGTTTTGCTTAAAGGCCACAGAAGTTTCTATAGCTCTTACTTCGTGTGTCTTAACCTCAAGCAAGCAACGCTTTTTTTTTTTTTTTTTTTTTTTACTCAAGTGAGAATGAGCCTCTCGGATTAAAAATCTAATAAAATATGACAAAGCATTCTTTGACATAGGCAATGAAGGCTTTTTAACTGAGCACCACAAAGCCTTAGATCCACCTCGTAAGGATTTAGTCCGACCTAAATAAAACTTCAGAGCTCTAACTGGACACAGCACTCTTTCAAGCTCGTTGCCTACGATCTCTGACAGGCAAGGTATATCAAATGACTTAGGCCAAGGACGAGAAGGCAGTTAATTTTTGGCCAAGAAAATCAAGCTGAAGTGAACATGTGGCTTTATCTGTAGAAAAGCCGATGTTCCTACTGAAGGCATGGATCTCACTGACCCTTTTAGCCGAAGCCAAGCACACTAAGAAAAGCGTCTTGAGGGTGAGATCCTTCAGGGAGGCTGAATGTAATGGCTCAAACCTGTCGGACATTAGGAACCTTAGGACCACGTTTAAGTTCCATCCAGGAGTTGCCATACGACGCTCCTTAGAGGTCTCGAAGGACTTAAGGAGATCTTGGAGATCTTGATTATTGGACAGATCTAAGCCTCTATGTCTGAACGCAGACGCCAACATGCTCCTGTAGCCCTTAATAGTGGGCGCTGAGAGGGAGCGAACATTTCTCAGATGAAGGAGAAAGTCTGCAATTTGGGCTACAGAGGTAATTGGAAGAGGAAATGGATGATGACTTGCACCAGTCTCTAAAGACTTCCCACTTCGACTGATAGACCTTGATGGTAGATGCTCTCCTAGCTCTCGCAATCGTTCTGGCTGCCTCCTTCGAAAATCCTCTAGCTCTTGAGAGTCTTTCGATAGTCTGAAGGCAGTCAGACAAAGCGCGGGGAGGCTTTGCTGAAGACTCCTTACGTGGCTGCCGTAAGAGATCCATCCTTAAAGGTAGACTCCTTGGAACGTCTACCAGCCATTGAAGTACCTCTGTTACTTACTCTCTCGCGGGCCAGAGTGGAGCAACCAACGTCAACCTGGTCCCTTCGTAAGAGGTGAACTTCTGCAGCACCTTGTCTAGGACCTTGAAAGGTGGCAAGGCATAAACGTCCAGGTGAGACCAGTCCAGCAGGAAAGCGTCTATGTGAGCTGCCTCTGGATCTGGAACTGGAAAGCAGTAAGTCGAGAGCCTCTTTGTCAGAGAGAGTAGCAAAAAGATCTATGGTGGGTAGACCCCATGTCATCCATAGCTTCTCGCATACAGTCTTATGCAACGTCCACTCCATGGAGAAGACTTGTCCTCTTCTGCTGAGGCCGTCAGCCAAGATATTCATTTCTGCACAAATCTCGCCAAATTAGAGATGTTACTGCCTTAAAAAGAGTTCCTTTTGATCCGTGGATCAAAGAAACGAGCCTTCCAGACTGTCCAGTGGAGCTCCCTAACACAAATCCGCTGCATCTAAAAACAACACATGGTTTGGGTTCTTGATCGCAAGAGAAAGAACTTCTCGAAGTCTGATGTTGCTGTCCCACCAAGTCAGACATGTCTAGACTGAGTTGGAGATTGGGAAAGAGATACTCACTAAGCCCTTCTCCTTGTTCCAATGTTTAGGTGAAATAGGAAAGGGCATAGGTTGAGTCTCCCCAGAGAGTGAACTACTCCAGCGATGAAAGAGTTCCCATGAGGCTAGTTCAAACTCTTACAGAGCAACTGTTTTTCTCTTGCAAGTGAAGGACTTTTAACAGAGCTTGTTCCATTCATGCGGGAGACGAAAAGGGTCGAAAAATCATACACAGTATCTCCATTCCCAAAAAAAGAATAGTCTGGGATGGGATACTGTAAGTTACGACTTTTCTACGTTCACTATGAGACCTAGCTCCTTGGTTAGGTCTAATGTCCATTAGAGGCTCTCCCGACAGCGATATAATGACGAACGCCCTGATTAGCCAGTCGTCAAAATAAAGGGAGGCTCTGAATCCTCAAAAAATGTAGAAAGCTTGCTACATTTTGCAAGGGCCTTGTAAAAACAAGAGGAGCAGGAATGAGGTCGGAGTACAGTGCTCGACAGTGGTACATTACTTTTCCGTCCACAAACCTCAGATGTAGTTGAAAGTTTGGATGAATCGAGATGTGGAAGTATGCATCCTGAAGGTCGAGAGAAACCATCCAGTCGCCTTCCATTAATCCTGTCAAGACAGCTTGGTAGACTTCATCGTGAAGTTTGTCTTTCACATTAGGCATGAATAAAAACTGATTTCTACCTGAAGCACGCAATTCTCCCCTACATCAAAAGGTTATAATTGCGAAATAAGTCGTATAATGTGAGCACATTAATACAAGCAAAAAAACAGTAAACATATATATCGAATAAAACGGAAATATATAAAGTTAAAAGGATCATTGACTGGGGAGGAGACTAAACACTAGTTCATTAAAAACTACGTTTTCAATCTCTCACCGTACAGTGCCTTGGGACGAGAATAAAAACTAAAAACGTTTTATCCTTTCTCCCCGTACAGAGACTTGGGACGAGAGTAAAAAACTGACTCGAGAACAACGTTACTCGCTTGGGACGAGAATAAAGATCGGAACGTTCTCTCTTCTTCTCTCCCTCTCCGTCTCTCTCTCTCTCTCTTGATTTCACACAGAAGAGAAAAGCCCACTTACCCTTCGTCAATAAACAGGTTATTTGACCAAAGGAAAAAACTGAAAGGACTAAGAAATTGAAAATTAACAAGTTCCTTTAAATTAGTATTTAAAACATTTCAGTTTGAAAGAAGAATGAACAAAACGTCAGAATCGATTTACTCTTTCTGCAAAGTGAAACCGTGATTCTCTTTTTCTATATCGTAACGATAGAGCGCAAACTGCGTAGCATAAATAAACCAAACGTTAGTTCATCTTTGAAACAGCACGAAGACTATTCAAAGAAAATCTTTCATAAAATATCTACTAAAAAATATTCATTTAATAACTCTTACAGAGCAAATGATTTAAACTTAACGAAAATAAAAGTTGAAAGGGCTCAACGTTGTTTAACTTCGGTTTCCAAGTTAGGACCGCCTACTCTCGGATTAGGGGAGGAATAGGTAAGGCCGCATATAAACAAATCATTAAAAATTATCTTGATGTTTATTATAAATGGAAAGCTAATCGAAGAGGCCTAATAAAGGCGGGTGAGATATAAAATATATAGAGGAAAATCTATAATTAACAACAATTTATAACGTGATAAGATAATTGCTAAAAGCCTAAAACACACTTCCGTATTAAGGGAAGGGTCGGCCATTTTGAAAAGTCAAAGAAAGTCCAAAAAAACAATCCAAAGTAATCAACAATTAAATCTATCCAAAAAAGAGTTCAATAGTTTAAGTTGAAGATAAAACACCTGCACTGCGAAAGCTCAAACCAAAAGGAAGTACTTCACCAAGACTGTTGAAAAACTCCAGGTTAACAGCGAGTAATGGTACGTCTTGTCGATCAGACCGACAGAGAAGAATTGGAGCTGTTTACATGTATATGCGGTATCTGGCCGATAGTTGGCGCTGGTGGGCACACCCGCAACCTTCATAGCGATCGCTCGCGAGTTTTTGTGTTTTTTCTGTCGAGCCGCCGGAGACGTCAGCTATTATATATTCACCGGCTAAGTTAAATATTTAAAAATACAGGGTTGTGGTGGCTGATGCGGTAACGTTCTTTACTGGTGAATGTCAGCCTGGGGTTCGAGTTCCGCTCAAACTCGTTAGTTCCTTTGGTCGCTGCAAGCTCAACATCCTTGTGAACTAAGGATGGGGGTTTGAGGGAGCCTATAGGTCTATCTGCTGAGTCATCAGCAGCCACTGCTTGGCCTTCCTTGGTCTAGTTTTGGTGGAGAGGCTTGGGTGCTGATCATATGTATATATGGTCAGTCTCTGGGGTATTGTCATGCTTGATAGGGCCATGCCACTGCCACTTGCCTCTGCTATTCATGAGCAAACTTTACACTATTAAACTACCTACTCAAAACAAAGAATAACAAAGCTCTAGTAATAAGACTTTATCTAAATATCTTCCCATCAATATAAGATATAGGGATCATTCAAATTGAGTATTTTTTTCTAAATACCTGCCATTGAGACTATTCTAGGAAAATATAGCAACCTAACTTAATTACTATCTTTGACATATCCTTCTCTTATGAAGACAATACATAAGTATAAAGATGACTGACTCCAGAATAAAATTCTTATACCCGACTGTAAGAAAAAATACTTTGCTGAAAGAAAGGCCTCGTGATGATTAAAAATTAGTTGTAACTACTAATCAGAAAAAGACATTACATATTTCTCAGCTAAAAGAAATACATCCTTCTTTTATGAAGACAATACATAAGTATGAAGATGACCGACTCCAGATTAAAATTCTTTCACCCAACTGTAAGAAAAATGAATTTGCTAAAAGAAACGTACCATGATAGTTAAAAATTAGTTATAACTTCTTATCAGAAAAGGAAGCAGTACACATTTCTCATTCAAGTTATCCTACAACCATATTTATTCAGCAAAATTAAATTCATGTATGATGGAGGCATAAAACACGGTTAATTTCCTTTACAATTAATGTGTTAAAAGATTAAATAAATTTGTACATTTAGAACCTTAACTAGACACTAAATTATTTCTCCCTAGCTGTTCTAAAATGATAACGTTTATATTAGAAATTATTTAAAAACAATTTGTAAAATTAATTGGTTTATGTTATTTTCCATGGTACCTGGAAGTCTAGATCTACAGTACTGACAAAAGTGAGTATACTTTAGTACTGGAAGGAAAATTGTAATATCAGTCAATTAAAACATGTTATAGTAATCAAGCAGCTGCACTCACCTCAATCGTCAAACAAGCGGTCCCAGGTCAAATAAGTTTATGAATAATTTTTGGGCATATGGGAGGAGAATTACTAGACTTTCAAATAATTAATATTATTTTCTTTTTTTTGTTAAAACGTTATAAATTTATAGGTGCATTATAATTACTGTATTAATTATTCAACAGATACCATACTACAGGACTAAAATTTTTTATGATATTCTATGGTTCTAAGGCAATCTTTAAAATCTATGACCCATGAAAGTGTACTGTACTATCTAATCTTTCATTAGCTACTGCATCAATGATAAGACTTCTTCAGAATTTACCTTTTGAGAAATATTTGTATACCTAGAATGACTCGATAGTATACAAAAATAAAATCAATAATGCATAGTAATGACAAAATCTATGACCATATCACCAAAAAATAATTCGAGAACAATACTGGACATTTTTTTTAGCATGAGCTAAACACTATATTGTACACTGTATATCAGCTACCTTCCATAGAAATTCATTATCTACTTAGTGATCTATGTAAAGTGTAAACTTCTTGAAAAAAAAAAAAAAACTTAAATTAAAATTTTAACTTATCCTTCAACTGATGTCAATTAAATATTACAGCCTTCATCCCTGTTATCAGCTTTGATTTAGATATGAACAATTTGGTCTTGAGTCATCAGCGTTCCTTAAGCATCCATCTTCTTTCATATTATTAGGGGAATCGGGTTGTCCACAAAGTTTTTTGTTTACTGGTTCGGCTTTTGGATTTGAAATGTGCCGGTAAATAAATGATTCTGAAAGAAAAATAAAATATCTTTACTCCAAATGTTTTTCCCCTACAAGGTAGATTCTGACTCTTGATAATTAACTCAATACATAAGTCACCTTTTAGGATTATCCATTGGAATAACTGTCATATTAAGCTTCATCTTTAGAGATAAAGATAACAGACACTTATGAACCTTAAATTTGATCATGCTGTGATGTTGACAAAACCCTCTGAAGGAAAAACAGCGCTAATAACAAAATTTTGTAAAATAAAACAAGAATAAGACAAAGTTCAGCTTTGATAACTATCCGAAACTATAGTAGCAGCCATATATAACATGAGATTGGGCCTGCATATCAACCTATTCTTGAATTAATGGTTTTATGAGTAATTTCCTTATTAAGGTTACCAGTATCGTCAGTGCATTGGTAATATTGCATTTGAAGATAAAGAAGTTGATAAGGTAAAACTCTCACAATTACATAGATGAATAAATAATTAGGTATAATTTTATTTATCTTGTATAAAATATGGAGGTCATTACAATCTTTTCAAATACTTCAACTGAAAAGAAATCAATGAACTTGCTGTATTGATACTGGAATTTAAAGCCAGCGACTTTTAATTTTGTGAAGGATAGTAGTGAGATAATTATGGATCAATTGGCCCTCTCAGCTACCCTCAGACCTTACCTAGTCCTTCCTATTGATGTGTTGTTAACTAAAGGTTTCCTAGCATAGTCCAAAATTTAAGTTGGTAGACAGGGGGTATAAATCTTTTGATGTCAACTTGGACAGAGTTTTTTTTATAAATATCTTCCAACAGGTACATAAAGTGAGCACAGTGTCAGTATGATTTATTGATTGTGGTCATATGGCACGTTGCTAGGGTAAAGGAGGGTATTCCGCCTGCAAACAAAATAGGAAAATCCCCTTAGATACACTAAGAAGTAAAAGTTAGTAGATAATAAACAGAAGGTTGTAAGAGATATTTGGAAGGAAGATAAGGTAGAAGGATAAAAAAAAGACGTAGGTAAGGGCCACAGGGACTGTGAAAACCCTTTATTCATACTTTTACTGCACCGCATGAGGTGTGCTGATGGCAGTGTCCTTCGAAGGACAGAGCCTGAATAATAGACGCAGCACAGCAGTGATGCAAAAAACTGTCGCAAAATCCATTCATTTTATGAATGAAGAGGAAGAGATTGAAATAAAGTGGAGGTAATTCAATCTTGCAAATATCCCTGCAGCATGATACTGCTTCCTGTTTTCCTCCAGGTACCAGAATGGCAAAGACTAAACATTTTTTCTATAGAGACAAGTATAGCATTCAAGGGGTAAAACTAGGCAGTTATAATACTACATCATATAGGAGTTTGCTATAGGCTACTGAGACCAAGTTCTTTGAAATACATAGCTTTGAAACAGTTTGTAATTTGAATTTAAGCATTAATAATGAACAGCTTTTTAAATACCACGCATCAATGGTTTGTTGGATAATTATTGTGATGATTGAATAAATCAAAATAAAACTTTTCTTTTAGACGCCTCTTGAAAGCATAAATGATATTTAAGCATGAATACACCAAAAAGTATATAAAAAATGTTCATTCCACAATGCATTCTGAGGCAAACATCTCATATACATAGTACTATGTTTCCTTGCCTACAAAAACTTGACTGTTCAATTATTATTGCATAGAAGTAACCATTGAGAAAATGCTGAATTCATATTTTAATGAACCTATCTTTACAGTAACAGAACTACGTCACAGAACTGCATATCAAATTATCTTATTTCCTACCGTTAATCCGTCGATGCAGACATAGTCATTAACAATTTCATTTTCCAGTTATCAAACCTAAATTTTCAATGTTCTCTTGATTCTTTGCAAAGAAAAAAGGAAGAAAATTAGGACAGCAATATCAAGATCCTTTTACAAAATTAAAAAAAGGAGTTAAGAAAATATACAAGATAAGTAACCTAATGAAAATCGTTCAAATATATTAATAACGCTTGGAAAGATGATTCATTATGGAGTTTAAAATTAATAGTTAACAGAATCTAAAAAGGCGCTTTGAGATGAGGAGATGATCAGGCAAAAATTACATCCAATTGATGAGTACGACGATTTGATGTCACCTTGGCACCCGTACTTCACAATAGGGAGCACATTATTACCTTTACTATACATATTTAGAAACTTTGCCATGACGTTGGAAATGGGGAACCAGAGTGGGAGATCACAATAATAGTGCTAAGTTAGGCTGGAAGGCTATTGTAGTTTATTTCTTTGGTGGATAACAGTTAAGAGTAATATAAAAAAGTTATGTATATATGTTATTTTTTAGAATTATGTTATTTTCATTAGTAAAATAAATTTTTGAATATACTTACCCGATAATCATGTAGCTGTCAACTCCGTTGCCCGACAGAATTCTACGGAAGGGATACGCCAGCGATCGCTATACAAGAGGGGGGTGTACTCACAAGCGCCACCTGTGGCCAGGTACTGCAGTACTTCTTGTTGACACCACTTCAATTTTTCCTCGGTCCACTGGTTCTATGGGGAGCAAGGGTGGGTCAATTAAATCATGATTATCGGGTAAGTATATTCAAAAATTTATTTTACTAATGAAAATAACATTTTTCAATATTAAACTTACCCGATAATCATGTAGCTGATTCACACCCAGGGAGGTGGGTGAAAACCAGTGTACATGTATATCAAGAAGCTAAGTATCCCGTATTTCATATTATCAGTTATTCAAAATAACAATGAAATTACAAGTACCTGGTAAGGAAGTCGACTTGAGCCATTACTCTGCCTTAAATAAGTTCGTCTTCCTTACTGAGCGCAGCGTTCCTCTTAGGAGGCTGAACAACTCTAAGGTGCTGAAGTATCAAGGGCTGCAACCCATACTAAAGGACCTCATCACAACCTTTAACCTCGGCGCTTCTCAAGAAAGAATTGACCACCCGCCAAATCAACAAGGATGTGGAAGGCTTCTTAGCCGACCGTACAACCCATAAAAAGTATTCAAGAGAAAGGTTAAAAGGTTATGGGATTATGGGATTGATTGATTGATTCAAAGTTTTCAGGCATCCTGACATCTGAGGTCATTGACGCCGGTAACATTTAATTTATGTATACAAAAATAAAAGATAAAATAAAATAAAAAATAAAAGTGTATTCAATTAAAATCATAAAAGTTGAATGTAATAAGTTAAATATTTTTCAGAAGACCTGCTTCTGAAATAAATCTAAAAATGCCGCTTGCATGGTAGGACACATCATTTCCAAGAATCTTGGCAAGGATGAACCTGCCACCCTCACCTCGAGCCTCAAACAAATATCTATTCCGCAAGTTGTTATAATTGGGGCATTCGGTCAACAAATGCCTTACTGTTAGAGGTACTACACAGTCGTCACAATATGGTTGGTGTTGGCCCTTCAGCAAAAACTCGTGTGTAAACCGAGTGTGACCAATACGGAGACGACAAAGAGACGTCTCCCATTTTCGGGGCATCATATTATACCTCCAAGGAGATATGTCATTTGTTATCTCTCGCATTTTATTGCCATCTTGACTATCCCATTGCTGTTGCCATTTATTGCAAACCAATTTCTTGATGTCAGGTAAGAAATCATCACAGGGAATGGGATACCTTCTTGGCAGCAACTCTGATGCAGCCTCCTTAGCCAGTGAATCTGCCTTCTCATTCCCAGACACACCTACATGTGCTGGAACCCAACAAAATTGAACTGTTATACCTCTCCGTCCAATTATGAAAAGCCATTCTAAAATCTTTAAAACTAAAGGGTTATTAGAATTAAAAACTTCCATAGCTTGAAGGACACTCCTTGCATCACTAAAAATTGTAAAATTACCCTCCTTCTCCAACGCTATTTTCTCAATAGCGGTTAATATGCCATACAGTTCGGCAGTAAATATGGAAGCGGTCAGAGGAAGTGCACCTCTACAATTAAAACCATTACTATGTACTCCAAATCCAACGCCAGCATCAGATTTGGAGCCATCAGTATAGATAAAAGTTGATCCTCTATGTTCTCTAACATGTTCATTAAAAAGAGACCTGGCTTCTAGGTCTGACATATTCTTCTTATCTCCAATAAAATATTTACAAAAAGATATCTCTGGTAACTTCCATGGAGGCGTTGGTGATACCTTGAATGGAAGTACCTTATTTCTAATTAAATCCAGACTATTTAATAATCGTTTCACCCGAAAGCCATAAGGTTGAGGAGATTTTGGGTGCAACTCAAAGTATGATGCGTGTCTTACAAGGCTTGCAGTCTGAAAGGCGAGAGAGTTAGGGAGTCTTTGCAATCTAAACCAATACCGAAGAATGGAAGACATTCGGTATAGGTCTAGAGGTAACTCTCCAGCATCAACAAGGAGACTTGGGATAGGCGAGGTTTTAAAAGCTCCAGTAGACAATCTAATACCTGCATGATGTATCGAGTCTAATATTTTTAACCGGCTTGGGGTGGCTGAAGAATATACCTCACAACCATAACTAATTTTGGAAAAAATCAAGGCCTTGTATAATTTTAAAATAGTATTGCGGTCTGCCCCCACGATGTATGGGACAATACTTTTAAGATATTCAGAGCTTCAACACATTTAGCTTTTAATGCTTTTAAGTGAGAAACCCATGTCAGCCTACAATCAAATATCAAACCTAAAAATTTAGCTTCTCTTGCACATGGTATCCGTTGACCTTTAATGTATATATCCGGGTCTGGATGTACTCCCCGGATACGACAAAAATGGACAACGGTAGTTTTACTTGTCGAGAACTTAAATCCATTCATGTCAGCCCACTGGATAATTTTATCAATAGAGTGTTGGATTTTTCTCTCAACCATTGCCATTCTAGTGCCAGCAAATGATATTGAGAGATCATCCACAAATAATGTTGAGAGAACATCCTGGGGAATGGCTTTGGATATCCCATTAATTGCTAGTGCAAAAAGGGTTACACTCAGCACACTACCCTGAGGAACTCCTTCTTCCTGGCACTTACTCTCAGATAGTGTTTCCCCAACTCTCACTTGAAAAACTCTACGTGAAAGAAATGCCTGAATAAATAGTGGCAGCTCTCCTCTCAATCCCAATTCATGAATGGTTTTAAGTATACCATATCTCCATGTGGTATCATATGCCTTTTCAAGGTCAAAAAATACTGTAACATGGTGCTGTTTGGAAGCAAAGGCTTCACAAATAGAAGACTCTAGTCGTATCAACACATCAGTCGTTGAGTGCATTTTTCGGAATCCACATTGAATCGGTGATAAAATACCTTTCTTTTCAAGGTACCATATCAGCCTTGCATTGACCATCTTCTCCATGATTTTACATAAACAAGATGTCAATGCAATAGGACGATAGTTTGCTGCTAAAAACTTGTCTTTACCGGGTTTTAAAAAGGCTAAAATAATGGCTAGTTCCCAAACACTTGGGTAACTATGATCATGCCATATTCTATTAATAATACTTAAAATAAATAGCTTTGTATTAAAATGTACATGTTTAATCATTGCATATGGAATTCCATCGGGTCCAGGGGCTGTATCGTTGCAATGAGCAAGTGCGGAATCAAATTCTCTTTCAGTGAAAGGAGAATTATACGACTCTTCCCTTCTTGTTGCAAAATTTAAAATTTTCTTTTCTTCAGCGCTCCTATACTGGTGACCAGGGGCTCCTTCACACTTGCTGGATACATTTGAAAAATGATTAGCCAGGGCATTGCTAACTTCCTTTGCTTCAGTTACATACTGGCCATTCACCTCCAACACTGGTGGTGGGTTGGGGGTGAATTTGCCAGCTATCTTTTTTACTTTCCTCCACACAGAAGATGGTGGTGTTCTACTGTTAATGGAGGAAACAAAAGACATCCATGACTGGCGCCTTGCTTCTTTCATGGCACGACGGAACTGTGCTCTACATTTCTTGTACATAATTAAATTCTCATCAGTTCTGCGTCTACGCAATCGTGTTAAAGATCTTCTTGTGGCTCTGTGCAGGGCAGTTAGTTCTGAAGACCACCACGGGACTGGTCGTCGTTTGAATAACCCTGTTGTTTTGGGAATTGAATTGACTCCTGCTGTATGGAGAGTTCCATTCAGTAAGTCTATGGCATCATCGATATTTTCAACTTGTCCTGCATCCCCCTCAATTTCGCTTAGCTCACGAAATTTACCCCAGTCCGCCTTGTCAAGATTCCATCGTGGCGATCCCTGTAAAGGTGGACCATTGTTGGTGTTTATAATGATTGGTGCGTGATCACTAGTATGCCAATCATCTAATGTTCTCCAATCGAAGTCTATTAGGCAATTAGAGCTTACGATTGCTAGGTCAATACATGACAAGGTACCTGTCTGGACATGAAAGTGTGTGGGCTCTCCTGTATTAAGGAGTCCCACATCTTCATTTTCCACAATTGATGATATGATATTTCCCCTCGTGTTTGCTAAAACATCACCCCACAAAGGATGTCTACCATTCAAATCTCCAAGTAAAAGAAAAGGTTGAGGGAGTTGTTGAATCACCTCCACTAAGTTGTCATACAAAATGTTATCATTTGGAGGCAAGTACAGAGAACAAATTGTATATTTTCGCCCTATGTCGATCTGTACAACCACTGCCTGCAGAGGTGTACGAATAGACAGAGAAACTTGGGGAACATCTCGACGAACGTATATGAGACTTCCGCCATGGCTCCCCACTTGGTGATCATATGGTGTCCTATAACTAATGTATTCGCGAGGACATGGGGTATTATGATCAAGTTTGCTCTCCTGTAGACAAATAATTATGGGGGAATGCTCATGAATAAGGAGCTTAAGTTCTTCATATTTGGCCCTTAAACCCTGACAATTCCATTGCAAAATGGAGGAAAAAACTATGGTTTATAATTTGGTAGACCCCTTGGATGGAGTCTTCCCATTAGCAGTTTTTGATCTAACACTATTTTTAGGTGGTTTTATTAAAGAAGGTCTTGATAGATTGGGTTTAGAATTTATGATTTTCTTTTTGTCTTTTTGATCTGATTGTTGAGGAGGTTGGTGGACCTCCACTTGAATTTCCGATTTATTTAAATTGACTTCCAGATCAGAAATATCAACAGACAAATCATCATATTTATTTGACGTCGTAATTTTGATATTTCTTATGGAAGGGGGTGAGAGAGATGGAGGTCTCTCTCTTTTCCGATTAGTAGGTTTTGAGCTACCAGGTTTTTGCACCTTCCCCAATACAGGTGCACCTGGTAACTTAGTGTCAGGTGGCATCTCCATCAAATCAGGCAAGGACATGGCCTGGGAGAGGTTAGTACTAATGTTAGTAATGGGGGACGAAGGCTGTACAGAAATGGGCAATGACCCATTTTTAATACGCTGTGGCAAAGCCTCAGAAGGCAATACGATTACTTTGTCATGCAGTACTTTATCATTAGAGGTTGTATTTCTTTTCTTAGAATTACTGGCAGTGCTAGGTGGGGTTGCTGTCTCCTGTGGTAAATTTACCTTTGATTTTAAGGCCTTTGCATAGCTGGTTGATTTATTCAACATTCTTTTTGCATGTCCCACACTTATGTGTTCTAAACTTGATTTGTTTAGGGCAGCTTCCTCCAACTTATACAGTTCGCATATCCTATCAGTTGATTTATGATTCAAATTGCAATTTGAACACCTGGCCTCAAGTGTACATTCTCCATGATAAGTTTTGGAGCAAATACCACACATTTTTCCATTTTTGCAAACTTTGGATGGGTGTCCAAATTTAAAACAATTAAAACATTGCAGGGGCTTTTGTTTGAAAGGTCGAACTTTAATCCTTTCATTTTCAATAAAAATATGGAAAGGTACATCAGCATCCTGGAAAGTAAGTATAATCATTGAAGTTCCAGGAACCTTATGCACTTTCCATACATTTAATGGACACATAGAAAGTATCTCCTCCTCTGTAAATTCGTATAGGTCCTTATTAAAGACCACTCCCCTTCCATAACTAAAATTTAGATGAGGTTTCATTTCCAATGTAATTTCATCACTGCCTGTCTGTAAGTTAGACAGTATTGCAGACTGAGTCGAAGATTTGGCATGGATGAGATAACTGTTCTTCCCAAAACGAGATATATCTCCAGGTGCTATGGTTCCTACTTTTTTTTGGATAAACTTACATATCTTAAAATAATTCCCTATTATCCCTTTAGGTTCAGCTAAGAGCCACATAGGTGGTTTGGGTTTTCTCTGTGAAGGCATGGGTACATTTCTATCTTTTTCAAACCAATCAGCAGGTTTGTACACATCCAATTCCTTTGGGACCTTATCACAAAGAGCTCCCATGATGTTCAATTCGTTAATTTTGATACTACTAATATTACTTATGGCATTAAACGCTTCATCATGACTTTCAAAATATATCCAAGAGTCCCATTTTTCATCTCCAAGTCGCATCCGTATTTCCTTTATCAATCCATAGCACTCAAATGCTCTATATATATCATCATAATTTGTCTCTAATGGGATTTGGGAAACATGAAGGAATCGTAGTTTCCCTGTGTTACCCAAATTGCTAGATTTTTTAACATCAGTAGAGTGATCCTTTTTAGTTCGAAGGTCGTCAACAGAGTTTTCCTTAATTTCAGTAGCAGAAGTCGTCAACAGTGCCGGGGGGGAGTCAGCAAATCCAGGGGATGGGGAGTCAGTATTTGAAGGGTCCATATTTAAGGGAGGGATTTTCAGGTTTTTTTGTTGTTTTGTTGGGGTACCTGCTTGAGAATTATAAGAAAGTATCATACGTTGGAAAGGAAATTTGCATTCGCCACTATCGGCACAATGAGAGTATATTTCCCCGATGGTCCACTCCATACCCTACCCGAAGGATAGCATCAAAACAGATATAGAGGCACAGGTGTAAGCTAAACCCGCCTGTTAGGACTGAGACCAAAGTAATATGGAATCATCCTCCCCATATCTGTAATGATGGGCTTCCGGCCAAAAGCCAAGAGTCCCACCTCAAGGATTGGATCCCCCTGGATTCCGATGACCCAACCCTTGAGAGTAGTTCCGCCAAAAAGGTCCAAACCATCTTTGGGATGGCTGAGATCATCCAATACTCTCATATATAGCTTTGAATGCGAATACCTCCCAACCGTGATCCCTTCTCCCATTCATCTAAGCAGGCAGTAATAACGAATGTGGAAATATCCACGCCATTTAAATAAAATAGAAAAAAAATAGATAAAAAAATAAATGAACAAATAAAATAAATAAATATATATATATGCATACATCTACATATATATATATAACTAAGAAAAATAATAATCATAGAGATAGGACAGCAAGATGAAAGAAAGGAAATTTGATAAAATTAGGAGAAGGTCGAAGTAATATTAAGCAGAAGAAAAAGATGAAAGAGAGAAATTTAGATTCGAACTGGGGGAGCAATTTCCCGAAGTTCGAGAGCCCTCTTGCCCGTCACCAAGATTCAGCACGGGAATGAAATGCCGTGCTGAAGCTCAATGACTTCATCAAGGCATTCTCTCATTAAGAGGGTGGGATTATGGGAATGTAGTGGCTGAGCCCTCGCCTACTACTGCATTCGTTGCTACGAATGGTCCCAGGGTGTAGCAGTACTCGTAAAGAGACTGGACATCTTTGAGATAGAATGATGCGAACACTGACTTGCTTCTCCAATAGGTTGCATCCATAACACTCTGCAGAGAATGGCTCTGTTTGAAGGCCACTGAAGTAGCCACAGCTCTCACTTCATGTGTCCTTACCTTCAGCAAAGCAAGGTCTTCTTCCTTCAGATGAGAATGTGCTTCTCTAATCAGAAGCCTGAATAGTAAGAAACTGAGTTCTTAGAACTTGGAAAAGAAGGTTTCTTGATAGCACACCATAAGGCTTCTGATTGTCCTCGTAAAGGTTAAGACCTTTTTAGATAGTACCTAAGAGCTCTAACTGGGCAAAGTACTCTCTCCAGTTCATTCCCCACCAAGTTGGACAGGCTTGGGATCTCGAACGACTTAGGCCAAGGACGTGAAGGAAGCTCGTTTAGCAAAAACCGAGCTGCAAGGAACATGTAGCCGTTTCAGATGTGAAAACAATGATCCTGCTGAAGGTGTGGATCTCACTTACTCTTTTAGCTGTTGTCAAGCACACGAGGAAAAGAGTTTTTAACGTGAGGTCCTAAAAAGAGGCTGATTGGAGAGGTTCAAATCTTGATGACATAAGGAACCTTAGGACCACGTCTAGATTCCAGCCTGGAGTGGACAACCGACGTTCCTTTGAGGTCTCAAAAGACCTAGGGAGGTCCTGTAGATCTTTGTTGGTGGAAAGATCCAAGCCTCTGTGGCGGAAAACCGCTGCCAACATACTTCTGTAACCCTTGATCGTAGGAGCTGAAAGGGATCTTACTTTCCTTAGATATAACAGGAAGTCAGCAATCTGGGTTACAGTGGTACTGGTTGAGGAAACTGCATTGGTCTTGTACCAGCTACGGAAGACTTCCCCTTGAGACTGATAGATTCTGAGAGTGGATGTTCTCCTTGCTTTGGCAATCGCTCTGGCTGCCTCCTTCGAAAAGCCCCTAGCTCTTGAGAGTCTTTCGAAAGTCTGAAGGCAGTCAGACGAAGAGCGTGGAGGTTTGGGTGTACCTTCTTTACGTGAGGTAGACGTAGAAGGTTCACTCCTAGAGGAAGAGTCCTGGGAATGTCGACCAGCCATTGCAGTACCTCTAAGAACCATTCTCTCGCGGGCCAGAGCGGAGCCAACCAACGTCAGCCGTGTCCCTTTGCGAGAGGAGAACTTCTGAGGTACCCTGTTGACAATCTTGAACGGCGGGAATGCATACAGGTCGAGATGGAACCAATCCAGCAGAAAAGCATCCACGTGAACTGCTGCTGGGTCTGGAATCGGAGAACAATACAACAGGAGTCTCTAGGTTATCGAGGTAGCGAACAGATCTATGGTTGGCTGACCCCACAGGGCCCAAAGTCTGCTGCAAACATTCTTGTGAAGGGTCCACTCTGTGGGGATGACCTGACCCTTCCGGCTGAGGTGATCTGCCATGACATTCATACCGCCCTGAATGAACCTCGTTACCAGCGTGAGCTTTCGATCTTTAGACCAGATGAGGAGGTCCCTTGCGATCTAGAACAACTTCACGAAAGAGTCCCTCCCTGCTTGAAGATGTAAGCCAGGGCTGTGGTGTTGTCAGAGTCCACCTCCACCACTTTGTTAAGCTGGAGGGACTTGAAGTTTATCAAGGCCAGAAGAACCGCCAACAACTCCTTGCAATTGATGTGAAGTGTCCTTTGTTCCTAATTCCATGTTCCCGAGCATTCCTGTCCGTCCAAAGTCGCACCCCAGCCCGTGTCTGATGCGTCCGAGAGGAGAAGGCGGTCGGGTTTCTGAACAGCCAAAGATAGACTTCCTTGAGAAGAAAGCTGTTCTTACACCACGCGAGAGAAGACCTCCTCTCTTCGGAAACAGGAACTGAGACCGTCTCTAGCGTCATGTCCTTTATCCAGTGAGCAGCTAGATGATACTGAAGGGGGGAGGTGGAGTCTCCCTAACACGATGAACAGGGCCAGCGATGAAAGTGTCCCTGTTAGACTCATCCACTACCTGACTGAGCATCGGTTCCTTCTCAGCATGCTCTGGATGCATTCTAGGGCTTGGAAGATCCTTGGGGCCGACGGAAAAGCCCGAAAAGCTCGACTCTGAAGATTCATACCCAGGGAGACAATGGTCTGGGATGGGACGAGCTGAGACTCCTCAAAATTGACCAGGAGGCCCAGTTCCTTGGTCAGATCCATAGTCCATCAGAGAATCTCCAGACAGCGACGACTTGTGGGAACTCTTAAAAGCCAGTCGTCTGACGGAGCCGGACACAAGATCATGGTACTGCTGCACAGTCTGTGAACTGTCAACCATGGGGAAGCGAGGAAGTACAGTGACAACCCGAAGCTGTCTAGACTGTCTGGGTCGTACAGACAACTCCTTATCGGGTTGCTGAGGTTGCCGCACTGCGTCACAACAAGTCACTTCTGCTGGTTGTTGAACGTCTTCCCAGTGACACACTGACTCCGTAAACAAAAAAATCCTCTAACAAGGACTAAGCTTGGACTGCATGTCTTGCAACACAGCTCAAGGTCTATGGGAGCAGGTGTGGTAACAGACGGGGTTAGCGACTGAAGTGGAACCATTACCTTCCCTGGGAGCATGTTATGCTTAAATAAAAGTCCATAGGAGGCTACGCAGCTAAAGGCTCCTCTCCAAATGACAGAGTCCTCAAGGGAATATCAGAAGGAGGGAGAAAAGCACTTTCTCATCTACAGGGACCATATCCGAGAAAAGCTAAGTTCTCTCAGTGAGGGTTTCACTGGTGCAAAAGCAGCAGACTAGAAGGCAACGTTATGAAACTGCTTGACAGTCTAGTGAGTTGGCAACAACCAAAGATGTGTGACTGAGAAGCATGCAGTAAGGTATGCAGAGCATGTTGTATGCAGAGCATGCTGTATGCAGAGCATGCTGTATGCAGAGCATGCTGTATGTAGAGCATGCTGTAAGGTAAGCAGAGCATGTTGCATGGCGTGTAACATTTCTCAGAAATTCCATGACCAGTGTTAGAGTGAGTAATATCGCGTTACCGTCCATTGAAAGTGCACGTGCCGAGGGATTTGATTAGACTGTTTTGTTGATGAATTTGATAGCCGGCATGATAATCGTAGAATTAAGCTACACTAAATGTACTATAATCTACTTCACCTCAGGAAAGGGAAACTCGCCCTGTTGGCAACACTGCATTACTTCATGCATGCTTGCATGGGGTTTAATATCAACATAATATTACCTTACATTCATAACTCATGATTCATTTTTGTTTAGAAGATATTTTTGCCATATTTTGCGATTTGTTAAAAATATATTGCAAGGAATACATTTATATTTTTATATAAGTAATACAAATAACCTCCATTATCATAATGTTTGTGTAGGCATACATGAATATGATTACAAATGCAAGTTATGAAAGTAATGAGGTGTTATTATTGTCATTTGTTATTCCCAAGTTGAATGGGAAGAAGCTCAAGTTGAGGAAAAATTGGCAGATGCATGCGTTGAGGTGGCTGACTCATAGCATGAGGTTGCTGCCTCAAGAGTTGCGCTTGCTGTAAGGGTTGCGGATGCGCAGTAGCAGGTTCCTGAGGAACGAGTTAAGGTTCCTGAGGTGTGAGCTGCGAGAGTTGAGGTAGCGGCTGCGCAGAACGCAGTTCTTGTCTCGCGAGTTGAGGTTCCTGAGGTGCTAGCCTAAGGAGTTGAGACTCTTGCCTTGAGGAGGGTTGAGGTCGCTGCAGCGAGTGCTGAGGTGGCTGCCTCATTGATGGAAGAGGTTGTCGTACCTCAAGAGATTGTTGCCTCGCTGGTGGAACCGCAAGCGGAAGCGGAGGAAGTAAGGCATAAGACTCCTGCTCCCATTGCTGAGGTTGCCTTAAGGAAGGTTAAGGTTGCTGCACAACGCTGGTAACTGGCAACTCAGAACGCGGTAAGGTAGCCTGAGGAACCTCAACTTCGTACGCCTGGCAGACTGGACTGCGGTGAGGCGGAGCTCTCGCAGGAGGAGGCGGAGGTTGCTGCACACCGCTGGTAACTGGCAACTCAGAACGCGGTAAGGTAGCCTGAGGAACCTCAACTTCGTACGCCTGGCAGACTGGACTGCGGAGAGGCGGAGCGTTCGCAGGAGGAGGTGTAACCTTCTCAGCCTGAAACTCACGCATTAAGACCGCAAGCTGCGACTGCATGGACTGCAGCAAAGTCGTCTTGGGATCAACAGACGATAAGGTCTGTTGAGGCAAAGCCTTAATAGAAGATGAGGTCTGTTGAGGCATCGCCTTACCTCTCTTAGGAGGTGTGCAGTCACCTGATGACTGAGGAGAGTCAGAGCTAACCCAATGACTGCATCCGGGTTGTTGAACTCTAACTTCGTACGTCTGGCATAGGTCTGGACTTTACGTTTAAGAGGTCTTGAGACCTGAGACCAGCGTTTTCTCCCCGAAATTTCTTCTGCAGACGAGCAAAATAAGGGCTCAATCGTCTGCGGGTGGGAGTGACGGTCTCTGTAAGACACGCCCGCAACCACCGAGGATACTTCTGTGCGCCGATCAAGGCCTGCCGAACCCTTTTGCCCTTCGACATTGCTTCTCCCCTGGGCTTGGGAGCTTGCAAGAGGTCCCGGACTGGGAGGACGACTGGCACGCACAGAAGTACCCTCACGCACAACACTGATACACTTTGCGCTAATCACTTATCACTTTTGATTTTCTGTTTGCACTTATTTCACTGAACTCGAAACTTTAAGTGGTTTGTACCTGAAACACGCAATTCTATCCTTTCTCAAAAGTTAGTAATTGCGAAAACAAAATTACAATGTAACAGAAAAATCTAATGAAAGATAAATAATTCAGTGGCTGGAAAGAGACTAAACACTAGATCAAATAAACTACGTTTAAAATCTCTCACCGCATAAAGCTTGAGAACAAGAAAAAACTCTAAAAACGTTTACCTTCTTCCCCTAAAGAGACTAGGGAGAAGAGCAAAAACGATAACAACGTTACTCGCTTGAACGAAACGTTTATCCTCCTCTTTCTCCCTCCGTCTCTATCTCTCTCTCTCTCTCTCTCTCTCTTGACCTAGAACCTGAGAGAAGAGCCCAATCATATATATCGTTAAAACATATTATTGTTAAAGGAAAAAACTGAAATATTTCCCAAAATGAAAAGTTCCTTTATTAGAATTAAAACCATTAAGTTAAGAAAGAATGAACAAAACGCTAGACACGGTTACTCTTACTGCAACGTGACACCGTGAAAATTCTCTCTCTATCGTAACGATAGAGCGCAAGTTGAACGTTCTGAACGTCAACAACTGCAGAGACAAAACAAAACGTTAGTTCAACTTTGAAAACAGTACGAGACTATCAAAGAAATTCTTTCAAAAACATTAAAATAGCATAATATGTTAACAGGTAAAACCGAAATGACGGGCTCAATGTTAATTAACTTCGGTACCAAGAAAAGACCGCCTACTATTAGGAAAGGTCGAATATAAACAAATATAAAAATTAATTTTAATAAGTTTATAATAAAAGGAAGTTAATCGAAGAGGCCTATAAAAGGCGGAGAGATATAAAATAAATCTATAACTTTTGTTAAGCAAAATTAAGAAAGAGAGTCTATACTCTCTTAGACACCAACACTTCCGTCTAAGGGAAGGGTCGGCCATTAAAAGGTGAAAGAGAGTTCATACTCTCTTCGTCACCATAATTAATCAAATTAATTCCAAAAGTTAGCTAAGCTAATAATAAAACTTCCTGAATAGCGAAAGCTGAAATCTTAGAGCAATACTTCACCAAAAACCGTGAACAAGACTTCAAAATTATAAGCGTATCCATGAACGTCTTGCCGGAAGCACGACAGAGGAAAAATTGAAGTGGTGTCAACAAGAAGTACTGCAGTACCTGGCCACAGGTGGCGCTTGTGAGTACACCCCCCTCTTGTATAGCGATCGCTGGCGTATCCCTTCCGTAGAATTCTGTCGGGCAACGGAGTTGACAGCTACATGATTATCGGGTAAGTTTAATATTGAAAATATTATTTTTAGATGTCAGTGGAGTAAAAAGAAAAGTCAGCATTACCTGGATTTCCATTTACAATCTAAACTTAATTTCTTTATAGTGTATATCATATTTTAGCACAGCTTTTGATCAATCACACTTGATCCCCTTAAAAACTGAATGTCTCAAAAGATGTTCTACTATATCAATTGTAACCTTATTAAACAAAATAAAATGTAATAGGAAACATACTAAGAGCATTAAGCAAAATAAAATGTAATAAGAAACATACTAAGTACTCATCAACTTGAAAAATAGGTTATGTCACTAAAACTTTGACCATATTTCCTATAAAAGCATTGGGTAACCTACCCTATTAAATAGGTTGTCACTCAAATTGAACCAAATTCCCTAAAAAAAGCATTGGATGACCTCCTGTACCTAATTAAATACCATAACTAATGTTTTAAGAGGATTAGACACACCAGTATCTCTATAAATTCTTTGGAGCATTAAAACTGTATCCCAAAATTCAAGAGTAATTTGTACTTTTCCTAACTATGCAAACCCGAGTCCTTCAACTTTAATTCTAGGACTTACAGGGCGGTTGACGCGGGAAGTGTAACTTAAGAACCGAGATCTCATTTTCTGGGGATATGTCAAAGCACTTCAATCTTCTACAGAACCAAGTTGTCTCATGTCAAACTCCTAACAACATGGGCATAAAGATGAGGCAGGTGGTTTGCCTTGGTCACTACCAGGAACTGGTAAATGGTCAAGGAAGAAAATGTATTTATTTGGAGGATATATTGTCCGAATGAGTGTTCATTTATGAGAAAATGGTTTCCTTACGATTGGGTAAAGAACTCTCTTGCTTTGTCTGGAAGGATGGGGAAGGTACTAATATATAAAACCTATTTGTTAAGATGATTAGTTCGATTATGTGGCTTCCTCTATTTAGTGTCCGATTCAGGAAATAAAGGAGTGACTGCTTCACCACAAGGAATGGGAAGCAAAACTAGGTAGAATGATAGTTGATGTTACCTCTCATTTAGACTTACATTATAACAGCTATCTCTTAAGATGAGATCTTTCCTGTCCTTGAAAAGAGCTCTGTATGTTACATGGTCTTTTGTGCAACAACTGACTGACAAAATATACAGGTAGAGTATCTAGATAAAGTGCACAGAAGCTTGTCTATTGTTACCTGACCATTTTGTATGAGAACTGCTCCTAGGACATATTCTTCCTGAGAGCTGGGATAGATCAGATATGAATTACTTCATACGCTTGAGTTCGGTGGGAACATTTCTTTTTCTTGCCCGCAAGAGAAGCCCATCTGAATGTCCCAAGAAGCCTGAATAATAACTTGTGTTCAAGAATCTTTTTTTCTATTTCTTCTGTTACTGTAGGAGTTGCAGTGTTCCCCTAGGTCAGAAAGGCAAGTCATCCTGACCCGCTGGTCACTTCTTGTAGGTAAGAGATGCAAAAAGATTTGAAGTTGTGAGCAGCAAGATTTTAGGTCCAGACCATGAACTCTTGGACCGAGGAGGGCTGAGTGGTATCCTTCACCACACAGATTGGGGAGCTTTCCCGGTGAATGATGATAGAAAACATTTGATGCGGATACCATTCAGTATGCGGCTGCTAAGCAGCTATCAGCATCATGCTGAGCCTCAATGTCTTCAACCGACTGTTGAGTTATTGGTAAAATGGTTAAATGGCTGGAAAGGAGAAGGTATATAGAATATCTAGGGATATTGGAAGATGTCCTTGAAGGCTGCCAACGGACTGAGACTGGGGAACAAATTACTTGAAGTTTCTTATTATACTGAATAGTGTGCTGCTCGAGTGAGAGTGAGAATCTGACATAAGAACTCTTTCTGCCATGCGATAATGTATGGATCACAATTGGCTCTTACACCAAGACCCTGCATACTGAGTGTATATGCTCGAAAAGTCCTTCCTGAATGAAACTTGCAAACAGTTCTACCATTATGTCGACTTCCCAAAAGTGCACCTGCTTGTTAAGGGTCTATGAAATGACCCCCTTTGTTGACTGAAACAAACGCAAACATTCACCAAACCTCTGAATATCTTGCAAAGTAAAAAAAGTAGCCACTCTATATGCATTACTGTTAGGATGAAAAGCAGTTTTTTTTTTGAGGATCATACCAAGAGGTGGATATGCTACACATATGCGTCTGTGGAAAGCAGATTCCTTGAAAGAGGGAAGCTCCTGTGATGAGGATTGTCATGAAGATACCAAAGTTGATTGTCCCATATTCCTGCTCCAGGAAGAACAGAAGGTGAGGGGAACACTCGTTGCCGACTATCAATACTTAAGGAACTACCCAAGCAATCATAGAGGAGCTGCCCATGATGAAATTGCCTCTCTCAATGAAAAAAAATATCATTAACAATTCACAAATATAGGCAATGACCTTAATAATTGTGGATTAAGTTTTGAAGATCTCTGCCTTCGTAGATAACAGATTAAAGTTGATGATTCCTTTGACATTCTCAGAAGAATGCTTTCTCCCCTTTAGATACTTACCAGCTGGTCCATGACTGGAATGGGACAATTCCATGTAGAGGAAGAAGGGATTAACGAGAGTTAGCTGGTCTTTTTCGATGACTGATCGTCTTGCTCTCATGCTCAAAGAGGTTAAGAGGCGCTAAGTGCCTTAGCTTTTGGAGAACAAACAGGAGAGCTTGGCACCATACGTCACGTAACAGTCAAACGAGAGCCTGTCCTTAGTTGGCGAAGATCCTTGCCAACAATCGTGCAAGCATGATGTGGCATTTTGGTGCTTGAGCAAGTACTGAGATCAGAACACACAATTGTTTTATTCTAATCCCTATTGTGGAAATGATTTAGAAGTTTTTTTCTGGTAAAATTTCAGAGCATGGAAAGATATCATATCCTGGATTGGTCTCTGAGCATGTGAAGATCTACGGTAGGTCATAAAATGATATTTTCATTATAAAATCAATTTTTGAGCATACTTACCCAGTAGTTATAGGCTATATATAGCTTACGTCCCTGACATCATGGCAGAAATTTCAAAACTAGCGCCAATCGCCGATTGGGTAGCCAGGTGTACCACCTGTGCGCCCTCTAGCGAGGTACCTGGAACCATTCCATTATTCCTCAGATCTTCCATGCCCATAGTCACTAAGGGGAGGAGGGTGGGAATTAAACTATATATAACTACCAGGTAATTATGTTCAAAAATTTATTTTATAATGAAAATATCATTTTTAAATATCTGACTTACCCAGTAGTTATAAATAAGGGATTTTGACGAAGGAAAAATCTATTTCTGGGCGAGAGACCTGTGCCGCCCAGTGAAATGCTCCTTTAGCATCATTTCTAAGGTATATAACTGCTATATATTACCAGAGAAAAAGTTGCATAGGAATGCCAGGGATGAACCCAGCTCGCTCACCTATATTAGGTGTCGTTATATAGTAACTGGGACGTGAAAACCACAATCAGAGGTCTCGAGCCATTTAGATATCTCCTCTTCAAATATCCCCGATACTACGAGGTGCCGTTCTACATCCACTACTGATTGCTACTACCACTACCTTCACCCATGCCAACATCTTCACTCCTGTCATAGCATCTCTGCTGTTTACCCGCACGTTATTTTGCTCTGTGATTTCGGTCTTTTGAGTGCTTTTCTGCGCAAGATGTCGGTTCAAGATTCTGCATCCAAGAGTGGCGAAATGATATCGACCATAGTCCCTGGACTTTCTTGTACTGGGAGTACCCTCCCCAGCCGGTTAGAGAGGCGTCTGTGTGAATGACCAAATTTGGAGGTGGAAACTTTAAAGGAATGGAATTTGCTACATTTTTGACTTTTGCCCATGGCTGAAGTCTTTTCCTCAGAATTGGTGGGATTCGAGCTATTTTGTCTCGATATTTCTTGTTTGCTTTGGAACGCCATACTCTATTTATATCTTTCAGTCTGGCCTTCAGTAATACATCTGTTACTGAGGCAAACTAGAGGGCACCCAGGATCCTCTCTTGATTTCTCCTGGACGTCAATTTGTCCTTGAGAAAACTTTTTGTATTCCTCGCTATTTCTTTCCACTTGCTTACTGGGATACACAAAGTGTGTGTGTTCAGATCCCATTGTAACCCTAGCCACTGAAACTTCGTCTCCGGGACTAGACGGGATTTTTCATACGGAGCGGCACAGGTTGAGCCCAGAAATAGCTGATTGACACCTTTGGTGGAGGGTCAGAGACAGCCAACATTGTTGGAATTTTACTTAAGAGTTAATAAAACAAGCTTAACGGTTCATACCTGGTAAGGAAGCTGACTTCAATGATTCTCTGCCTCATTATGTCCGCTTTCTTTATGAGATCCAACGATCCTCCCAGGGAGCTGAAGACCTCTAGGAGCTGTCACACCGGTGTAAATACCTCTATGTGATAGGACCTCCTCCAATACCCTTGTTCTGGGCACTCTCAAGGAACAAATTGACCACCTGACTAAAATCAATGGTTGCGGAAGACTGTTGCAATCTCCACAAGCAACCATAAAAATATAAAAGTTCTAGAGAAGACAAGGGTATTAAGATTATGGGAATGTAGTGGTGGATCCTTCCCCCACTACTGCACTCGCTGCTATGAATGGTCCCAGAGTGTAGCAGTCCTCATAAAGACTCTGAACACGTTTCAAATAGTGTGAAGCGAACACAGATTTACTCCTCCAAAAGGTTGTGTCCATAATGCTCTGCAACAATCTATTCTGCTTGAAGGCCACCGAAGTTGCTACAGCTCTAACTTCATGCGTCTTTGACCTTTAAAAGCTTGAGGTCTGCCTCACTGCAATGTGCATGAGCCTCTCTTATTAAGCGTCTGATGAAGAATGAAAGAGCATTCTTTGACATCTGTAACAAGGGCTTCTTGACCGAGCACCAAAGAGCTTCCGACTTGCCTCGCAACTCTTTCGTTCTGTCCAGGTAGAACTTCAGGGCTCTTACTGGGCACAGGACTATCTCCAACTCCTCGCCATCCACATCCAAAAGATTCAGAATCTCAAAAGCCTTGGGCCAAGGTTGAGAAGGGCGTTCATTCTTGGCGAGAAAGCCTAACTGCAAGGAGCAGATAGCTTTGTTATCTCAAAAGCCAACGCTTTTACTAAACGCATGAATTTCACTGACTTTTAGCTATCGCTAAACTAACCAAAAATAGAGTCTTCATCGTGAGGTCCTTAAATGAAGTTGAATGCAAGGGCTCAAACCTGTCACTCATAAGGAACTTCAGGACTATATCTAGATTCCAAGCTGGTGAATCCTGGTGCCATTGCTTTGATGTTTCAAACGATTTGAGAAGTTTCTGTAGGTCTTTATCATTCGAAAGGTCCAAGTTTCTGTGCCTGAATACAGTCGCTAACATACTCCTGTATCCCTTGATGGTAGAGGATAAAAAATTGCGCTCCCTTCGAAAGTATAACAGGAAGTCAGCAATCTGAGCTATAGAGGTACTGGATGAGGAAGCAGTTGACTCTGCACCATTCTCTAAAAACCTCCCACTTGGATTGATAAACCTTGATGGTAGAAGTCCTTCTTGCTCTTGCAATAGCCCTAGCTGCCTCCTTCGAAAAACCTCTAGCTCTAGTGAGTTTTTCGATAGTCTGAAGGCAGTTAGATGAAGAGCTTGGAGATCGAATGGTACCTTTCCAAGTGAGGTTGTCTGAGTAAATCTACTCTTGATGGAAGGCTTCTTGGAGTGCCCACCATCCATTCCAGTACCTCTGTGAACCATTCTCTTGAGGGCCAAAAGGGGGCCACTAGAGTCAATCTGGTCCCTTCGTGTAACACAAACTTTTGCATCACTTTGTAAAGAATTTTGAACGGTGGAAATGCGTACACGTCCAGATTGGACCAGTCTAACAGGAAAGCGTCTATGTGGACTGCTTCGAGATCTGGCACTGGGGAGCAGTAAGTTTCTAGTCTCTTTGTCTTCGAGGTCGCGAATAGGTCTATACAAGGACGACCCTAAAGTCACCACAGGTTCTTGCAGACTTCTTGATGAAGTGTCCATTCTGTGGACAGAACTTGACCTCTCCTGCTGAGGCTGTCTGCCATCACATTCTTCTCCCCTTGAATGAACCTTGTTAAAAGGATTACATTCTTCTCCTTTGCCCAGATGAAAAGACTCCTCCCAGTCTCGTAAAGGGACCTCGAGTGGGTTTCGCCTTGCTTGGCAATGTAAGCCAATGCTGTGATGTTATCGGCATTGACCTGCACCACTTTGTTCAAAACTGATCCTTCAAAGCTTTTGAGGGCCAACAAGACTCCTAACAGTTCCTTTTGGTTGATGTGGAAGCTCTTCTGATCCTCTGTCCACAGTCCTGAAACTTCCAACTTGCCCAGTGTTGCTCCCCACCCCAAGTCCGAGGCATTGGAACACAACACAAGGTCTGGGTTCCTCTGTTCTAAGGGGTGACCTTCTTGAAGCTTGTCTGGATCGTTCCACCACTGAAGGCAACTTCTTATGGATTACGTAATGGGGATGCATATCGTCTCTAGATCTTTCTCCTTGTCCCAATAATGATTGAGGTGGAATTGGAGAGGATGAAGATTCACCCTTCCCAGGGAAACAAACTGTTCCAACGAGGAGAGGGTTCCCAACAGACTCATCCACTTCCACGCAGAACACTTCTGTTTCTTTAGAAAAGATTGCAGTTTCAAGATGGCTTGCTCAGTCCTTAAGGGAGATGGAAAAGCTCAAAAAACTTGACTCTGAATCACCATCCCCATATAAAGTATCTTTTGTGATGGTGTCAGTAGAGACTTGTCTCCGTTGACAAAAAGACCCAATTCTTCTGTTAGTCTCAAAGTTATCTGAAGATTCTTCAGGCATTGATCGTAGGAATGAGCTCTGAGAAGCCAATCATCCAGATAAAGGGAGGCTCTGATGCCTCTTGAGTGTAGTATTCTTGCTACATTTAGCATTAGTTTCGTGAATATTTGAGGGGCGGTGCTGAGACCAAAACACAGAGCCCGAAACTGAAACACTTCCTCCTTGTAAACGAACCTCAGATAATGTTTGAGGCTCGGATGAATGGGGATGTGAAAGTAAGCGTCCTGGAGGTCTAATGAGACCATCCAGTCGCCCTTTCTTACTGCTGCAAGGACTGACTTTGATGTCTCCATGGAGAACTTCGTCTTCTGAACAAACGCGTTGAGAGCACTTACGTCCAGGACTGGACGCTATCCCCAGAGTTCTTGGGAACCAGGAACAAGCAGTTCTAGAAACCTGGTGACCGCAAGTCTCAAACCCTCTCTATGGCCCCCCTCTCCAACAAGAGACACATTTGGAGTTGCACAGCCTGCCTCTTTGACTCCTCTCTGTATCTGGGAGAGATATCTATTGGAGCTAAAACTAAAGGAGGTTTCCCTATAAAAGGGATTTTGTAACCCTCCTTCAGAAGTTGTACTGACCAAAGGTCTGCTCCCCTCTTCTCCTAAGCTTGCCAGAAGTAGTGTAGTCTGGCTCCTACTGCCTGAAGGTGAAAGCAGTCAGACTCTGCTTTGCCCTGTTCTGAATTCTCTTCTCTTAGCCCTCCTTCCCTCGGGTCTGGAGCTACCCCTGCTGGAAGTCTTCCCTCAAAAGGGTTGAGAAAACTTAGGGAATGGAGTTTCTTCCTTTGGTTTGCGGCTAGCGAAGGAAGTTGGTAAAACTTTTCTTGCCGTCTTTGAAACCAAATCTTGGGTGACCTTTTGGGTTAACGCAGATGAAATCTCTCTAACCAACTCTTGTGGAAAAAGAGAGGAAGACAGAGGTGCATATAGCAATTCTGATTTCTGAAAGGGAGTAACCCCAAGAGACAGAAAAAACACATCTGAGCTCTTATCTTAAGGATCCCCGCTGGAAAAAGCGCTGCAAACTCATTAGATCCATCTCGTAAAGCTTTATCCATATAGGACATGAAGTGGATGAGACTAGCAGTGTCACCATCTTTAAGGGCAGAAACCTTTTTCCCCAAGACTCCCAGAGTCCAGTCGAGGAAATTGAATACCTCAAAGGCTCTGAAGATGCCTTTGAGAAGATGATCTAATTCCGAAGTTGACCAGAGAATCTTGGCCTTCCTTATGGCAGACTGACAAGGAGCATCTACTAGACTTGAAAAATCTCCTGGGGCAGAGGCAGGAACTCCGAAGCCGAGAACTTCTCCCGTCTTGTACCAGATACTAGATCTAGAGCCCAGTCTATTCGGAGGAAAAGCGAAAGCTGCCTTTCCTTGGTCCTTCTTAGACTCCATCCAATCTACCATCATTCTTAAAGCTCTCTTTGATTACTGGAACAGAACCATCTTGGTAAAAAGACTTCTTCGACGCCTTCCCAGGCGTAAATTCTGAGGGTGGCGAACGTGGAGCAACAGGCACAAAATAATCTGGAAACTCATCATTAAAAACTCTCATGAGTTTTTTAAGATCAACTGAAAGACGAAAGGACTTAGGATCTTCTCCTTCTGATAATTCCTTAAATAATTCAACAGGGGAAAGGTGATCGTCAATGTCTTCCTCTGACAAAGGTCTAACGGAAGTAGCGACGTTGTGTTTATCAGGATACATCCCATTAAGGTCCTGACTTCTGGCGTCAAGAGACCCCAGATCATCACGTCTGTCGCCCCGTTGTTCTAACGCTTGACACTCGGTAAAACACTCGCGATCAAAGCGATCAGAACTAGGGCGTCCTTGATCTCAACATTCGATTCGACTAGTGTCATCACGAAGTCCAAGGCTCTCATACTCAATGTCATGCCTCACTTCTTGACTCCCGGCACCACGTAAAGTTGTTCGACGCACAGTGTCACGTTCTGTTTGACGCTCAATGTCCTGCTTGACGCTGCGTACCACTTGATGCTATGTACCGCTTGACGCTCGACATCACGTCTGGCTACTTGCCGCTCGACATCACGTGTGGCTGCTTGCCGCTCGACGTCACGTCTGGCTACTAGCCGCTAGACCTTGCTGGACGCTTGACGTCACGTCTTGCTGGACGCTTGACGTCACGTCTTGCTGGACGCTTGACGTCACGTCTTGCTGGACGCTCGACGTCACATCTTGCTGGACGCTCGACATCACGTCTTGCTGGACGCTCGAGGTCACGTCCTACAGGACGTTCAACGTCACGTTTAGTTGGACGCTCGCCGCTTGACGCTCAGTGTCACGTCTGGCTACTTGACGCCTGTCGTCATGTTTGGTTGCTTGACGTTCGGAGTCAAGAGGAACAGTCTCACGACATTAAACGGGAGAGATGTAAAGCCGTTCGTCATCAAGAACCTCTCGACAAATAGCCTTACGCCGCTTAGCGGCCAGAAAAGAAGCTTCCTGAAGTTCAGGATCCAGGCATGCTACTCTTTTGTTGTCCGTAGGTTGATAACTTTGCATGAACAAAGCGAGTTTCTGTTGCATCTCTTGCAGCATATTAAATTTCGGGTCAACTCGTTGTGATACAGGAGACGTCACGTCTATCACGAGTTCGATATCCACGCCGCTTACAGAACGCGCAGAGCGTCCAGTGGACGATAACCAGTCTGACGGCGGAGGAGGAGCTTGAACCGAGGTCATGCCCGGTTAAGACAACTGACCAGCAAATGGGAGAGCTGAACGTTTCTTGACAGTGTCCAACGTCCTTAAAGGACGTTTGGCAGGAGCGCTCTCTTCGATAGAAGGAAAACGCCCCGGACTGCTCCAGTGACTGCAACCAGGAGCTTGCGGTGTCGTGATAGGATGCTGATCGACCTTGTCCATCTTCCTCTTCAGAGGTCTGGAAGCTTGACGCCAACCCCGTTTGGGTGCTGCATCATCCAAAGATGACAAAACCACTTTTACCTCACCTTTCCTATGGTGAGGGCGAACGTCCTGGGAAACGTCAACAGGAACACTCGAGGGGACGTCTGCTCGGGAGCTAAAGCCTCTCGTTTCCTTTCGTCGTTCGACATTCCCTCTCCCAGAGGTTAGGTAGCTTGGAAGAGGTCTAATACTGGGAGAACGACAGGCCCAAGCAGGCGCACCATCCACTGCACTAAATAAATTCCCTGTACTTTTAGCACTGTCACATTTTAATTGCTTTACATCGGACATCAATCAAGTTCTGTCCGCAGCAAGCGATTCAACCCTCATGCCCAGAGCTTGAATAGCCACCATCATATCCTTTAGCGTATGTTCATTAGCAGTAATAGTAGTGGGACCTGAAACAACCACTACAGGGGAAGGATTAGGTTCGGTGACACGGGAAGAGGAAAAGTCTCTGGAAGAATGAGAAGAACTTCGTCTAAGCCTATCTCTCTCAAGTTTATGAGTGTAGCAGTCAAACTTTAGCCACTCACTCTCAGATAAAAGAATACATTCGTCACAACGATCCCCCAACTCACATACTTTACCTCTGCATTTTACGTAGATAGAGTGGGAATCAATAGAGGCTTTAGCAAGCCGGGTCTTACAACCACTCACACATTCTATAAGTTGAATGGGGGTCGGCCATTATGAATATTCATAAGAGAGATCAAACAAGCAAGGGTCAAATTCAAGAGAATCCAAAAGAAAATCCAAACAACGAGAGTCAAAACCAAATTATTGTACATCACCAATGTAAACAGCAATAAATAAGGTTAATAGTGAGTAGAAATATCCAACGATGTCGCCGGTTGTGGCGGCAGGGAAGATCTGAGGAATCAAGGAATGGTTCCAGGTACCTCGCTAGAGGGCGCACAGGTGGTACTCCTGGCTACCCAATCAGCAATTGGCGCAAGCTTTGAAATTTCTGCCATGACGTCAGGGACGTAAGCTATATATATATAACTACCGGGTAAGTCAGATGTTTAAAAACAGTTTTTGCTAGTCAGAAGACCTTTAGCATTGAAAGATTCCAGTGAGTTGGAAGACCTCTAGGCTGGAAGTGCTGGGATGGAACTGATAATAATTGATAGGTGTAATAATTTCTTAAGAAATCAGAGGAAACGATAACCTGAAAAATGAGTGTAAGTTCCAGCAGTGTGGTTCCAGATCACATGGTTTCTGTTTGTATTGTTTTCAATCTCAGCTCGCAACCAATCCTGTTGAAAATGACAATTGTAGAGAACAAGTGCAAGGAATCTTGCCTTGAGGGGAGGGAACATAATCAGAATGTTCTAGTGAGGACGAAGCATGAAGAGAAGACCACGAAACCTGGTGCTCATGAAGGGAAGATCTTGTAGCAATGAGAATAATCACAAGTTCCTCTTTCACCCTTCAGCTAACTACCGCCACCTTGTTAACTTTTAACAACCTTACTCGGCTTTGCTGAAAGCATTTTCCTACTAAAGGATGAAGGCCTGCATTCGTATAGGCATAAATATTCTTTATAAAATTCTTGTTGAGATTACTATAATTAAAACTTTGAGTACAAAACATTAATGTCAGTTTTTAAAAATTTGTAATTTTCCTAACTACGCTATACAAACCTAAGTCCTTTCAAAGGAGTATGACTCAAGAGTAACTGGAACTCAGATGTTAAAATGTATAATGAGGTGTCAGTAGTTACTTGTGAGAGGCAGAAAAGCACAGCCCTTTCACCAGCACACTGAGTAGCCACTTTGACCTTCCCCGAGGACATACAGAGTGGTTAAGCTGGGAAGTTTAACTTAAAGGATCGGTTTGTACAACTGAAAAAATAAAATTCAATTTAGAATTTTGTGAGTTTCCTAAATGAATGCAAACTCTAGTCTTTTAACAGGAGACTCAACCTTTGGAGGGAGGAAGGTCCCACAGTCATACTGGCTGGTTTAAAATCCCATGATGTCAGAACACTGACCTATAGTAGTGTGAGTGTTGACTCCTATCCAACTCTCATCAAGCTGAGAAAGTTTCTCAGGTGATAGGCTAGGTTTTTGTCGACAGACAGAAGGCCATGGGAAAAAGTTTATCTTGATGAGAATTCAATGTCTGAAATGTAAGGTACTTCTATCTTTACCTGTATCAATATCCAATCCAGCGAATACAGTAATGGCATGCTCGCTGCACCACAATGGAGAGGGGGAAAAGGAAAAAAGAACAAATATTTTTACTGCTCATCTTAGACATAAAGTGTAACCACTATTTTACACTTTGTGTTTTTGTCCTGTGAAGGAGTTAGGTTTGCTACACATACCGCTGAGCAATTACCATTAGTCACAACAAGAATGACCCTAGAGACTTGTGGGTATACTCCTTGAGATAATGAGCCGTAAAGGCTGTCTGGCATTTCCAGACTCCGGCCTTCATAACTTACACCACTGACGGGTTTTTCATTTAGGCTAGAATTGACCCCCCCCCCCCAACCCGACTTCCTGAGTGGGAGACTGAGGGACTTCCTTTAGATCCTCAACCTATGGAAGATACTCTCTACTGATAGTTTCTCAAAGCAAAAAGGATATGGTGTGCCCAATTTTCTTGGGTTTACCTACTCTCAGGAAAAGATTTTCATGCCATTGTGTGAAGGGCTGAGTTCACTTCAGGTAGTGTCGTGGCACCTTCAAAGGACAAATAAGAAAATCATCCGGATGACTGAAAACATCTTTAAGGGAGGAGAGAGGAGATGGAGAAAAACTTGAACCCGGTTTCACGAACGGTGGTGATGTGACTCTTTGCAACACACTCATGAAGAAAGGAGAATGAAACTTTCTTCCCCTCCTCAGTATGATTGATGATATGAGAAATTCTATAATATTCACCAACTCATTTTACCATGCCTGAACAAGGAACAAGACCATCTTGAGCGTCAGATTTTTATCTGATCCCTGCCTTAAATGATCAAACGGGGCCCTCTTGAAAGACCTGACAACTCGGGAGACATTCTCTCCAGGGGGCTTGAATTCTCTAGGAGTAAAAGATTGCTTGAGATTCCTCATGATTATAAAAAGCTACCACTTAGAGGAAAGATATAACCTCTTCAGTTTAAATACCTGGCTCCAGGCTGAGTGATATCCTTTCACTCCCAACCGAGAGGAGCTTTTCCAGGCAAAAGTAGAGGAGAAAATCCTCCATCACATACAGAGGTTCTGACCGAGAAAGAGCCCCTCTGCAACACCAATCACAGAAGAAAGCCCCCTTTACTTGTTAGATGTCTGCAGAGGATCACAGATATCCAGACTTCTCCTGCAGTGCTTGGCAAAATATCTTTCACTCCGAGGATATGCTAGATAATCTTCACTCATTTAGTGACAGGGATGAAACCAAGTTATGCTACCTCTGGAGGTTGGACTGGCCAAATAAGTTGGGTAGTTTTCTTTGTATCTAGACTAAGAGTGTTTGCAGGTATGGTTACTGTTGGTGTGTGGCCATTTGAGATCCACCTGAGTTATTCTAATTATCATTCATAGTCAACACTGTTGATTACTCTGTAAATCAAGCAGAACGGTGAAAAAGCATAGACTTTGGTTTTGTCCCACGGTTGTTGAAATGTGTCTGACACTGGAGAGCAGACAACTGGGAGCTTCTTGTTGAACTAGGTGGTGAGCATGCTGATCAATGGGGAGACCAACAATCAAAATTTTATTTGCCACTAGTGGATGAAGGGACCATTCTGCTCCTATGACTTGCCTCTGGCGAAACAACCTGTGGGTGTTTGCATTTCTCTTGCTGGAATGGATCTTGCACACAGCATTGTTGAGCACCCATGTGTAAGACTGCTTTGTCAACTCATAGAGGTGCTGTGAAACACTACCACTTTGACTGTTGATGCATAGTCATGTATTGCTCATCAATGTGACCGAGTGTCCTATCCAGCAGTGTTGGAATGCTTGCAGTGCCAGGAGTGGTGCCTTCACCTCAACAAGTTGATATGCAGGACCTTCATATGTGCGTCCCATCCTTTCTTTGGAGTGTCTAAGAATGTGTGCCCCATCCTTTCTTCAATGTGAGTATGAACAGCAACATTTCTGGAGGACACTCAAGAAGTCCCACATTGACTAGGTTATTGTCTTCTAATCTCCATGGTAGACAATCCCATACCTCCTTCTTTACATACAATCAACACCTCTCATTGTTATGGGTATGCGCACCATCATCCAGTTTGACAATGTTTTCATGCAAATCCCTCTCCCTTCATAACCAGATACCTTACAATAACAAATTTAAAGTATTCTGTATTTTTCCTAATAATACAAACCTTTTGCTCTTTATCAGGGAATATATTTAGGCAAAGCTGAAAGACTAGCTATAAGACTTTCAGTGAGGTATAATTAACTCTCCGCTAGTTATCACGGGGTAGGAGGTAGCACAGGCTACTTCACTCACACACACACCTGTGTTGTCTCGTCACTTTTGATTGCAGGCAGGAATTGCAGGAAGATAGGTAACGGCAAGAAAAATTTCTATGAAGACCTCAATGTTTGTATCGTTAGGAAAAAGACTAATTTAAATTCTTTATTTGTTCCAACACTAATACAAAGTCTTTCACTCTTTATTAGAGAAGACTCACCCTAAAGTGGGTGGAAGTCCTAACCAACCAACTGGATTTTGACCCAGGGTTCTCCTCCATGCTATGCACGCATAAAAAGTCATAACCCCGACACCTCGCTAAAACCTCGTGCAGTAGCATGGTTTAGCGGACTAAGCAATCTGTGTGATTGTGTGATACTAGCAATGTGACTTGTCAAGGTAAGAATTCTCCGAAGTCGTAGGATTCTTTGAACCAATCATAGACATTAACCAATTCCCCCTCGCAAAGGGGATACTGGGACATAGCAATTATAAATTTCTATACTGTACCAGGTTACACAAGGGAAATGGTTGTTACCTGCAGACAGTGGAGGCTAGCTTGCATAGTACCGTAGGTGCTGTTCCCAACAAGAGAGAAGATGAAAGAAAGAGGGGGCCAGTCTTTATCATTCATCCCAGACTTAATCCCAGGTAACCTCTGTCCTCCATCACTTGCTAGTTGTCCATCAACGAGCTTGAAGTGTATGAACCATTTGTTGTGATGCCACCACAGGTTCAACAGAGAAGGTCTCCATGGTCCTGTGGATTACATCATTAACGGTACTGGGCGGTGAAGGTCGTCTAACACTTCCACATACCCACAAGAAGATCCTGCGCCACAGCGTAGTTTTTCTGGACTGCTAGGGACCTACTAAGGCCACTAGTGTCTTGAAATGACAAATTCGTAGATAATTTGTATTTTTCCCAACTATACAAACCTTAGTTATTTAATAGGGGTTATTACTTTCGGCGTAGCTGAAATGACGAGCCATTAGAATTTTAACGAGGGTTTACTACCCCACCGCTAATTAGCGGGGGGTAGGGAAGGTAGCCTGCTAACCGCCCCCACCCCCACTCCCCCTCAAACACACACCTGTGCTTGAGCTCACTTTGCTTGGAGGTAGGACTTCAAGGGGGATAGCGCTGGCGGGCAAGCTTGATGCTAAGGTTTGTATAGTTAGGAAAAATACAAATTATCTACGAATTTGTCATTTGTTCCGTAACTGACATACAAACCACGCTATTTAATAGGGGTGACTCACCCATTAGGAAGGGTGAAAGTCCCTGCCAGTACTGGCTTTTGGCTTTGCCCGGACACTCAATATTTAAGTGTGTTTGCACTCAGTAATAAGGAGTCCCTGCATTCCCTAGAACCTTGCTACGCAAGGACTGCAGCCTACGCAAGCTGTGTGTAAAGGTATAATAAAGTGTGACTCGTCCTAGGAAGTTGACCTGTAGTCCTTTAATGGAAATTTTAGGCTAGGTCTCTCCCAATACCACCTCGTCAGGGTATGGGGAACACAAGGAAACATGGTTTACCTGCAGTGGTTTGAGGTCCGCTGTGCAGAGAACCCAGGATGCTGTTTTCCACGAGAGGGGAGATGAAGAAAAGAATAAGGGCCGGACAAACCTTTTCATTCATGCAGACTAAGACCGGGTAACAATACCCTCAACCTTCTGCTACTTGTCCACTAAGGAGCCTGAGGTTTTAAACCAGCTGTGGTGCAGCCACCACAGGGCCGATAGAAAACGTATCGAGCCTCCTGTGGGTCACGTCTTGCAGGTAGTGGGCTGTGAAGGTTGTCTGACGCTTCCACACCCCAGCTTGAAGAACCTGCGTCACTGAGAAATTTTTCTTGAAGGCCAGGGACGTAACTACAACCCCCGACATCATGTGCTCTAGGGTGACGTGACGGAGGAGGGTCTCGATTCAGGGACAGGTGGATCACCCTTCGAATCCATGCTGAGATGGTGTTCTTGGTGACCCTCCTCTTAGTCCTCCCAGTGCTAACAAACAATGCTTGCACCTGGGAACAGACTGCAGCCATTCTTTTGAGATATAGCCTCAGACTCCTTACTGAGCATAGTAGGAGATAGTCTGGGTCATCTGTTACAGAACGAAGACTCAAAATCTGTAAGGAGTCGAACCGAGGGTCCCACACCCCCGGATTTTGAGTCTTAACAATAAACTCAGGGACGAATTTGAACATTACCTCCCCCCATCCCCTTGAATGGGCGATGTCATATGAGAGACCATGAAGTTCACTGACTCGCTTGGCCGAAGCTAATGCTAGCAGGAACACCATCTGCCAAGTTAGGTGGCGATCTGAAGCCTGGCGTAATGGTTCATAGGGAGGTCTCTTAAAAGACCTGAGAACTCGAATCACGTTCCATGGAGGTGGTCTCATTTCCGACAGAGGGCAGGTAAGTTCATAACTTCGTATGAGTAAGGAAAGTTCCAGCGAGGAAGAAATGTCCATTCCTTTGAGCCTGAAGGCTAGACTTAAGGCTGAGCAATAGCCTTTCACCGCCGAGACTGAAAGGCGCATTTCTTCCCGAAAATGTACGAGGAACTCCGCTATTGCTGGAATAGTGGCATCGAGTGGAGAGATACCCCTTCCACGACACCAACCTTAGAAGACTTTCCACTTTTCCTGGTCGACAGATGCGGATGATTTTCGCAGATGTCCAGACATCCTACTCGCAACTTGTTGCGAAAATCCTCTCTTAGCGAGGAGATGATGGATAGTCTCCAGGCGTGAAGTCGTAGCGAAGCTACGGCTTTGTGGCAGATGTTGGCATGTGGTTGTCTGAGTAGATCGTGTCGCGGAGGGATTTCTCTCGGAAGTTCCGTTAGGAGCTGCAGAAGGTCCGGAAACCATTCAGCGTGATGCCATAGCGGAGCTATGAGGGTAATTGGAATATTGACCGATATTCTGGTCTTGTTGAGTACCCTCAGACAGAACGGGGGAAAGGCATACACGTCGATGTTGTCCCACCGTTGTTGGAAGGCATCTTGCCAGAGAGCCTTGGGATTCGGGACCGGGAAGCAGTACAGCGGAAGCTTGAAGTTCAGCGCTGTAACGAACAGATCCACAGTCGGGGAACCCCACAAAGTGAGGACTTTGTTGGCTACTAGATGATCCAAAGACCACTCGGTACTCACTATCTGAGACGCTCTACTCAGATTGTCGGCGAGTACATTCCTCTTGCCTGGAATGAAACGTGCCGATAGTGGAATCGAGTGGATTTCGGTCCATCTCAGTATCTCTACTGGAAGATGGGATAACTGCTTCGAAAAGGTACCTCCTTGCTTGTTGATGTAAGCCACTACTGTGGTGTTGTCACTCATCACCACCACAGAGTGACCTGCCAGGTATTGTTGGAACTGCTGAAGGGCCAAGAAAAAGGCCTTCATCTCTAGAAGATTTATATGGAGGCATTTTTCAGATTCTAACCACAGGCCTGAGGTCCTGTGGTGCAGAACGTGCCCCCCCCCTTTCTTTGAGGCGTCCGAAAACAGTATCAAATCCGGGGGAAGGACGAGAAGATCCACTCCTCTTCGTAGGTTCTCGTCTATCACCCACCACTGGAGGTCCGTCGGTTCCGCAGGTCCCATAGGGATCATGACGTCCGGGGAATCACAACCTTGATTCCACCAGGACTTGAGTCGCCACTGGAGGGATCTCATCCTGAGGCAACCGTTGGGAACTAGACGAGACAAGGATGAGAGGTTCCCGAGGAGACGTAACCACGATTGGGCTGGAAGCTCTTCTCGTCTGAGGAAAGGGTTTGCGACCCTCCTCAGCCTTGGTATCCTGTCGTCTGATGGGAAGGCTTTGTGGAGATTGGTGTCTATAATCATGCCTAGGTAAACCAGTCCTTGAGTGGGAAGCAGAGAGGACTTCTCGAAATCTACCATGATTCCCAGATCCTGGCAAAGTCCCAGAAGTTTGTCTCGGTGTCGAAGAAGGGATGACTCCGAGTCTGCTAGGATCAGCCAGTGGTCCAGATAACGGAGGAGACGGATGCCGATCCTGTATGCCCACGACGATATTAGGGTGAACACTCTGGTGAAAGCCTGTGGTGCTGTGGAGAGACCGAAACACAACACCTTGTTGTCTAGGCTGAATCTTAAGTACTTCCTTGAAGACAGATGGACTGGGATCTGGAAGTATGCGTCCTTCAGATCCAGTGTACACATGAAGTCTTGCGGTCTCACTGCAAGTCTGACAGTGTCTGTGGTCTCCATGCTGAACGGAGTTTGCTTGACAAACTTGTTCAGAGCCGAGAGGTCGATGACTGGTCTCCAGCCTCCAGATGCCTTCTTTACAAGAAAGAGTCGACTGAAGAAGCCTGGAGACCCATCGAGGACCTCCTGAAGAGCGCCCTTCTTCAACATGGTCTGGACTTCTGCCCGAAGGGCCTGCCCCCTTGCTGATCCCATGGCAAGGGAGCTCAATGACACTGGATTCGTTGTAAGGGGAGGTAGAGATGTTGTGAACGGGACGCGATATCCCTGATTGATTACGGAAATCATCCAGGAATCGGCCCCGAGTTGCTGCTACCTGTCTGTGCAACTTTGTAGGCATCCCCCACTGGTGGACATGCAGGGGGACTGCCAATCCTAGTGTTTGCGGCCTCGGCTGCTCCCTCTAGGATTCTTCCCTCCCCTGGAGGACTTCTTGCCTTTCCTGTCCTTGGCAGGAAAGGGCTTCGACACCACTGTCTTCGCTGCCGTTGTCGGTTTCGTGGTCTTGGTAGGACGTGGCTGTTGGGGTGCTGGAGGCTCATAGGGCTTGGATGTCAAAGCCCTATGTAGGAGGGAGTCTTGGTGGGACTTCCTCCACCTCTCAGCAGCATGCTCTACGTCCTTAGGCTCAAACAGGTTCATTCCCATAACGGAAGAATGTCTGAGCCTGCTGATCTCGGTGCTAGGGACCTTCTGGTGGAACCTCTCAGACACAGCATCCCGACGTTTCAGGATGGTGTTAGCCCACAAGTTCGAGACTTGCTGGGCCAGAAACTCGATCATGCGAGTGTCTGAGAGTAAAGAGGTCTCCATAGCTTTCCTGGTACGTTCTTTGGATAAATCCTCCGAACGTAACAGGATCCCTAAGGTCCCTAGCCAGATATCCAGCCACGAAGTGGCCTGCATGGCACACTTCGCAACCTTCTCCTGACTAAGGATCTCAGTCGCCGAGAATGCGACCTGCCGGTTGGAGAGTCTTTCATGAGGGACTCCCCTGGTAAGCTCTTCCAATGAATGGTGAAGGGGAAGAGCTAAACAAGGCTCCTCTACGATCTCAAAGTACCTCCTCTGCTCTACACGAGGAGGTGGGAGAAGCTTGTTGCCGGCACTGGATCGGCTGGAGGAGGCAAGCTCGAAAATCTAGACTGCGATCTTGTCCCTAGCACTCTTAACCCCTTGAGACCAGGGCAAAGCTGCACTGGCCTTAGAGGGTTTTTGAGTCACAAAAACTCGGTCCAAGACCGTGTCTTTGCCCTCCCGAGGAGGAATCTCTGGGTCCACAAACCCATTGAGAGTTCTCATAAGAGTCAGAACCTGCCAGAATGCATGTTCTGACTCCTGCAACTCTCCTCCGGAAGGACTAGCAGCGAAGTCTCCTATCCCCAAAGGCTCTTCCTGGGGAGACTAGTGGATGTTCTCCGAGTGACTGGCTGGCTCTGGTCTAAGTCTTGCTGAGGACTTCGGTACAGTCTTGGAGTCTTTCGACTCCCTCCTGGGAGGGATGCAGGACTCCAACAACGACGGAGGTAGACTCTTCTCCACCCCTACCCGAGAAGACTTTTAAGCGCGAGGTGGGGTTTACCTCAATGGTGCAATGGGGAACGTCTCACCTCACGTGACTCCCCTGAGGACGGGAAGTCCTCGTCTGAAGGGGAGGGAGAAAAGTCTGGGGGGGGGGGGGGCTGCCTCGATGACTTACGAGGAGACAGGTTCGTCCTCGGAGGAGTGAACGTGTCCAAAACTCCTCTCTTCCTCTTCAGGGGAGTAGATGCAGCCAAGGATTTGTGGCCCAACTCAGAGAACAGGCTTCAAAGCCTGTGCTACCCCTCTGATTAGAGCCCCAAACCAGGGTTGCCGGCTGAAGGCTGCACTGTCAGACACTCCCTCTGGAGGGACGGGGATCGACGGATCCCTGGAAGGAGTTACCATAGGGGGGTTTGCCTGAAAAGAAAAAGAGGATAAAGAAGAAATATCCCTGGACCTTTCTGAAACCTTCCCCCCTACCGGCGAGCGCGCTGCTCTGTACTTGCCGGGGTGGGGGGGGGACGCGGCGATAGTGACCTTACCGCGCATGGGGGGGTATTGGCGATCGCGCGATGGGGAATACCCAGGGTCGCGCGCGAGGGCGATTGCGAGGGCGTGCGAGTGATGGCGCGTAGGGGCGCACGCAAGAGACTTCATAGATTGCGCACGAATCAGACTGCACGCGAGCGGGCGTGCAGCTGGAACCTGCCTGCATTGGCGCGCCTCTTGTGGGCGCACATCAGGAGGAGATGAGCGTGGGCAGGCAGGGCGCGTGCGCAACCTCGTGGGCGCTTGTAGGTGACTTGCTCACTGGCGAGGGATGGCGCGCAGGTGAAGGTAGACGGCGCGTCGGTGAGCGCTGGCGCATTGGAGAGTGTTGGCAAGTAGGGGAAGTTCTAGACTTCCCTACTGCGCCCAGATCCGAAGATCGTGGGCGCGCAAGAGATTGTTGGCGCAGAGAGCGCTGGCACGTTGGTGAATTCTGGCGCGCAGGAGAACGATGGCGCGCAGAAGGTTGAGGGCGCACAGTGGCGCGTTGGCGAGAAGGTGAGCGCTGGCGCGCTTTATCAGGAACCTCGGCAGCAGGTGCGCGCTGGCGTGCAGGTGAGCGCTGGCGCGCTATATCGGCAACAGTAGGAGAGTGCCTGTGCGCTATCTCCAAAACCTCAGAGAGGTCAGCTGAACGTTGGCGCGCATATTTTGCATGGCGCGTAAGGAATGTATGCGCTAATTTGCGCGTACGCCCTTGTTGCCCCAAAGGGACCGATGCCTGTTTTATAAAAACAGGTTTCGTTGGCGCCCACAACGCATCAGCAGCCAGGAACGGCGACGGCAGGTCAGCAGGTCTGACGGGTGGAAGGTCGGCGTGTCCTTTGTAAGGACGACCTTCCATCGAAGGGGATCGCGAACGATCTGCAGAGAGGTCCAGGGTTGTAGCAGGAACAGTCGGAGATCGTTGACGAGGCTCCTATGCGGCGGACTGTGGAGGTGGCGATGAACCGAAGAGGCGTCTCCTCACACCCTTGTGAGGTGAAGGAAGACCTCTCCGGCGAAGAGGAAGGCAAGCCTTCCGGCGTATGCGCCCTCTGGGGGCCGTTGGGTCAGCAAGGTGACCATCAGCAGTCCTCCGAAGATAAGTTTCTGTGAGTGAACTCCCCCGAGGGGGAGAATCACCAGCAGGAGAGACTGTTGGACTCAAGTTCCTCCCTCGAAGGTTGAGCAGAGGGAGAAACTAAGCCTTCAGCTCCAGCAGGTTGAGCAGTTGCAGAGGCATTAGGAGATACCGCATCAGATACCTCTGCCACCACAACGTCGACGATAGACAGAGGATCAACCTCTGCCAACGTCGGCGATTGCTTGACAGAGGCACCCAACCGGATGATGTCAAACAAGGCTTCCTTGGAGGGCGAACCTTCCAGCCCCAAGGAAGACCAAAGCTGAAATAAATCAGTTACAATTACATTTACATTTAATTTCTTCTCCGGGGGAAGAGGTGGAGCTACCTCGCTAGGGGAGGCAACACCATCTCTCGAACCTCGAGGTCGGGAAACAGAACCATGGTCTATGCTAAAACTCGACAGTTTCTCGGAAGAAACCGATCGAGTGGGAGCTTCGGAGGAGGTTTGGGCAATGGAAGAAGAGTCCTTGGGTTTTTCTCCTTTCTAAGAAATCTTCGAAGGAGAAATAACCCGCCTGGACTACTTCCGTCGCCGAGAAAACCTATCCCACTGGGAGATAGACCAATCACTACACTCACCACACTTATTAGTTCTATCACACCGTTGGCCCCTACAGTAAGGACAAAGGGTGTGAGGTTCCGTCTTGACCGCCGACATAAATGTACCACAAGGGCAGTCGGGTAATCCCGGACATTTGCGCATGATCGCAGAGGCCAACTTCACAAGCAAACCTGTAGGAGAGAAAGCAAAGAGACATTAATGGCTGTCAGAGAGACGAGGGTGAGAGCGGACACATCCGACTACCACCCGAGCCGAGAGCAAAAGTGAGTTCAAGCACAGGTGTGTGCGGTGGGGTAGTAAACCCTTGTTAAAATTCTGATGGCTCGTCATTTCAGCTACGCCGAAAGTAATAACCCCTATTAAATAGCGTGGTTTGTATGTCAGTTACGGAACAACTATAGATTTATCTGTCTGAAAAGGAGAATCAGGATTCAAGGCCAGATCCAAGACCATGCAAATCCATGCCGCAATCAAAATCTTTGCCATTCTCCTTTTAACATTCCTTATGATGCCAGGCAATCCATTCCCTAGGAGACGAGCTTCTAAAGTTTGTTTGAGGTGAGACCTCAGAGCCCTACCTGGGCATAGTAGCTCCTGTTGTGGGTCATTGGTTAGGTTATGGTGATTTTCAATCTGGAGGGGTCCGAACTAGAGTCCATTACTGCCTGATTTTGAGTCTTGCAGTATGCTCAGGGACAAAGCCGGGGATTACCCGTCTCCATCCCCTTGGACACGAAAACGTTGTAGGAAAGATCATGAAGTTTGTTTACTCCCTTGACTGAAGCCAAAGCGAGTAGAAAAAAACGTTTAGGGTTGGGTGAAGATTTGAAGAGAGCGCACTCCAATGATGTTGAAAGATCAACTCCTTTCAATCTAAATGCGAGGCTCAAGGCTGAGCAATAGCCTTTCACTGCCAAGACTAAAAGGAGTTTCTTCCTGCCAAAGGTATGCAAGAAGAACCACTATTGCTGGAATAGTGGTATCGATGGGAGAGATACACTTTCCACGATCCCTACCATGGATGACTGTCCCTTAGCCTGGTACACTGCAGCTGAAGATTATTGGACGTATGTGGACATCTTTTTCGCAACGTATTGCGAACAACCTCTTTTCACGAGGCCATGCTAGAAACCTTCCGGCATAAAGAAGTAATGTTATAGTGGGGCTATGAGGGTCATTGCCTAGCTTGTGGAAGCACCTGCCTTGTCGGGTACAGTACTCTTTTCATCAGGCAAAACGAGGCACACACGTAGACTTCCATGTTGTCTCACCGTTGTTGAAATGCATCTTGTTGGCGTGCCTGGGGATCCGTTGCCAGAGAGTGGTACAATGGAAGTTTAGTTGTCACTCATAAACACCATGGAGGGAATTGCCGGAGGTGATGAAACTGTTGCAGGGCCAAAACGGCTACCCTCACCCAGGAGGATTATGTACCAGGATCCTCCAGTCTTGGACCAGAGCACGGAGGCTGAGTGATGCCGTAGAAGGGCTCACTCAGTCTTGGACCAGAGCTCGGAGGCTGAGTGATGTCGTAGAAGGGCTCGCCCGGCCGCCCCGGCCCACCCCCAACTTTTAATACATCCTGAAGATCATCAATTCCATGGGGGGAGAGAAAGGCTACCCTCTGAGAAGGATGATATCCGATGTCCACCGCTCCTGATCTCTCTTTGCTTAAGTCCTTAAGTCCGGTGGGTCTTTGCTGGGTCCAAATGGACTTCAGCAGCCACTGGAGAGGCAGTATGTGTTGTTTTCTGTTGGTCATCAGGAGCTCCCAGGCAGACAGATGGCCTATTAGATGGAGTCACCGATATGCTGGAAGAGAGAGTAGAAGTAAGAAAGGACCTAAAATCTTCTTCAGTCCCTCTGTTGCTCTTGGATGGAAAGACTTCCTAGTCTGATGTCTTGTAGCATTCCTAGGTACACCAGTTTTGTATTGGCTGTAGGGATGAACTCTCAAGATTCTGCCACTACACTTAGATTGCAGCTAAACTCGAGATGCCTGACTCCGCATTGAAGAAGAAAAATTCCTAAGTCTGGTAGAAATAGCCAGTTGGCCCAATGTCATAACAGATGAAAGCTTTTCCGTGAGTCCTGGTTAACAGTACGGAGAAAACTCCATGACAAAATGGAAGTGGTGCAACCATGTTGAAATACAGGCCCTTGAAATGGTATTGTCAATCATCTTGGATGATTCTTAAAACTTCCTGGAAGATGGGTCTAACTGTTTGTCTGACCTGTGTCTGCCTTTTCGAGGCCGAACGAAGTGTGTGAAACAAACTTGTTCAGGGAGGAGAGGTCACCAACTGGTATCCAGCCTACCGGCACCTTTCTACAAACAAGTATCGACTGCAGGAGCCTGGAGACCTCATTGTCAGACATGTTCCCCTCCCTGGGAGACAAGAGGTTGAGAGGTGGTATTCCCTCTCTCATGACCTTGTTATGTAATAATAAACTCATGCAATGATGCCGAAGCATTGAGTTCGGATGTCCGTGCGAATGTTTGGGTCCGTGTAGAATGTCAGGAAAATTTTCCCCGCCTCTCAACATGACAGATTCGGCGATAATTTGTATTTTTCCTAACCATACAAACCTTAGCTATTTACATAGGGTTTACTTTCGGCGTAGCTGAAATGACAAGCCATTAGAATTTTAACAAGGGTGTATTACTCCCGCGGTAGTTAGCAAGGGGGTAGGGGAGTGGTAGCTAGCTACCCCTCCCCCCCTCACACACCGGTGAACTGCTTCACTTCACTTAGAAGTAGGACTTGCCTTGTGTAAATAGCTAAGGTTTGTATGGTTAGGAAAAATACAAATTATCGCCGAATTTGTCATTTGTTCCGTAACCAAAATACAAACCACGCTATTTACATAGGGTGACTTACCCTTAGGTAGGGTGGAAAGTCCCCAGCCTTACTGGCTTTGGCTTACCCGGGGACTCAGAATCCAAGTGAGCAGCACTCGAGAAAAAGTCCCTGCACCTCGCAAGTTTCTTGCCACGCAAGAAACGTGCGGCCTACATAAGCTTGTGTGTGTGGAGGGAAGAAGTGTGACTTGTCCTAGGAAGTCGACCTGAAGTCCTTTAGCTGGAATTCTAGGCTAGGACGTTCCCAATACCACCTCGTCAGGGTATGGGGGACGCGACAGTTTTAGCTTAATACTAGGAACACAAGGAAGCATGGTTTACCTGCAGAGGTTTGAGGTCAACTATGCAGAGAACCCAGGATGCTGCTTTCCCCAATTGAGGGGAGGATGAAGAAAGAAGTAAGGGCCAGACATACTTCTTTCATTCATGCAGTCTAAAACCGGATAACAATGCCCTCAACCTTCTGCTACCTGTCCATTAAGGAGCCTGAGGTTAGACCAGCTGTTGTGTAGCCACCACAGGGCCGATAGAAAACGTATCGAGGCTCCTTTGGGTCACGTTCTGCAGGTAGTGGGCTGTGAAGGTCGTTAGACGCTTCCAGACTCCAGCTTGTAGCACCTACGTCACAGAGTAGTTCCTTTTGAAGGCCAACGACGTTGCGATGCCTCTGACATCGTGTGCTCTAAGGGGACGTGACGGAGGAGGATCCGGATTCAGGGTGTGATGGATGACCCTTTGAGTCCAGGCTGAAAAGGCATTCTTGATGACCCTCCTCTTCGTCCTCCCTGTGCTCCCAAACAGGGCTTTCACGTGAGGACGAACTGCAGCTGTTCTTTAAGATAACCCCTCCGACTCATTACTGGGTAGTAGGAGAAGGTCTGGGTCATCTGTTATAGAACGGAGACTCGAAATCCTGAAGGAGTCGAACCGAAGGTCCGGGACTCCAAGATTTTGAGTCTAGTAACCAACTCAGGGACGAACCTGAACGTTACCTCCACCTATCCTCTTCAATGGGCGACGTCGTACGAGAGACCATGAAGTTCGCTGACACGCTTGGCCGAGGCCAGAGCGAGCAGGAGCACCGTCTTCCAAGACAGGTGACGATCAGAAGCCTGGCGTAATGGTTCGCAAGGAGATCTCTTAAGAGCCCTAAGAGCCTGAACCATGTTCCATGGAGGAGGTCTCACTTCCGACTGGGGGCAGGTAAGTTCGTAGTTTCGTATCAGCGAAGAAAGATCCAACGAGGAGGAAATGTCTATTCCTTTCAGCCTGAAGGCCAAGTTTAAGGCTGAGAAATAGGCTTCCACCGCCGAGAGCGAAAGGCGCATTTCCTCCCGCCGATATACAATAACTCCGCTATTGCTGGAATAGTGGCATCAAGGGGAGAGGTACCTCTCCCACGACACCAACCACAGAAGACTCTTCACTTCGCCTGGTAGACCCCTGCGGATGACTTCCGCAGGTGTCGAGAGACATCCGCTCCGCAACTTGTTGCAGAACGCCTTTCTCTGTGAGGAGATGCTGGATGGTCTCCAGGCGTGAAGCCGAAGTGATGCTACGGCTTGTGGTGGATGTTTCAGTGTGGTTGTTTGAGTAGCTCGTGTCGTGGGGGAAGCTCTCTCAGGAGTTCCGTCAGGAGATGCAGAAGATCTGGGAACCACTCTGCATGATGCCGCAGCGGAGCTATCAGAGTTATCAACAGGTTGACCGATAGTCTGGTCTTGTTGAGCCCCCTTCTCAACAGACAGAACGGTGGGAAGACGTAGACGTCGATGTTGTCCCACCATGTAAGAGGGCATCTTGCCAGAGTGCCTTGGGGTCTGGGACTGGGAGTAGTACAGCGGCAGCTTGAAATTCAAGGCTGTTGCAAACAGGTCCACAAGGTCAGGACTTGTTGGCCACCAGGGGGGGCCGAAGACCACTCGGTACTCTCTATCTGTGAGGCCCTGCTCAGACTGTCGGAGAGCACATTCCTTTGTCCGGAATGAGGCGAGCCGATAGGGTATTGAGTGGACTTCAGTTCATCTCAGTATCTCTACTGCAAGATGAGAAAGTTGTCGTTCATGGAGTGACTCGCAAGGGGCTGTTGGAAGTGTTGAAGGGCCAGAATACGGCCTTCATTCCTAGCAGATTGATGTGGAGGTACCCTTCTGTTTCTGACCATAGGCTTGATTCAGAACGTGCGCCCCCCACCTTTGTTTTGACGAGTCCGAGAACAGCATCAAATGCGGGGAAAGGACGAGAAGATCCATTCCCTTGTAAAGGTTTCCGTAGGTCAACTACCACTGCAGGTCCATTCGTTCCGCAGGTTCCAAAGGGACCCGAATGTCCGGGGAATCGCTGTCTTGATTCCACCGGGACTTGGGCCACCGATGCAGGGATCTCATCCTGAGGCGGCCGTTGGAACTAGCCTGGCCAAGGAGGAAAAGTGACCAAGGAGGAGTAACCTAGATTGGGCTGGAAGCTCTCCTCGTCTGAGGAAAGGTTCTGCGACTCTCCTCAGCCTTGCTATCCTCTCATCTGATGGGAAGGCTTGGAGATTGGAGTCTAATATCATGCCTTGATATCCCAGTTGTTGAGATGGAAGCAGAGACGACTTCTCGAGAATTACCATGATCCCTAGATCTTGGCAAAGTCCCAGAAGCTTATCTCAGTGTCGAAGAAGGGTCGATTCCGAGACTGCCTGGGTTAGCCAGTCATCCAGAAAGCGAAGGAGACGGATACTGCTCCTGTGGGGCCATGAAGATAACAGGGTGAACATTCTGCTGGACACCTGCGGTGCTGTGGAGAGATCGAAACACAGCACCTTGAACTGGTATAACTTGTTGTCTAGGCTGAATTTCAAGTACTTCCTGGAAGACGGATGGATTGGGATCTGGAAGTACTCGTCCTTCAGATCCAATGTGCACATGAAGTCTTGTGGTCTCACTACAAGCTTATTGACTCTGCTGTTCCAAGCTGAACGAAGTTTGTTCGAGAAACTTGTTCAGGGCAGAGAGGTCGAGACAGGTATACTAGAGTTCTATCTACGTCTTATGATTGTCGTTCAACAGTTGAATGGTCAAACGACCAGTTGTTTACATATAATAATTACCACTGTTATGTTGTTTACATCTGTCTACTGTAATGGTTTTCGCCTCCCGCCTTTTCTTATATGGGGAGTCGTTATTTGTCAGCCGTGAAGGTAACACTTCGTATCATAAATAAATCCATTCAGGAATAAATAGTTGATTCGTTATCATCGATATTTATTTGGCTCCTGAATTAAGTTAACACATGGCGCAGTGAGTATAAAGGAAGATATCTACAAGAAGATAGAATAACTCTACCACTACAATGCCTATAGTTGCAAAACTTCGTGAGGAAGCCCTTGCCCTCACTAAAGAAAATATTGGTGATTTAGATCATGATGAAATCAAGAATTACCTGGAGGCTCTTGGAGTTCCCTATGACAACAAGGATAATACATCAAGATTATCAAGACTACTTCAAATAACCATCGAAAGATCCAATTTGATAGGTGACACTGAGGAGGGAATAAAGACTCATATTGAAAAGCACAAGGAAACTACTTTTATTGCGGCAAGTGATCCCATGTTTACTATGTTGCAAATGCTACAACAGCAGATGCAATCACAGGAAGAACGCTTTACACGTGAACAGGAGCGCCGCGAACGAGAATTAGCTGCTATACTTGAACGAGTCACACCTCGGGCTGATCTCAATGATAACGCAACCACAGGAGTTGAGAGAAGTCGCCGAAGTGAGACAACAAAAATTTCTGTTAGACCCCCAGAGTTACTAGATGATGGTACTGCTTTGAAGATTTTCAAGAGATGGGAGGCTACATGGAAAAATTACGCACAGGTGGCGAAGCTAGGGGAGAAAACTCGAGAGGACCAGATCGCAACTTTTTGGACGTTTTGCAAACCAGAGTTCCTTCAAAAAAATTCGCCATGCAATGGAAATCCCAATGGATACACAATTAAGTTTGAGTGAAATCTTAGAGAGGATTAGGGGGTCACCTTAAATCACAACGGAATATCGCAGTAGACCGTTACAAGCTTGTTTGGAGGAAGCAAGAATCCGGAGAGTCATTTGACGATTTTCTGGTGGATCTTCGGGAGCAAGCAGAGGATGTCAACCTGTCAGACATGAGTGCTGATGAATGGATTGCCACTCTTATATTGTCCGGAGTTCGCGATGAGAGTGTTAAGACAGGAACTGTTGGGGAAGAAACCTGCACTTAACCTTCGTGAGACGATCACTTTATGCCGCAACCGTGAGTTGGCAGGGAAAGAAGATCAGAGATTGAGTAGAGGTTATAGTGTTGATATGAATAGTTTGCAGACCCGGAAAAGAAGCAAAAGTCAACAGCGAACAAAAAGTCATGCCAACAAATCCTCTATAGATGAATCTGAAAAGTGTCGCAGATGTGGTTTTTCAGCTCACCAACAAGGAAAAAAATGTCCAGCAATGGGAAAGGAGTGTTTTAATTGTGGTCGCTTTGGCCATTATAGTAAGGCCTGTGAAAGTCCAAGGAAGGAAAACGCTACAAAATCGTCTCCTAAAGCCGATAAATGCAAGCATGTCGCCGACATTTCTAGGTGTACTGAGAAATGTCCGATGTTGTCAGTTGACATCCATCACCCACTGAAGAGTCATGTCATCAGAAAATGCGTCATCGCCGATACAGGAGCAGAGAGGACTGTCGCTGGTGTGGGAATGACGGAGGATTTGATGCTTGGTGAACAGGACCTCCATTTCTGTGAAGAGTACTTAGAAAGTGTTAACGGCAAAAGACTAAATGTTATTGGAGAGACTGATTTAGTGTTACATGGTAATGGTAACAAATGTGTGGAAAATGTTATTTTTTGTAGTGACGTTAAAAGTGAGGAGATGTATATATCTCTTGATGCCTGCAAGAAGTTGCACATCGTGCATGAAAATTTCCCATTTCCTATGAAAAAAACAGTTCGTATTATCACAGATCTTCGGTGTACTGAAAAAAATAGCCCAGTGGAGGAATTCCCAATGGAGGAATTCAGCATAAACACGAGGAACCAGATCATAGAAGACTACTCAGAAGTGTTCAGCATTGAAGGACGGTTAAAAACTATGAAAACTGCACCAATGAGAATAGAGCTTCAGGAAAATGCAAAACCTTTTGCAATTTATGCCTCCCAACCAGTGAGCTACCCATTGCGGGATGCAGTGAAGAAGGAGCTGGAGAACATAATTAATCAGGATGTCATAGAACGAGTTGGAGATAGACCAACGGAATGGTGCCATCCAATCGTTGTAATCCCGAAACCAGATGGTGGGATCAGAATGACGGTCGATCTCACAAAGCTCAATTCGCAAGTAAATAGGACGGTACACAATGCCAAAACGCCACAGGATGCTATATATGAAGTGATTCATGGTGCTAAATACTTCACAGTATGTGATGCTGTCAAGGGTTACTGGCAATTAGAGTTGCATGAAGATTCAAGAGATCTTACTACTTTCCTAACACCATGGGGAAGATTTTGGTACAAGAGAGTGCCTATGGGATTCATCAGCACTGGTGACAGTTACAATTTCAGAGGAGACTTGGCAATTGATGGTTTGGAAAGAACCCATAAAGTGGTGGATGACGTGCTGATTGCAAGTAGGACGTATAAGGAACACATACAAGATGTACGGGCATTCCTAAACAGGTGCATCGAACATGGCATTTCATTAAATGAGAAAAAATTCAAATTTGCTCAACCACAAGTGCAGTTTGCGGGGTATATTTTGTCCAAAAACGGGACAGAAGCAGATCCAAAGAAAGTGAATGCTATTGCAGATTTTGCAACGCCGACAAACATCACCGAACTACGAAGTTTTATTGGATTGGTAAATCAGTTAGGATCCCTTAGCCCGCTCATTAGTGCAGCGAGCACACCGCTGAGGGAACTTTTGAAAACCAGGAATCAGTTTCAATGGTTGCCAGCACATACTGAAGCCTTTAGTGAAGTGAAACAACTTCTCGTAAAAACACCAGTTCTTGCACAATTTGATCCACTTCGGGAAACTTGTGTGGAAACTGATGCAAGTAGACTAAATGGATTTGGCTTCATTGTGCTTCAACGACATGAAGATGGATGGAAACTCATCAGTTGTGGAAGCAGGTTCCAGACATATGTTGAAACCAGGTACTCCATGATAGAACTAGAGGCTCTATCTATCAGATATGCATTGAAGAAAAGTAGGTTATATTTGTCTGGACTACCACAGTTTACGGTGATTACTGACCATCGTCCTCTCTTGTCAATATTCAACAAATACTCTTTGAGCCAGGTTGAAAATGTTAAATTGCAGAATTTGAAGGCAGAACTCCAAAGTCAATATCAATTCACTGTCGAATGGAGAAAAGGTAAGGAGCATGCTATTGTAGATTGCCTTAGCCGAGCACCCGTGGAGGATCCAGATGAAGGTGAAGACTATCTCCAGGGACGTACATTGATGGCTATTCGGATCGCATCAATAGGAAGTGAGAATTCAATGGATGGGAAAGGATGCACTGACCTTATCATTGAAAAGTTACGTGAAGCAGCAAGAGGAGACCCAGAATACATGGAATTAGTAACTGCTGTCAGGAATGACAATGTAGGACATGAAGATGTACCTGCATGCGTGAAACAGTATAAAGCCATACGGCACCAATTAGCTATTGACGAAGACCTTGTGATATATGGGAAGCGCATTGTAATTCCAAAAGGACAGAGACGAGAAGTTCTTAATCTACTGCATACTGCTCATCAAGGAATTACAAGAACGAAGCAGCGTGCCCGTATGTGTGTATACTGGCCTGGTATCACAAATGACATAAATTAGCTAGTAGAGATATGTGAGACATGCCAATGCCATCTACCCAGCTTGGGAAAGGAACCACTACAATAAGACCCATTACCATCTCGACCGTTCGAATGTGTATCTGCAGACCTATTTTACTGTAATGGCAGACATTTCTTGATTTATGCTGATCGCCTGAGTGGATATCCGATGGTCCATGAATGGAAAGATGATCCATCAGCAGGATCTATTGTGGGGGCAATGATAAAAATGATGGCAATAATGGGAAACCCCCCAACGGATCCGAACACATGGTGGACCGCAATTCCGAGCCGCAGAATTTCAGAAGTTTCTGGAGAGGAAGGGCATCGAGAGGGGCCCAAGCTCACCCCATTTCCCAAGCAGTAATGGGCATGCCAAAGCCTTTGTTAAGAAAGTCAAGACCTTATTAAAAAAGATAAATAAAAGAACGGTGGATGAAACATTTCAAGAAGCAATGTTGGAACTAAGAAATAATGGAACCGAGACGAAGTGGAAGATTAAGACAAAAAACTGTCAGATTTGCAATGTATTGTAACATTTGATAGAGATAAGTCTTAAGTTGTAATGTACATTTATTTTCATTATTTATGATGGAACTCTAAAGGTAAATATTTTCTGATCCAAAAACAAAAAGAAAAAAGAAAAAAAAAAAAAAGGAAATTGAAGTATACTAGAGTTCTATCTACATCTTGTTATGATTGTCGTTCAACAGTTGTATGGTCAAACGACCAGTTGTTTACATATAATAATTACCAGTTATGTTGTTTACATCTGTCTACTGTAATGGTTTTCGCCTCCCGCCTTTTCTTATATGGGGAGTCGTTATATGTCAGCCGTGAAGGTAACACTTCGTATTATAAATAAATCCATTCAGGAATAAATAGTTCAATCGTTATCATCGATATTTATTTGGCTCCTGAATTAAGTTAACACAGGTCTCCAGCCTTCAGACGCTTTCTTATAAGAAAGTGTCGACTGAAGAAGCTGGGGGGGGGGAGCCGTCGATGACCTTTTGGAGAGCATACTTTTAGAGCATGGTCTTGATTCCTGCCCGAAGGGCTAGCCCCTTTGCCGAACCCATGGCATAAGAGCTCAGCGACGCTGGATTTGCTGTCAGTGGAGGTAGAGATGCAAAGAACAGGACGTGATATCCTTGGCTGATTACGGAGATCGTGCAGGAATCGGCCTCGAGTTGTTGCCACCTGAGCACGCAACCTTAGGCATCCCCACACTGGGGACAATGCAGGGGGATTGCCAATCCTAGCGTTTGCGGCCTCGGCTGCTCCCTCAGGATTATTGCCTCCCCAGGAGGACTTCCCGCCCTTCTTGTCTCTGACAGGAGGGGGCTGCTGTTTACACACCTTGTCTTAGCTGCCGGGGCCGGTTCCGATGTCCTAGGCTGACGAGGCTGCTGTTGTTGAGGCGCTGGAGGCTTGTAGGGTCTGGATGTAAGCGCTTTTGGAGGAGTGAATCGTGATTCGACTTTCTCCATCTCTCAGCTGTCCGTTCCCCGTCCTTGGGCTCAAAACAAGGTCTTTCCAAGGGTGGAAGAGTGTCTGAGCTTGCCGACATCCATGGTTGGGACCTCCGAGAGGAACCTCTCGGTCACTGCATCTTAATGCTTCAACATCGAGTTTGCCCACAAGTTCGAAACTTGGTGAGACGGGAAACAATGGTGCTCGTGCCCGAGAGGAGGAAAGTTTCCATGACCTTCCTGGAGCTCTCCTTGGACAAATACTCGGATCGCAACAGGATGCGCAGAGATCCAACCAAGACGACCAGCCACGAAGTGGCCCGCATGGCACACTTTGCGGCTTTCTCCTGGCTTAAGATCTCCGAAGACGAGAATGTCACCTGCCGGGCAAAGAATTTCTCGAGAGAAAAACTCCCTGGTAAGCCCCTTCCACAGAATGGTGGAGAGGAAGGGCTAAACCAGGTTTCCCCAAGATCTCAAAGTACCTCCTCTGCTGACGGCTGACAGACGCAGTGTCAGCGACTCCCGCTGGGGGGAAGGGAATCGAACGATCCTGAGGAGTAGAGATGATGGGGCCTGTCTGAAAAGGAGAAGAATGTTGCCCAAACCTCTCTGAAGATTCTTCCTGTTCTTGCACGTGCCATGTTCTGCGTTTACGGGGTGAAGATCGTGATCTGGAAGTACGCTTTCCAGAAGACTTGCCAGGTTGCCCGTGTTGCGAAAACCCGACGGGAATCGCGGTCGAAATCGCCCTGGTGCTCGCGCGATGGTAAATCGTTGGTTCACGTGCGGGCGAACGTGGGTGCGCAGGTGAGGGCGAACGTGGGTGCGCAGGTGAGGGCGAACGTGGGTGCGCAGGTGAGGGCGAACGTGGGTGTGCAGGTGAGGGCGAGTGCGGTTGTAAGGGCGAGCGCTGGCGGTCGGGAGACCGATGGCGCGTAAGCGAGCGATGGCGTGTTGGTGAGCGATGGCTCACTGGTGGGAATCGCGCTGGTGCTCGCGCGATGGAAAACCGTTGGTTCGCGCACGGGCGAACCTGGGTGTGCATGCGCACGGGCGAACCTGGGTGTGCATGCGCACGGGCATGCGGTCATAAGAGCGAGTGCAGGCGGCCAGGAGACCGATGGCGCGTAAGCGAGCGATGGCGCGCTGACGAGCGATCGCGCGTCTTGGCGAGCGATGGCTCGTAGGCGGGCGAAGGCGTGTTGGCAAGCGATGGCGCGTAGCGACCGATCGCATACAGGAGCGTTAACGCGTGGGCGCGTAGGAAACCTACGACGATTGAAGCGTTAGCACGTTGAAAACGCTTGCGCGCAAGCGAAGAATTGCGCGGGCGCGTAAGGAGAGCCCAGGGGTGCTTGTGATCGCCCGTGCGCTAGCTTAGGTGTCTCCTAGGCAGCGCGGTGAAGTGGAAGCGTGCTGGCGCGGTGAAGTGGAAGCGTGCTGGCGCGGTGAAGTGGAAGCGTGCTGGAGCGGTGAAGTGGAAGCGTGCTGGCGCGGTGAAGTGGAAGAGTGCTGGCACGGTGAAGTGGAAGCGTGCTGGCGCAGTGAAGTGGAAGCGTGCTGGCGCGGTGAAGTGGAAGCGTGCTGGCGCGTTGGCTCGCTTGGCGTGAAACTTCAGAAGGGCACTGCGAGTCCAGAAGAACCTGTGCGCTAGCGTAGGAACTTCTTGAACTGCACGCGACGAGGCAGGAACCAGGAGATCATAGGAGCGTAGTTGCGTGGCCCGAAGACATGCACGGCCAGATGATATCAGCGAGGGTGCAGAACCAGAGCGATCGTCAGCGAGGAGGCAAAGGAATAAACTCCCTGCCTGCGCCCAGATCTGAAGATCGTGGGCGAACGTTGGCACTTATTGCGCACATCAGGAAAGGGGGCGCAGATGCGCGCTGGCGAACAGGTGAACGTGGAGTTCAGTGAAGGAATAATCTCTCTGCTTGCGCCCAGATCCGGAGATCGTGGGCGTGAGGGCAAACGTCTGCTGGTCGTTCAGGAGACCGTAGTGCAGAAGGCGCGTAGCTGCACAGAAGGTCCCAAAAGTGTTGGCGATCAGGAGATCTACGGCGATACTCGGCTACAGGAGACCGCTGGAGTGTTGATTCAGCAGAAGACTGGTCCACAGCAGCAGAGTATTTGTGAACTACTCGCGCAGGAGAACGAGGTTGCACAGGTAAAAAAAAAAAAAACCTGGCACTAAGGGACTTACTCACATTGTGAGATAAGCCCTTAGCCCCAAAAGGAACTGGTGCCCGTCGGCAAACGGCGTGGAGTGGCGCCCACTGCACATCTGCGTCCAGGAACGGAGATGGAAGACAAGAAGGTCTGGCAGGTGTCGGAGACTGCGAACGATCTGCCGAAAGGTCTAGCGAAGCAGCTGTAACAGTCTGTTCTCGTCAAGGAGGATCCTCTGCGGCTGAAGATGAAGACGACCATGAACAGGAGCACCATCATCAGTCCTCCGAAGAGGAGTCTCTGTTAGTGAACTCCCCCGAGGGGGAGAGACACTCGAAGGAGAGACTGTTGGACTCAGCTGCTCCCTCGAAGGATGTTCGGAGGGGGGAACTGAGCCTTTAACAACAACAGCAGGGGAGTCCTTCAAAGAGAAGTCTCTATGAGTGTCCTTCTTGTGAACGAGAGAGGAGAACACATCGTAGAAGAGACCAGAAGAACTGATGAAGACGCCCCTAAATAAAGTCCAGCGATGACGATTCCCCACGGCGCCCGCCGAAGGGAAACTGAAGGACCAAGGGAGAGATCGTGACCCATGAAATGTCACCGTGGGGGCCTGGGACCACACAGAGATGTTGTCGTACAATTGAGTGGACTTCCTACACACACACACACACACACAGCACAAACACTGAAAAGGAAACTTACTGTATTTCTATACTCAAATATATACATAAACATAAGAATGTTTACATATATATTAAGTATAAGAAAAGTAAGTAATTAAGTAAAGACAAAACATTAATGGCTGCCATGCGAGGATGGGACAGATACGTCTGTTCATCGTCCGAGCCAAAAGTGAACTGAAACAGTTCACCGGTGTGTGAGGGTTGTGAGGGGTAGCTAGCTACCACTCCCCTACCCCCTTGCTAACTAGCGCGGTGGTAATAAACCCTCGTTAAAATTCTAATGGCTCGTCATTTCATCTACGCCGAAAGTAAACCCTCTGTAAATAGCGTGGTTTGTATTTTGGTTACGGGACAAATATCTGATAACAATAGATATACGCTACCGTAAGTAGCAGTGAACAAGCTGTCTCTTCACAAGCAGTCAGCTGAGCCTAGATAAACAGAAAATGTAAAAGAAAACGAAGATATTTAGAGGCAAACATTTATAAGTGCATGATTTTCATTGTCAGGATGATTTATTCTATTGCAAAAAGAAAAAAAATTGAGGATATATTTTAATTTTTGTTGGTTTTAATGGCTTAATTGCAAAAATCATAATTTGTAGTAAAAAATTTCAAAGCTTATATCCTTTACCCGCTAATTATTATTATTTCAATCTCGTGACGCGGCAAATCAAGGCTATTTTTGGCGCCCCAGGACATTTGCCACCCCATGTGAGGGCACTGCTCCCAACAAAGACACTCTGCTTTCCGTCAACAAGTTGAGCTCAAGTTGATGGTAGTCATCAAGTACTACTGACGGAGTATGGTTAAGAGCGCTAGGAAGGTTCCTGTCTACCAATTAAAAGCAAATATATACTTGTAAGGTAATAAAAAACAAAACAAGTGACCTAAATGGTTAAAGACAGGGAGACAAGGAGGCGACTGATTGCCGACCTACAGGATAAGTCAATCCACAAGAACCGGAAACTGTAGTAGCCACAGAAGAGGTTAGAAACGAATGTTCGTGTGAGCAGACAAGGGAACGTGCGTCAATGAAGAGAGTTGCACATCTGAATGCGCAGGCTATACATGTTCCCTGTGTTGAGTTTATGGTTGAACACTTTCTTCACACTCTCAAAGCAGCCCTGATGTCCCACTGCAATGACTCTGGCTAGTTTACTCAGCTTCCTTGTATTAATGACCAGTCCTAAGGAGGCCCTGGATGTCTCAGCATCTGTAATGGTGTACTGTATAGCAACCCACTGGTCGTCCCTACTGAATTTTTCTGTGTGGAACATCCTCCAACAACCTCCAGTCAATATGTCGGTGGTAGTAGTTACAGCCAAATCTTCATGTTGGCACGGGCCTTTCCCTTGGTCAGCCCGTAGGCAGTCCCTATGTCACGTCGTGCACACTGACACTTGCAAGCTACTGCCGACATCCTCTTACACAGGCACTTTCCTTGTTACCTCTTCCAAACCGAAGGCTTTCTTAATTTACATCTACAAGATGACCTGCCTACAGTTGACCTCTCTAGGGAAGGGTGCCCTATTTCACTTATCTGTCTTTTTTATTTGGGGGGGGGGGGGGGGCACGAAATGCACATATATTTCATACAAGCTCATACACCTCTCTGCCTCAGTGGGAGACTTCGTATTGCGTTTGGGTGGGGCAAAAGAAACTTGCAGTGGGTATAAATGAACCATACGTGATAAATTATGTGTTCATGGGAGCCATGATCTCCTGAATGGGGAAAATATAGAAACGAGAAGAAACAGGAACTTAGCTAGCATAACCACACTCCTATCCTAGGATTCCAGGTCTTTCTCTTTACTTACTAGTGGGTTTCAATTGCATGGAATAGCCTGTCTGATCCCAAAACTGTTTCACATACAAAACTATCATTATTACATTGGCACATGAAAAATTTAAACTGTTTCTTACCAAAGTATAGGAGGTCAAAGAACAGGGTCTTTTTGTATCTTTGTAGACTATTAATTGGAGTCCACTTTCTATTGTTAGGTGAAGGTATAATGTAGTTGCTTCCAGCATGAAATTTTGGAGCAGTTCATGCCTCTTGTTCTCTTGAATTAAATATATTTATATAACTAAAACAGTATGAAAATGAATATTGGCATAAAAATTGAAACTAAAGATACTTTTACTAGGAAAGGTTTCCCCGTCCGTAACTACAATAATACAGGTAAAGTGAGGTTAGGTAAGGTAAGGCTAGGTAAAGGAAGGTTAAGTACGCTACAGGTATGCAAAATGATGGTAGGCAAGATAAGGTAAAATAAGCTATATGGGTAGGCTAGGTAAGATATGGGTAGGTTAGGTAACAGTAAATATGGGTAGATGAGGTAAGAGTAATTAAGACAAGGGTAGATAAAGTGTAGTTATGTAAATATAATATTAACTGGATAGTTTATTTTGTAAATTTTGCTTTCATCATTTGGTTTTAATCTCTGTTTTATTGCCTTCTTAAATTATAGTTTTTAAAATTCCAAGATATGGCCTATGCGAAACCTGTACTTCTAAACCTACTCTGAGGGCGGGCCTCATGTTGCTAGCTCTCGAGAAAAAAAAACGATAAAGAAAACCACTTAAACTTTCAACTCATTTGAATATTAATGAAGTTATTACGCATTACCTTCACAGTGATGGAAAAAATAGAATTACACAGTTCAATATACAGTATATAAATAACACTTTTCCTTAGACCAAAGTTATCAGAAGTTTCGGGAGTTGTTGTCAATTGGGTTAGTGTAAAAATCCCTAAAACTCATGATAAAAAAATCCCCAAAGCAACCCAAAAAACTCCATTTTCACAAATATATTTTCTTCTGGTCACGTAGGGTTAGTAATATAGAAATTACTCTTTATAATGCATATAAGTGCAAGCAAATTAATTGTAACAATATAAAGGTTTACTCATCTTTGTTTCTTCTTCATAGAAATCGGTGCAGAATATCCCCACCAGACATCCAAAATTCCCAAATCTAGGGATAAATTCTCATATCTGGCAACACTGGAACTTTGTTTATACCCGAAAAATACGTTCCAACAATGTCCAGCCAAAGTTATCGTCTTTTCCACTTACTTCTTCCCCAATCTCAATCATTTTAACTATCCTATTTCATTTAAATCTATACCAAATTGCTGGTATATACTTGAACTAGAACTAGCAGTAGTGGGGTAATAGTAGCAGAATAGATTATTGTTATTGAAAGATATATAGAAAGACTTCGAAAGACGCGAGAAAAAGAGATTGTTATATATATATATATATATATATATATATATATATATATATATATATATATATATATATATATATATATATATATATATATATATATATATATATATATATATATATATATATATATATATATAGAACGTGCAGTTATCTATTCTTTTTAAGTAGGCTACACAACTAAACCTCTACAAAATTGATGAAATTAATATTATATTTTTTTTTCAAATTATATAACGATACAAACCTTACTAGGATTTAAATTACTAATATATATTTCATCCCAATTTCTATAGGGTGACTAAATAGGAAATAACATAACTCCCATTACTGAGCGCTATATGAGAAAAAAAGTCTAATTCTCTCTCTTCTTTCAATTCTTTCTACATATCTTTCAATAATGATAAGATATTCTATAACTATCAACATTAATATCTACTGCTAGTTCTAGTTTGAACCGAGAGAGAGAGAGAGAGAGAGAGAGAGAGAGGAGAGAGAGAGAGAGAGAGAGAGAGAGAGAGAGAGAGAGAATATTTGTAGTCTTCTTAGACTAAAAAGTCCTTATCCTTAACCTTGGGTACATACTCTAAGTGTTATGGGAAGTCTATCTTGTGGACGTTAGAGAGTGAGCCGTTACAACTGAGAGGCGAGGTGAATGCAACTAACTTTATTGCAACAGATAGTGAGTTTATATACAACAGGTTTGGGACAAGGTCACAAAAATTCAAACAAAATAATTCATGAAAAGACTGTCTTAAACAGATTCTGTTAATCGTGAGGTTTAAAGCAAGATATACAATAAAGAAAATGCCGATACAGTGTATGAGCGTATGTGAAACACACACAAATTTTAGACAATCAATGGAGACCCAGTGTTCTTTGCCACGAATATTGATTAAGAAAGCCTTTGGATTGTGACAGATCGTGAGAAAAGGGTCCATGTAAGGGGGCGTTAGTGGTGGCTTAATAAAGTCGTTGCTCAGAAATAGTGCATTGCAGAATGCAAATCTGTCGGTATGTGCTGCTTAGCAGGGGGCTTGTAAGTCTGGTGGCATGGAGTAAATTTTCCCACAATGTGACGTAAGCACTGGTGATTGTCGGAGGAGGTTGCAGACGGGAAAAATTCAGAAGGTACAACCAACAGGTCACCATAAATGATTTCTTAAGAGTGGTTTTTAGACTCAGGAAAAACCCAGGGAAGCTGGGTAACCAAGTTGGAGTCATTGCAGTGGGACATCAAAGCTACTTTGAATGTGCGATGAAAACTTTTAACCATTCTGTTGGCAACAGGATTGTAGGTGGTTGTCTGCTGTGGGGTGATTCACAGGAGATTTGCTAATGATGTCCACAATTGAGAGGTGAAAGTGGTACCCCTATCAGAAGTAATATGCTTAGAGATACCAAATCTTGCCATCCACCCAGAGAGTAAGGAAGATGTACATAAGTCAGACGTTGCAATTTCCATGGGAACGGCTTCAGGATAACAAATGGAGCGGTTGAGGAAAGTAAACAGGTAACGATGTCCTTGTGATGTGGGTCGGGGACCTACTACATCAACATGAATGTGGGAAAAATAACACTGAGGTTGAGGAAAGGTGGCCACTCTTGAATCCGTGTGTCGATTTACTTTTGAAGTTTCGCATGAAGTACAGGTGTGGACCCAATCCTTAGTATCCTTAGTAATACCATGCCAAATGGACTTCATCTTCAGTGCAGTAGATTGGTGTAATGGATGTAAAAGGTCATGAATGAAGTCAAACAGCTGCTGTTGCATGGGAGCGGGTATCTATGGTCGTCTACTGATACCGATGTCATAGAGGAGGGTGGTGTTGGAGTCGTCGATGGCGATGTCTTCCCAGCTGAAGGATATGCAGGATCTCCTACGTGCTTGGTACTCTGGATCTTTTAATGGGCTTTTGACAAGGCGTTGTAATCCAATCCCAGGTGAATGGTGGCCAAAATGTTGCTTGACAAGACATCGATAATAGGATTAATTTTCCCAGGGACGTGTTGAAGTGTGCAATTGTATTCAGTCACTGTAGAGAGATGTTGGTCTTGACGGGCAGACCAGGCGTCAGACTGTTGAGTGAAGGCGTGCACCAGAGGCATGTGGTCCATGCAAATAATGAAGGGTGTACCTTCTAGAAATGGCGAAAGTGATGGACAGATAAATGCACCGCCAGAAATTCATGGTCGAAGGTAGAGTAGTCGTATTCCGCTGTAGACAGTTTTCTACAGAAGAAGGTCAATGGGTGGAGCAAGCCGTTTACCACCTGCCCGAGTACAGCACCGATAGCAACATTACTGGCATCGATGCAGAGAACGAGAGATGCATGTGGCGCGGGAAAAGTGAGAGCAGCAATGGTTGATAGGACATTATTTGCGCTGCAGAAGGCCTCTTCTTGAAAGGGACCCCACTTCAAGTCTTTTGGCTTGCCGTTGAGGAGTTGTAGAGGTGGTCAAGAGTGGCAACAATGGCTGGAAGGAAATGGTGATAATAGTTGATCATGCACAAGAATTCTTGCAGTGCTTTGACGGTCGATGGCGTGGGGAAGTTCTGAACAGCTGTTATCTTCTCAGGAAGGGGGTGGACTCCTTCAGGAGTGATGCGGTGCCCTAAGAACGATAATTTGTTGGCATCGAGTGCACACTTGTCGACCAGACTACAAGGCTGTTCTGTTGAAGGCGGTCAAACACGATGTATATATGACGCAAGTGTTCATCTTTGGAAGAAGAGAACACAAGTATGTCGTCCATGTAACATACACAGAAGGGGAGGTCCCCTGAGACGTTGAAAAGTGATCTCAGCATTACGAAGACCAAAACAGGCATAATTGAAGGTGTATGTATGGTAGGGGGTGGTGATGGTGGTCATGGGAATGTCTTCTGGGTTCATTTGCACCTGATACTACCTCTTCAAGAGATCAAGCCAAGAGAAAACCTTCACTTTTTGCAAGTAGGAGGTGTCACGTCAGTGATGTTTGGGAGCTGGTAGTGATCCAGTGAGCCATCTTTCTTCAGGAAGATATGTAAGGAAGACGACCATGGGCTTGAGGCCTTTTGGCAAAGGGCAATTTCTTCCATTTCGGCGAATGTTCATTCAGCAGCTGCCAAATGATCCGCTGCCAGACTCCTGAATCTGGCGAACACTGGAGGCCCCGTTGTCTTGATATGGTGATAGATACCGTGTTTGGCAGGAATCGCGGGCATTTGGCTAAGTTCTGGATGGAAAACGTCCGGGTACAACGTGATGGGGTGGGCGTAGGCATCTGTGGGTCTGCTGATGTGGAAAGCAAGGTCAGAAGGGGCAGGTTGAAGAGGTGTTGATGAGTGAGAGTCTGCGTTGACTAACCGTCGGTGAGCGACATCAACCAGGAGGTGCCAAGGATTAGCAATATGACGTCAACAACGAGAAACTTGCAATAATATTTTCTGGGGCCCAGAGGATGTTATTGCCTATTTTTGTATGGAAGATCCTATGAGTAATAACCCTTGAACAATCCACGACGTATGAAATGGAACATTGCTCTGTAATGTTTCTAATTGCTCCAATTTATTGAGTGCACCTAACCACTACCCTCTTCTAAAAGATATCATCCGATATAAACATATAGTTGAGTAGAGAACCATTTAAAGAAAGTTTGATAGGTTTTTCAATGGCTCCTAACATTCTGCCCAGGAGTTTAATCAACTGTACATTGGCACTTGCATATTCTGGAGTCAAAATAAAGGATGTAGGGCTTGCAACCTTATCTCTGGGTCCTTGTGAGAAAATCTAATGCCTTATAAGTTCTTATGACTCCATTTTACACGTTGTACATACATACATACACACATACATACATACATAGCCTACATATATATATATATATATATATATATATATATATATATATATATATATATATATATATATATATATATATATATATATATATATATATATATATATATATATATATATATGATGAATTTTGCACATTTAGACGTGTTTTTCATATTCAAATAAGCCATATATATTTTTGATACATTAATGTCTGGATTCTCTTAACGACCTCGGGATCAGAGCCCCTGAGGAAATCACACAAAGACAAGAGCTTGTGACCGGCCGGGAATCGAACCCTGGTCAGCAAGCTTGTATAGACAGTGACTAAACCACTTCACACAAAGACAAGAGCTTGTGACCGGCCGGGAATCGAACCCTGGTCGGCAAGCTTGTATAGACAGTGACTAAACCACTTAGCCACAGTTTAGTCACTGTCTATACGAGCTTGCCGACCAGGGTTCGATTCCCGGTCGGTCACAAGCTCTTGTCTTTGTGTGATTTCGCCTGGGACTCTGATCCCGAGGTCGTTAAGAGAATCCAGACATTAATGTATCAAAAAAAAATATATGGCTTATTTGAATTATATATATATATATATATATATATATATATATATATATATATATATATATATATATATATATATATATATACGAGAATGCATTTATGATTTTATATCAACCTAGCTAAAAATACAATTGCAAAAAAGATACCTTGGCTCTTATAATTTCATTCTGGCATGAAAATTACAGATGTTTAAATCAGATTTCAAATTAATCATTAGGGAAAAAACTTAAAAACTATTTTGGCATAATTTTCATATGAATATATTGCATGATATATCAATGTTAGTACCTTTAATTTTCAAATCGAAATATATCTAATGCGTGGAAGATAAATTTAGTTACTAAAATCAAACGTAAAATTAATGAAAGGTAATTAATTTTGTATCAAATTCCTTTAGTTTTGAATCGCCAAAATATTTTGAGGAGTTGTTATGATAATCTACATCGTTTTGCTTAATAATGATAATATCATAAATATAAACTATATATTTAACCTATATATATATATAGCCTACATATAAATTTATATAAAACATTTTATACAATATTTATAGTCTTCAAATATCAGATCAATATGAATTTTCCTTTGTATTTTTGTAAATAACCATAAGCCCTTTCAGGTAAATGAATGATCAAAACTATTTACTGACAGTTTTCCCAATTGTCAAAAAGGATCAGTTATTGCGGGTATTTTATTCTCATAAAAGCCTCACTGAGGCCATCTATTGGTACTTAAAAGAACAAAGTAAAATGCAGGCAGCTAATAGAGTAACTATTGTATATTTTCTTTTAAAATAATAATAAATCTTTCATATAAATATATGTTGATAAATATCACAAAATAAGATAAAAATATTAAAAGATGAATGCAGAACTCGGATTTAATTTGAGGAAATATGAGTCCTTAAAAGGATATTCCTGAATTTAGTTCTGGTAAAATTGGATTGGAGCAGCCGACGAGGACCAGAATTGCCAACAGTTCAAGCAGTTAAAATAATCTATTATGAGAAAATCAATCGTCATGTCATACACAAAAATAAAGTATATATATATATATATATATATATATATATATATATATATATATATATATATATATATATATATATATATATATATATATATATATATATATGTATATATATATATATAATATATATATATATATATATATATATATATATATATATATATATATATATATATATATATATAAAGAAGTATTTAATTATTTTGGTTAAAAACTTGTAAATAGAGTATTCAGTTCAATTTTCTCTGCTTTCAAAGTTAAATGGTTTCCGCCCTTAATCTGAAGTGGACAGCAACGTAAACATTTGGTTCATTTAACCTTTATAATGGCAAATTATTTACAAATAATAACGAGCTATTTTATATCTAATTCATGCAACTATATATTGATCTTATATTTACACATGAAGACAACACAATGATAACGGCTATGATTAGGACATGTAATTATTAACTAAATGTTTAATCAGACGACAATTTTTTATATAATTTTTTTCTATCACCAGGAAACAAATTGCCGATCTAGTCTCAATTATGTATATGATTTTCCTATTTTCATAACGACTCCACTAAAGAGATTGAGTTTGTGACATGAAGTCATTTATGATGAAAATTCGAGAAGAAATGAATCAGAGCACCAAACAGCATTATGAAATATATAAAAATGTTTAATTCAAATAATATTAATAATTCATGAACATTATTAAAGTATAATTACGCTATAATTAGAATTTTGTTTCCTTTCGGAGAGATATAACACGAATTGCTATTCCATTTTCTTTTGATCATATTTCGGAAATCTTACGGGTGGCAATCCTGATGCGCAAGTTGCCTGTTTTGAACGTAACATCATTATTTTACATTTTACCATGTGATGTTAAATACACATAATATCCTAAAAACCTGATGATAGATTTTATGATGATGATAATGTGCAATAATCGAATTGTGAACAAATGAAGTATATTGAACAGTAATTTATGGGCGGGAAAAAAACAAATGGTAGCGGGTTATTTAATAAAAAAAAAAAAACTATTGTATATTCCACAAATAGAACTATAAAAATTCTTCAGACAAATACATATCCATATTCTATTGATATATTTGATTTATTGAAACAGTAAAGTCTAATTAGGATGTATTCTGATCGCTACATAAATGATTAAAGGAAATTTTCAACTTTAATTCTGGCGATACTGAGGCAATGCCGAAAGAGTTGGGCAGTGTCAAACATAAATCTTGGATGATGTCTTATTTCTAATATGTATATAGTCATTATGAGACTACATCCAAAAAAATAATTAAATGCATTACTTTATTTTTGCTAAATAACAATTGCTATAACATATTTGTTTGTTATATTCTGCTTTTAGGGTTTTTTTGTTTTAATAAATTTATTGTGTCCATTGGCGTCACATATTTGAATGTATAATAATAATAATAATAATAATAATAATAATAATAATAATAATAATAATAATAATAATATGGTTTACATCCATATAGTAATTAGGTTATACTAAAATTATTCATATGGAATACAAATGAAATTTAGAGTTTGAATTTGTGAACATGATTAATTACAATACCCCTATTCCAGATACAGCTAAATAAAACGTAATCAATAAAACCTAATTCAGTACCATGACCTTTTGGGTAATTTAGCTCAATGTAATTGGAGACAAAATATACTACAAATGTTCCATTGACATTACAGGTAGGTTATACCTACCTTCAATGAATATCACAGCACTTACAATTTGATGAAAGGTAGGCTAATAGGCCTACTTGTTCAGTATCCACAAAAGTGAGAATTTCATCAAGCAAATTTATTTTCTGTTAACAATAGTTAACATATTATATAAATTACTGTGAATATTTGTGATAATAAGTCAATAAAAAGTGGACATTCCAGGCAATAGTGTTCCAGAGTTAGCAGTGGGTGCATCACACAACCTACAGGAGTAGTGAAGAGCCGCATCTTGCTAAGGTACCTGCCAAACAACTGGTTGCTTACCTAGCTAAAGACGCGTGCAAACCATGTTATTTTGACGGACACTGATTCCATTGTGACGATACTTGTGCTGGCAAGGAAGGATGTGATCATAATGTTGTATTGATACACTAGGGGCCCTTTCAACATCACTAGGACGATAGGTGCGTGAGCGGGCAGCCTGGCGTACTGTCTTCTTGCAGCTCAGGAAAGATAGAATGGTAGTATTGACATCTGTAGGACCCTGCTGGCTGACAACTTTTGCGAGACGATCAACGGTGCTGTTAGCCAGGAGTCCACATGAAGTGAATGACCAACGAGATTGCAATGACTCTGTCTAGTTGTCTTAGTATTTGTGTAAACAGGTATTGATATGTTGGTTTATGTGACAAAAGGGCTCAGAGTGCTGGCTGCGAATCACAGATGATCAAACTGTTGTTTCTAGTGTTTATGATTAAATTAACTGCATTTAGAAGCCTATGTATTTCACAATACATGGAGCTTGATGACTTTGGGAGGCAGCGACCTGTTTAGCCGTCTCGAGTGGGTTCTAAGGTGGGGGAGAAAACAGCACATCCAGCACTATTATCTGCCCTGCAGTGAGCAGTCCCTGTAGAGGTGGTGGGCTATACTGAGGGGCTAGGACAGTATGTCGATGTTCTCCAGTGAACATTGTCGTTGTCGCTAAAGTTGAGGCAAGTTGGTCTTGTAGACTGGAGTGTAGGGCATAGGGTGCAAAGCCATGCTTCACATCCTCTACCACTATTTTGATGTTAGGGCCACGAATGTTGAACAGATGGTACTGACTAGCGTATGTCACCCCTGGCGTAGTAATGGATGAGCCACGTCTAAATCCAGAGAAGTCGAGATAATGAGTGAGTAGTGAAGACAAAGGTAAGGGTAATACAGGCATTTGGGACTGAAGAATCGAACATTGGAGTATATACTTTCAACAACGTTGCTAGTTTACAATTCTAGTGGAGGCTGGACAGCCCAGAAAGAGTCTCATCGCTTGGTTTTAGAATTTCTCGAGAGGTTATAGAGTTGATCTGGAGAGTTGACAAAGTGCAGGGGAAAGATAATCTACCACCGAGCAGATGAGGGCAATGTATATAGTTTTATTGACTGGGATAGATATTGCTGCAAAATAATTAGTCAGTTATTTAAGAGGAGTCATGCATTGCTGTAACTGGACCAGCAGATCTTGAACAAGGGGATGAATTTGCTGACTTGCTGGAATGGAAAGTGTGTTATCTGCACTGGCACTCGCAAATAGACATTGCATGCACAGCTTTTTTCCTCCCGATAGATTTTGGTAGATTCATCACGGACCTGGGGGAAAAGATTCTACTTTTTCCTGAGAAGAGGATGAGACCACAGGAGAATTATGATTCATAGAAGGAAGAGAGGAAGCGTTGCAATTGATCCAGAGATCTTGAATGAATGCATATATCATCTGTGTAGTAGATGTGTGTGCTATCAGTGTCCTGAAGTAGGGAAAGAAGGTGATGAAGTAGAATATTAAAAAGAAATAGACTAAGTACTCCACCTTGTAGAGTAACGAGATAAAATTCCTTTGCAGTGCTCAATGCTCACTTAAATAGCACTTGAGAGATTCTATTTTCTACATAGCCACATATCCATCACGGAAAGTTAACTTTGATTAGAAAATCAATGAAATGGTCAAGAATGATGACTCTATTTGCAATGTCAAATGCACTTTCTAAATCAATGAAGGCTACAACACTGATCAGGAAGAGACAAGTACGGAGCTCCATGAAACAATGTTGTAAGTTAGGGTAGGAAGTTGTATAGTCGGGGAAAGCTTATCTTGCAGCTGGAACATGAGGCATGAAAGGAGAATACATTCGATTATTTTGCAAAAATAGGAGGGATGGTTGGTGATGGGCACAATTGTACTATGAGTCTTTACTTGAGGCACATATCCCAGGAGGAGGAGGAGGCTGTAGAGCTGGAGGAGAGGATTCCCAGGTACTTCTATGATTGTGCGAAGGGCTGCATAGGTTAGAACAACGCTGGTTCAGAAAAAAAAAAACTTGAATGCAGTGGTATGACCAAGCGAACGAGATTTTTAATCAGAAATAAATTCTAAGTCCCAAAACTCGTAAACACATTAATATCACAGCACTGATCACTGAGCCTTACCGCAGCTATCAGCCACCAGGTGGTGATAGCTTTTGGTATCCCTTTGATAATCATGAAAGTTTGCAGAGTACTCAAAGCGGGTGTTGACAAATAAAGTTCCAAGATGGCTCCCCTGCTTTTAGGGTATTAGAGGTGGAAGCCACCGCACTGTACTAATTCGGCTTGAAGATTGAATATAACGACTATTGTAAGTTTTTTATTGACAAAGTTGGTGGCTGCTGAGACGATATACAACCTGATGAAAAAAAAAAATTCAACTGACTAATTCTCATTAGTGAAGGCAACAACATGATAATATTGTTGATAAACTTTTAGCTTACAAACACACGAGGAGACAGAAAGGCTTTGTATTTGAAGAATTTTTATTTCCTAAAGCTATAATAAATTTATACCACTTAGCCAATAATGTCGAGTGATTTAAATGGATGGAATTTAACAATAATGTACGTTTGAAATGTAGAAGAAATACCACTCTATCATCGAGTAAGCTTTCCTGTTCAAGCATACATATGCGTATGGGTGGGATGACCTCTACGATTACTTTTCGAAAGCAAGTCCAGACATTGCTTGGATCGAAAGTCACTCCAATCAAACTCTAGAGAGGGAGTTTAGGTCAAATGATCTCTTCTGCGGAACCTTCATGTAAGACTCTAAGGTTTAAGCATTCAGCACTCATTCTATCAAAAGAGAGAGAGAGAGAGAGAGAGAGAGAGAGAGAGAGAGAGAGAGAGAGAGAGAGAGAGAGAGAGAGAGAGAGAGAGAGAGAGAGCACTTCTAGAATAACTGGAAGACGTTCCACCTTCTGACAAGCTATTTGCATAAAAGCAATAAATCAAATGGAATTGGGATAATTTATTTAATATGAAAATGAATTCCATGTTTTATATTAAAATCCCAGTCCCTTAGGAATAATCAAGAGCTGAAGTCGATTAGAACAAATTAGAAATAGTGATTAATCTATAAAAAATGAATGTAAAGTTCTCTTGATAAAGTGGCAATCTTGACTTATGAGGTCATGCTGGATGCTGTTGTCGCAAAGGGAATACGAATTATTCACTAGGGTTCATTCTCTCTTTCTCTCTCTCTCTCTCTCTCTCTCTCTCTCTCTCTCTCTCTCTCTCTCTCTCTCTCTCTCTCTCTCTCTCTCTCTCTCTCACTCTCTCTTTACACACATACATATAAGTGTGTATATATATAAATATATATATAATATATATAATATATATATACATGTATATACATTATATATGTATATATATATATATATATATATATATATATATATATATATATATATATATGTATATACATGTATATATATATATATTATATATTATATATTATATATATATATGTATGTGTCTATATGTATATATCTATATATATATGTATATATATATATATACATATATATATATATATATATATATATATATATATATATATATATATATATATATATATATATATATATTATATATATATATATATATATATTACTCGCTATGCTACATCACTAGCTGGACTTCAGCTACAACAAGCGCATTTACATAATGGGGTAACATTGCCAATTCTCCAATTATATATATATACATATATATATATATATATATATATATATATATATAATATATATATATATATATATATATATATATATATATATTACTAGCTATGCTACATCCCTAGCTGGACTTAAGCTACAACAAGCGCATTTACATAATGGGGTAACATTGCCAATTCTCCAACCAGTGCTAAAAATACCTCCTCTTACTAAAAAAAACTTGTGCAAAATAACAGATAACTTTGGAACAAAGAAATCTGCAGTCTTTATAAAAATATAAAGGAAAAATGTCATTTGGTTCCCCACCTCCATAAGCATCAAGATCTACCAAGGGAGCTTTAATTTCACGCGATCGAAAAAGTAAACTAGCTATTCAAGCCTCAGGAAAACAGGAATAAGGAAGATCAAGTTCCCTCATTACTCTGCTTACTATCAAACACACCAGTCAAACACAATATCCTGGCTGTGTTAGGGTTGGGAGGGATTGAAACCTTAGCTAAAGGAGCAGAGATAACCACACGAATCCTTGCTTGTGCAATTCCATGTCTATTTTCTCTTTTCAGCTCCTTGTGAAGATGTGGATTAGTTATTGACTATTACCCTTTTAATCAATCTCGCAGAAACATTGATTTTCATATGTCTTGACTCATGTCTTGAATTATCTGACGTACACTCTCATTAGACAAGGGTCCCTGACTCAATTGCATCCTTTCCCAGCTCAATCTCACCAACTCTAGTTACATGCTATTTTTCTTTTTTAAATAGATGTTTCTTACTAATTAGTTCATGAAAGTTTATTGTGGTCCTTAGGTCTCATTTTGAATTAAGGGAAGCCATTGCTAGTTAATAATGTAACTTTCTACCCAAATATAAATCATCACAATAAAATCAAATAAATGATAATATCCGGTGATTATGTCCCATATCCCCAACATTTGGTTTTCATACCTCCTACTATAAACCGATGGTTAGATTTTCGTGTCTTGACTTCGTCTTCGGCTTCACGCTTTCAAAGTGTCTAGGACCTCCAAATTTCCCAATTCTGGCAAAACACTTGATTTGTTACACTGCCTGGCTAGCATGACCACCTATCAGGGACTACGCAGTACTCTAGAAGTTTTATTCCAGCTGTTACCAAGTTGTGGAATGATCTTCCTAATCGGGTTGTTGAATCAGTAGAACTTCAAAAGTTCAAAGTTGGAGCGAATGCTTTTTTGTTGACCAGGCGGACATAGTCTTTTTATAGTTTATATATGACATATTTGTTTTTGACGTTGTTGATAGTTTATATATGACATATCTGTTATGACGTTGTTACTTTTTTTAGAACGATTTATTGTTAATTTGTTCTCTTCAGTTATTTATTTCCTTATTTCCTTTCCTCACTGGACTATTTTTCCCTATTGGAGCCCCTGGGCTTATAGCATCTTGCTTTTCCAATTAGGGTTGTAGCTTGGATAGTAATAATAATAATAATAATAATATGTATATGTCTGAAGTCAGCTTTGTTTTTAACCCCAACCGTTACTTTATAAGTAGCTCCTTCGGCTTTAACAGGAACTTTCTGTCCTTGTATAGAAAATAAATTTTACGACGGCGAAGCTTTTCACAGCCCTTTTTATTAAAAAGAATTATTTCAAAAACCACAAGTGACAAATAATCTTTATTTTTAACATTGAATTGCCTACGATTTCATAACTAGGTCCCTAACAGCTTATCAATTGTAAGTCCCTAATGCAATAAATGTTGCGAATTACCTAAGATTAAATTGGCATAAAGCAATATTTCTTACCATGTATACCTAGATTAGCCAACTCTCATTTTACCATATATATGTTTGAAACATTTCATTAATCTATTCCTCTATAGAAACTTCATTCATCACACACCGCCATGTAAAATGTGAAAGATTTCCTTTTCTGTAGTGACCGAGTTCCATTTGAGTCTACGTGACAATTTCAATGAATTTATAACATTTAAATGTTTAGATTTCTCTTTCCCTTCTGTAGGATTTACTGGTAATGTTGCGTAGTGAGAGCTGTTGCAATTATCATTATTATTATTATTATTATTATTATTATTATTATTATTATTATTATTATTATTATTATTATTATTATTATTATTATTATCATAGGTTAAGCTATATCAGGATGCTATAAGCCCATGGGCTCCAACAGAGGAAAATATCCCAGCGAGGAAAGGAAATAAAAAAACAAACTATATGAGAAGTAACGAATAAAGAATATAATATATGTTAAGATCAGTAACAACTTAAGAATAGATCTTACATATAAACTTAAAATAATTTTCTCTTGTTAGCGAGCCGAGTAAAATGAGATTTTCTGAAGCCTGGAAAATTTTACCTGAAACTCTAAAGAATTTCCAGATTGTCTGGAATATTCTCTGCTACGCGAATCAAGTTAAAGGTAACAGATTTCTTGAAGTTCTTCCCGAGAGGATTCCCAACATCAGCCTAACCCACTCGATAAAACAATCAGCATTTCAAATGCCTCACAGGCGCTCTCTCATGTAAGATTTATTGGCTGCAGAAAACGCGTCACAAAATCCGCCAGGAAACTCCAGCGGGCAAATGCAAAAATATTCCTTCGTAAGCTGATGTCATGCGAGCGGCAAGGCGTAACGCTACGAAAGAAGCTGAGGGAAAATCTTCATTTGAGATACATACTTCCAGGATTAGTCCAGTTAACTGATGTGGGAATTTTAAGATGGAAGAATTTACGTCAAATTTCTTACTTATTATTATTATTACTTGCTAAGCTACAACCCTAGTTGGAAAAATAGGATGCTATAAAATTTTATGATGAAAGAATTTATGTCAAATTTCTTACTTATTATTATCATTACTTGCTAAGCTACAACCCTAGTTGGAAAAACAGGATGCTATAAAATTTTATGATGAAAGAATTTATGTCAAATGTCTTACTTATTATTATTACTTGCTAAGCTACAACCCTAGTTGGAAAAACAGGATGCTATAAAATTTTATGATGAAAGAATTTATGTCAAATGTCTTACTTATTATTATCATTACTTGCTAAGCTACAACCCTAGTTGGAAAAACAGGATGCTATAAAATTTTATGATGAAAGAATTTATGTCAAATGTCTTACTTATTATTATTATTATTACTTGCTAAGCTACAACCCTAGTTGGAAAAACAGGATGCTATAAAATTTATGATGAAAGAATTTATGTCAAATTTCTTATCATTTATTATTATTATTACTTGCTAAGCTACAACCCTAGTTGGAAAAAACAGGATGCTATAAAATTTTAAGATGAAAGAATTTATGTCAAATTTCTTATCATTTATTATTATTATTACTTGCTAAGCTACAACCCTAGTTGGAAAAACAGGATGCTATAAAATTTTATGATGAAAGAATTTATGTCAAATTTCTTATCATTTATTATTATTATTACTTGCTAAGCTACAACCTTAGTTGGAAAAACAGGATGCTATAAGCCCAGAGGTTCCGACAGGGAAAATAACCTAGTGAGGAAAGGAAAAGAGGAAATTAGAATATTTGGAGAAGAATAACGAGATTATGATAAATATCTCTTATATAAACTATAAAAAAGATAGATTTTCAGGAATAGTCAAAGTTGAGGGACGTACCAGTTACACGACGAAGGAAATTTAGGCTAAATTTTGCATTGATAGAAAATACGGATGGCGGGGTAATATATACTTGATGGATGTTCCAGTAATAGGACGAAGGAAATTCATAAAAAAATACATTTTCCAGGTTTTTGCAGTTGACTATGTATCATTTGCATAACGAATGAGACTTGGGTTTAATTTTTCATTAACTAGAAGTAGGCCTTCATTTTAATTAGTTGCAATTGATTTTTTATCGGTTGCATTACAAAGGATTTTAATGTTGAAATATATTTTCTTCCTTAGAAATCCAGATTAGATGCAGTTGATGATGTATTATTAGTTTTACGAGATGATAATAGGTTCAATTTTGCAGTAATTGTAATGCAGATTTTTAGGGTAAGTTATTTCTAATTGATGAATATCATTTGTATTATGGATGAATCTTGAATCCTTAGTTCAATATTTTCTTGGCACTATGAAGCATAACTATATATGAAGAAATTACATTGTTTTCATTTTATATAAAATGTTATCATTCACCAAGGCTGTTCTTTTCTAAATAAAACTCACACGAACATTTCCCTTCAAAGTAACGCAGACAGAAATATCTTGAATGAGATGAGGAAAACTCTCAAGCTTTCTTTGGGACAACCCCTAATGTTAATCTTAAAGCGCGGTTTATACGATCGAACGGTTCGTGAAACCCGGTTGTCGAACCTGCTTGTAAAATGGTTCGAAGAGGTGGAGTCAGCCGCAAATGCATAAGGTTTGTGGACAATGAAGCCCCGCCCACGAAAGTCAGGCGAGAACAGACTTTCTTCGAACCGTTCGACGAACGTGTTCGACGGTCGAATACCAAGTTTTACACGTTCGAACATTACTTCAAACACTTGCCCGTCGAGCCGCGTTCGACGAACCGTTCCATTGTGTAAACCCGCCTCAAGTCTAATAGAATTAAAAAGCCGCGTTCGACGAACCGTTCCACCGTGTAAACCCGCCTCAAGTCTAATAGAATTAAAAAGCCGCGTTCGACGAACCGTTCCACCGTGTAAACCCGCCTCAAGTCTAATAGAATTAAAAAGCCGCGTTCGACGAACCGTTCCACCGTGTAAACCCGCCTCAAGTCTAATAGAATTAAAAAGCCGCGTTCGACGAACCGTTCCACCGTGTAAACCCGCCTCAAGTCTAATAGAATTAAAAAGCCGCGTTCGACGAACCGTTCCACCGTGTAAACCCGCCTCAAGTCTAATAGAATTAAAAAGCCGCGTTCGACGAACCGTTCCACCGTGTAAACCCGCCTCAAGTCTAATAGAATTAAAAAGCCGCGTTCGACGAACCGTTCCACCGTGTAAACCCGCCTCAAGTCTAATAGAATTAAAAAGCCGCGTTCGACGAACCGTTCCACCGTGTAAACCCACCTCAAGTCTAATAGAATTAAAAAGCCGCGTTCGACGAAACCGTTCCACCCGTGTAAACTCTCCTCAAGTCTAATAGAATTAAAAACAAATCATAAGCAAATTATGTAAAGGAAATTTAAAAGCTTAACAAATAAACAAATAGAAATATTTGACACATGCTTGACAATATTCTAGGTTGGTTCAATGTAGATGTGACCAGACTGTGGAATGATTTTCCCAAACAAAGTGTAGAAGAAACAGTGCAACGTCAGATTTTGAAACTTTTTACATATGCTTTCCTGGTGAGCAAGTTGACAAGTCTCGCTGCATACTATATATGCTACATTTTATTTTACATTTATTATAAAGTTGAATATATTTTATTTTTTTTTCTCTTAGTTGCGGCCTTGAGCTGGTAGTATATTGATTTTTCCATTAGGGTAGTAGCTCGGCAATTAAGTAAAATGAAAAAACTAAAGAACAAAAAGGAAAAATATTTCGCGGAAAAGTGGAAAAAAAAAATATATATTGGATTTTTATCCCCTCATAAACTGGGTTTTGTCGACCGGCTTATTAGTAAAAGATGTCAGAAATATAATTTTTATATCAAAACTTTTTTTAATCAAATCTTTTTTAGAACTACCATAAGTAACATGATCTAATCTATGAAACGTAAGAAGATTACTTTAGGATTTCCTCTTAAAATTGAAAACTCTCTCTCTCTCTCTCTCTCTCTCTCTCTCTCTCTCTCTCTCTCTCTCTCTCTCTCTCTCTCTCTCTCTCTCTCTCTCTCTCCTCAGCTCTCTCAGGAGTCTCTCTCTCTCTCTCTCAGCTCTCTCTCTCTCTCCTCTCTCTCTCCTCTCTCTCTCTCTCAGGGGAGTTCTCTCTCTCTCTCTCTCAGGGGAGTTCTCTCTCTCTCTCTCTCTCTCTCTCTCTCTCTCTCTCTCTCTCTCTCTCAGGGAGTTCTCTCTCTCTCTCTCTCTCTCTCTCCTCTCTCCTCCTCTCTCCTCTCTCTCTCTCTCTCTCTCTCTCTCTCTCAAGGGAGTTAATACTTCTGCCTTTCGTCCTCCATTTCTGTATCTCTCCTTGTCTCATACAAGTCCGCATCAAGTTGAGCAAGTTCCTCATCAAAACTTTGGGCCGAGTTCAACTTTAATCCTTCCTTTAATGTTTAGTCCCTTTCAGTAACACAGCTACTCTGTGAGATAGGTTTTCGTCTTTCTTTGGAACACTTTTATATTTCAATCTGTATATTTCTCAACCCGTTCTTTGCATTCTGAAATAATTAATATATCGAAAATTATCATATAATTATTTCTCTTCAAAAGGGAAATTCTTCTTAAAAATATTTTCCCCTGAATGATAAATGCTAAGATATGTATCAAAAGAAGAAATAAGTGAAAGAAAATTATCTAATTTTTGATAAATTATTTTTACTTATAACCACTTCATAACTCGTGATGAATTTTATTCATTACAATTAATGACTTTCAAAAATTCACATCTAACAACCAAAATGAGAATAATACAGTAATTGTATCAATATATTTATTACGAGATGTATTTACATATCGTACTTTTTTATCAAATATATATTTAATAAATCTAATGCTATATAATTTCTATGCAATTTAGAGCTGCAGTAAGTTTTTTTGCATGAAGCCATAAATGATGAAAATTAAATGGAGGTGGGGGAGAACCAGAACAGCCAAAAACATTTATGAAAATATATCTCCTTTTGATACGCAAGACTTTGGCAACTATTGAGCAAGGTTAAAGTAAGATTGTACTATATTTGGAATACGGTTTCAATTTGGATAATTATTATGAGAATGAATTTTTCATCTTTCTTAGCAAATTTTTTTTACGGAGTTCTTAAGGTAGGTTATCCTGATTAACAAGTAACGTAGCAATTTTTTTTTTTTAACAATATGATGGTATTTCAATAACCTTATGATAAATTTTATGATTATGATGAACATGTCATTGAATTGTCAGAAATGAAGTAAATTGAATAATTATTGATACGCGAGAAAATTGATGGAAGTAAAATTATAGAAATGTTTCAGTCAAATATATTTCCACATTCTAATATATTATGTATTCTTGAAAATTTTTAAGGAAACCTTTAAATAAATATAACGGCGACTATTATCTAATACCTTGAAAGCAGAATAACTCAAATATATTATATCAATTGTTATATTCTAAGCGGAATAGTTTTTTCTTTGAATGTAGTCTATAATTACTATATATCTTTTTTAGATAACGCTGGTCATCCAAGATTTATGCTTAATACTGCGGAACTTAGGCCTAGAGGGGCCAGATATATTTCTCAGATAATGGCCACATGGGTGCTTAAAATGACGTAGAATGGACAAATGTTTATACCAAGAAAACATACTACATACGGAGTTTATTTCATTTACAGTGATTGAATTTATTTCTGCATGATTCACTTATTTTGTGAAAATAAAAATGACATAAGAACAGCTACTGCAGGAATTTCACGATAATTATCAAATCTTATATAACATACATTAATGGTGTTGGTAAAATTACTTACATTAGAAGGGCAGTCAAATTTTGAGTCCGAAGATTTGATATATCGCTCCAAGTGAAAGAAATCAGAGAAGTTCTTCAAGGAAACTATTTTCATATTCACGTCCTTCAATATTTACCGTTTTTTGCCAGTTGAACTGTATAAAATTTCACTACTATTCAGCTTTAGCATTTCATTCGTACTCCTGAATTCTTTGTAGCATATTTTGTTATCTAGAAGGTACAATCAGATTCTTATAATTAACTTCAGTAGTTAGGCCTGTGTTTTGTTGAGAGGATTGGTTTTAAGCCTGCTTCACACGAATGGATTCAATAAGCGCGGTTTCTTTAATGAGGCTCTTCACACGCATTATTCCAAGCGGAAGTGGTTTTTTTTAACTGCGCGCACTGCTAATCCACGCGGGTTCCAGTGTAGTGGCTTATAGAAACTACGAGGCCGCTCGGGGAAAATCATCTCATGTGAAGACATGCCTTCTAACGAGAGGAAATATTTCCGTAAGGAAAAAATCCGCTTGTGTGAGGTGAGCCTTAATAGCTGCAGCGAGGGAGTATATTCTCTCGACTATTGCACTGCTTGCCGGTATTATGTCATGTCCGAGTATTATGTAGAAAGCTTTTTGAAGCTTCTATGTTAAGCTACCCCTAGCCAAAAATTTTAGTGAGTCTTTGGGAATGCTATTTTCGACAAAAGGTTCTTCTTCACTCCACTGAACATGATTTATTTTTCTGTACTGACTTTCAATTAGGTCAAAATTAACCTCAACAAGATGCAAAGAAGGCAAATCTTTGAACTATCGTTTTTGCGTTGGACTTGAAAGTTTGTGAGAATTCAAATATGAGAGTCCTTTGAATATGTCAACTGAGTCAGGTAGCCTTTTCTCCACTTGCACCACTGCCTCTTGTAGCAACGATTGACACCTTAATTTTACACCCTTTTCTATTTTTTCTTCTTTCTTTGGAGGTGATAAGCTGTACCAAGTAAGTTCTTATTTATTGATTAAATTTAGCGACACATTCATAAATTTTGGAGTTCTATCCATCCTTGTTGCAAAGTCTTCTATAGAGGCTGTTTGCAATTTCAGATGAATCACTGTCAGTTTGTTGGAACAATGTGTTTATCCTTTCAAAGTCCTGAACAGCAGGAATTACAAAAACAAAGCAAGAATGGTAAATTCTGTCCAAGAGCACATCATTTATTAATCTAGCTCTATATTTAGTAGCTAAACTTCCGGATTTCTCAGAGCTGCTGAAGTATGCCAACTATTCCTCCTGATTCATTAGAATTTTATATAAAAGTTTACCACGGACTAGCAACATTGTTTTAGAAAGTTTCTTTTCCAGTTCCTGGATTCTTGACATCAAAGAGTGCTTTGAAATCTTCACTTCTTAAATTACTTTTAGAAAACCAAAGGGGAACTTCTTCTGTCAGAATAAAACCAATAGTGAGTGGAAGTTTTGAAAACACACGATGTATGCAAAGAATTAGAGAATGACAAATGCATTTCATCTGTATGCACTTAGGAGATGCATCGTTAACCCAGATCCATTGTGACCACCCACGATTGAAGCTGCCCTATCACCAGCGAAACTTATATAGTTCTTAAGAGATTAATTATACGTTGCTAACTCATCTGGAATCTTTCTAAAGAAAGCATCTCCAGTAGTGTCAATAACAGGTACTAGACACAAGAATGCTATCTGTGGTCTTACATTTCAGTTGCAGAAATATTGCACAGCAACAAATAAATTTTCTGTATTGCAATATCTGTCAATTCACCAACAAGTAACACAAATTTCTTATCCAGCAGAGCATCTTTCAGCTCTTCTTTGATTGAAGCAGCAATAACATTTTAAAGACCGCAATGCACTTGATTCGAGGTAGTTTCATACCACCAGTACTACTTTTCTCTCCATTGTGCTTTAATATCTCACCAATATGATCAATAGCACGAATTAATGAGTGACATTTTATGGCTAAACTAAGTTCTATCTCAGCTTGCTCTACTCGATCACTAATCTTTGGGACCAAACTGCCAAGAGACTTTGGAATGTATTAGGTGTTTTACTTTGATGTTTTTGTAGATTTTCCATGCATAGAAATATTGTATAGATTTGCAGACATTCACTTGGCATAACACCAATATCCATTTTCACTATCTTCTGAAGGTTTTAACCACAAATACTAATTTTCCAAGTAATTATAAGTTTCTATTACCTTCGTGAGAACTTTTTCACTTTTTCATTCTATATGGCCTCTTAAACACCTTTTGTGGAAGACTATATGATCACAAGAAAAGCAATAACAAAAGCCTCATAATCTTGCACAACTGTGCTACCACAATACTCAGTAGCAACTGCACATCTAACACTACTAAACTTACAATGTATTCGCTACTACAATCAAACATCATACAAACAATGAACAGAAAATGTCTGTTTAGAGTAAGAAAAATACTATATAGAAATAATAGAAAGTATTAGCAGGTCATTTTTCTGACGTGGCCAAAACATAGCCAAATAAAAACTAAAAAATAGCCAAATGCCTTTAAAATGCCCAATGCTATTCAAAAAATGGCCAAATCCGCCTGATTTAGCTATGAAATAGCCAATCTGTCAACCCTGCCTACGGCACAGACTTGTATTTCTTCAGTATCGCCAAAATTGAGGTTGAAAATTTCCTTTAGAATTTAAAATAACAATAAAAAATACTTGATAACATTAAGCTTTAATGTTTCAAGAATATAAATACATTAATATATTTTAGATATATATTTGTCTGAGTGATTTTTGTAGCTTTGTTTAGGAAATATACAATAGGTTTTTTCGTTAGGTAACTAAACCCTGCCAGTACCATTTGTTTATTTTTGCCCACCAATAATTATTCAATATACACAATTTTTTACAATTCAATGATTGCATATCAATCATAATCCTAAATGCTATCACCAGACTTTAAAAACATCCGATGTATATAGCATCAGGATTGCCACCCACAAGACCTATGAATAAAATTGTAAAGAACGATGAAATAGTAAATCATGCTACATATGTCAAAATTAAGAATAAAATCCAAAAAGATTACAATCTTACTTTATTCATAAACATAAAATATTGATATTATGCGGATAAGAAATATAACTATATTTTATAATGTTTGCTGTTGTGGTTAATTTCTTCGTGAATTTTCCTCATAATGACTTCATATAACAAACTCATTGCACTTTTAAATCATATGGAATTGCTATGAAAATACACAAATGATATACGTAATTGAGATTAGATTGAAAATTTGCTTTCGGATAAGAAAAAAAAATCGTTATAAAAATAATGTCGTCTGCTTTTAGGATAAACTTTTAGTGAATAATTTCATGTCCTAATCATAACCGTTATCGTTGCGTTATCTTCATATAAACAATTTATGAAGTATGTATAGCTTCATGAATTAAACATAGACTAAGTGACTATTTTTTTTTAATAATCTGCAATTATAAAAGGTAAAAGAACCTGATGTTTACGTCACCGTCCACTTTGGATTAGGGGCTGCAAACCTTTTGCCTTTGAAGGCAGGGAAAATCAAGCTAATTATTTTATTTACAAGCATTTAAGCATGATGATGAAATAATACTTCCAATATACCCTTACTTTCCTCCTTCATTAAAACGTCGTGGCTGTTTAATTTCTCATGATAAAATATTCTACCCATTAAAAATGTTGGCTATTTTGGACCCCTCCCACTGCTTCGGCCCAATATTACCAGAAATAAAGTCAGGAGTTTCCTGTTAAATTTCAGATTTCCTCAAATTAAATCTGAGTTATGCGTTAATGTTTTGATTCTTTATCTTATTTGGCATTAATCAATATATGCAATATTTATATGAGAGATTAATAATTATTTTAAAACAAAATATACAATAGTTTCTTCATTAGCTGTCTGAAATAACAACAGATGGCGTCGGTGAGGCCTTTTTGAAAATAAAGTACTGGAAAAACTCTGGTTTCCAGGAACGTTTGGGGCGTTACATCCTGATCGCTTTAGCCAATAGGAACATTCCAGTTGAGGAAATTGTTAGTAAATAGTTGTTTGATCATTCAATTACTTAAAAGAGCCGAAGGTCATTTCCAGAAATGTCATTTACGAATAGTTGTTATATTCATCTATTATTCAATGGATCAGGTATAAAATAAGGATACATGATTGTTTAAGAGCAAAATGATAAAGATTGATATAACCCTTATGAATAATTCGGTAATTTTAGATTCTAAACCTTAAATGCCAGGATGCCAGAAATCTTAAAATCATTCATTCATTCCAGATTCTGAAGGAATTCTTTCAAAAATATATATATATTTTTTTCATTCGTTCATGTTTGGTGTGTTTTTAATAACTATCCTTAAAGCCTCAACGAGGTTTCGATTTAAAAATGGAAGTCGTTAACATTGATATATCATGCAATTATGAATATTCATAATATGGACATGGTTAGAAAAAAAAAATGTTATCAGGTCTTTCTCTAATGGTTATTAAGAAATCTACTTTAAATTTCTGTAATTTCCATATTAGATTGAAACTAAGGGAACAATGGTGTCATTCTTATAATTGTATCGCTCGCTTGGTTGATATACACACATTCATATATATATATATATATATATATATATATATATATATATATATATATATATATATATATATATATATATATACATATGAATATTATATATATATATATATATATATATATATATATATATATATATATATATATATATATATATATATATATATATATATATATGTGTGTGTGTGTGTGTGTGTGTGTATATATATACAGTATGTATACTGTATATACATATTTATGCATTAATATACATAAATGCATATGTATACAGTATGTTCTGAATAGGCATATTCATGTATATATATATATATATATATATATATATATATATATATATATATATATATATATATATATATATATATATATATATATATATATATCGGATGGGGCAGTGCCAGAAGAGTAAAGCATTAAAATTTCTCATAAGTCTTCAAGGGTATGCTTGAACTGGGCAGACTTGGAGCCATTCAAGTACATAACAAATTTGAATCAAATATTTTCGGGTGATTTCATCTTAAAAAGTGTGCAGTGGTAAGGTGCATTCAACGAATAGGAATCTTCAGCTAAGGGTTACAGTGCTATGCTCCCATTTGGTAGATCGAATTCCTGATAGATTACTATAACCCACAGAGTTATCCATAAATAAATGGGAAACAGCATTTTCTTGGGTCCAGGAAATGTCTTGACGACAGTAAAATCACTCCAAAGCACTTGCTGATAAGGTAAAATCACTCCAAAACACTTGCTGATAAGGTAAAATCACTCCAAAACACTTGCTGATAAGGTAAAATCACTCCAAAACACTTGCCGATAAGGTAAAATCACTCCAAAACACTTGCTGATAAGGTAAAATCACTCCAAAACACTTGCCGATAAGGTAAAATCATTCCAAAGCACTTGCTGATAAGGTAAAATCTCCAAAACACTTGCTGATAAGGTAAAATCACCGCAAGACACTTGCTGATTAAATATAAGGTGTACTCCTTAGGTGTACCCTTATTAGTTTGATAAAACTGTAAGATGGAGAATGCAATTCACTTACAGTGGATGAATCCAGGCGTTGGTTACTCGCCGCGAAGTAATGGTGTGGTAGGGTGCACTTCTTCGGAGAAAAGTGTGCCAGGGACTTCTGTATCCAATCGTACATTTAAGGACCAGAGGAATATCCTATCGTTAATAAAGACAAAATTAAAAGCGAGATAAACCAATTTGCACCAGCAAATAATTCTATTACTTTTCCAAATAACAACCCAGACACAAAGGCCTGATAGGTAGCAGATTGAAAATAGCTTTTACCCGGATATCCATTTATCGCCAAAACTGCATCAGCGGCTGTAAAACTATGCAATCTACTTCGCTATTGTGGATGGGCGGCCATTTAGTTACCGTTTTAACTGATGTAAACGAGATGTGAAGGGATTTGGATTGGTCTACTGTATATGTATAACAGTCATCTGTCTATCTGTCGATCGAATCATCTATCTATCTCTATCTATCGATGGATTGATCTACTTATTGATCGATTGATCCTGTCTATCGATCGATATATACATATCGATTTTTCAATATATCTAGCTATCGATCTACCTATCTATAAATATATATATATATATATATATATATATATATATATATATATATATATATATATATATATACAGTATATATATATATATATATATATATATATATATATATATATATATATATATATATATATATATATATATATATATAGATAGATAGATAGATAGATGGATGGATATTTATCTATTTTTGAAAAGAATACAGTAGTTTAATAGTTGTAAGTAACTCAGTAATTAGAGGTGAAATCAATGTTTAATTACATCAGTTACAGCAATCTTCTACTAACTGTAAAGTAAAATTTTCTGGTTGGGATTCCCAGCTTAAATCTATATCACGGGATGATGACTAAAGTAACTAGACTGTTTTTAGGTCATAGATATAGTTAACTCTGTTATTATTCTCAACATGCATTGTCTTTTAATTCATCTTTTATGGATTATTCTATATTTCTCCTCGTCTTGTAACATTTTGCCTTTTTAACCAAGGTTTCTAGATGAGTTATTTGCCTTCTGAATGTCGATTAGTTTTTAATTTAGTAAATTGTAGTTACTAGTAGTTACAGGCAAAATAATCTCATCATTTTGTGTGTAAAAATCTTTGCAGTGAGAACTCTCTCTCTCTCTCTCTCTCTCTCTCTCTCTCTCTCTCTCTCTCTCTCTCTCTCTCTCATCTTCATCATTATAATGAACGAAATGTAGTTTCAAAAACATTGAAAGGCTAATATCCGAAATATGTTCCGCTTTCCATTAATGTTGCCATTATTTTGAAAATAGATTTTCCTTTCTTCTGTCTCATATATAAACAGTAAAAAGTAAGAGTGTAATTTTAATCCAGAAATATAAAAAGAGAAAACACACGCCAAGAACATCCACCATCCATTTTCGGAATTTCTCTCAGGCGTAACACTCAAAGAGAGCACACAGTTCCCTTTAATCCAGATATCTCTCTTTCCTTATCTTGCCTCTTAATGAAACAAAGGAGTCCCTTAAATGGACTTCCCGAGGCTACGAAAGTGATTAGCACTTATAACAACTATCTAAAGTCAATTTGCATATTGACTGAGACGCAACATGACCTAATTAACGAAGTGTCTTTGAGCTTCAGCTTCATCTCCCTTCAGGGAATTATGGAGGGGTACCGGGTTTTATTATTCTGAAGTCATCTAACCGAATTGTTTTGGCTGTTATAAAACTGGTCTTAAGACTGTTTATAAAATGTCTGTTGGTAACCTATTGGAAACAACCTTGTCTGGCAATCTGTTGGATGGGAGTTGAAGTATCGCTCAAGTACGATAGTTTCTAGTAGTCTCTGCAACTTTGCCATCCTGTTGAACTAGGGATGGGGGTTTGGTGGTTTCGGGAACCTATATGACTACCTGCTGAGTTTTCAGCAGTTAGATTTGAGAGCAAAGCCCTTAGAAGAATATTGAGATTTCTATTGCAGGATAGGATTAGAAATGAAACTATAAGAGAGATTAATCGAGTGCCATATGTGGATGAAATCATTGTGAGGGGTAGATGGAGAGGGTTTGGGCATGCTCTTCGCACTCCCCAAGAGAGATTAGTTCACCAAACGTTTAACTCGGCTACACAGAACACTAGGAGAGTTGGAAGACGCAGGCCTACATTGCTGAAGACTGTTAAGTGTGAGGTAGATGATGAATGTAGAATTGTTGAATTAAAAGCTCTAGATAGAGACGACAGGTGAAATCTAACCGAGCCCTTTTTATGTCAATAGGCGTAGGAGATGATGATGATGATGATGATGAAAGTTCTAACACAATATTATTTGAGTATTTACCTGGTCGTCGTCAGTGGTAACTCGCTTTTGATGTTTTGCAATGTTTCGAGCAGAGCAGTGTTCCTCCTCATATAAGCCACAACTGAAGGTAGACAGAAAGGTGGTCTATCTATGAAATAAAGCATTTTGCGACTCTGAATATGTAGTAATACTTAGTAAGGTTCCAACAATCTGAATGATTACATATCTCTTTAATATAATGACACTAATTTTTTAAATGAGATAATTACTGTTTTTAGGACAAAAAAATATTGATGTTTCGCTTACTTCGAAAGTAAGAATAAAATGACCATCGGTTTACTGGGCTTATCCATGAAAGATTTACAGTATATATTGATTTTAAGACATTTATAAATTCTTGGCGAGTAAAATTTGATATAAAGAAGAATTTAACCGTCAGAAACCTTAACTAATAACAAGGAGAAACGCCAGAATTTGCTGAAAGAATGATACCAAAATGAAAGTGAAAGAGGAGCTTGAAACTCTACCCTCCCCCCCCGGAAAAAATAAAAATAAAAAATGAGGTACAGAAACCGCTTATCTTCTTCCTCCATTTGAATCGAGTCAGCCAGTGAGAGAGACAACGTTTACATCGTGAGTAAGATCCAACTCTTAACGAACTTTTGATGAGTGATTCAGCTTCAAGGGATTGTCCTGACTTCATGAGATCTTGATGGAGAGAGAGAGAGAGAGAGAGAGAGAGAGAGAGAGAGAGAGAGAGAGAGAGAGATGTCTGCATTAACCAACAGTCGTTTGATGTAACAAAAGAAAAGTATTCAAGTTTTCCTTCGTTTGTGTGGATGGCATTGGAATATGGCAGAGATAAGAATTTAGAGAAAAGTAGCATGGTGTTCCTTTTAACTTGCGTAAATATTCCAAGATAAGACGAAGATTCTCGTTATCTAGGTATATTCCCCATTTCCATCCTTGTAGTGTTTATTTTTATCAGTTGTTTATCATTTCTCTCAATCCGTCTTATGTCTCTATTTTTGTCTTTGTGTGTTGTGCTTTGAGAGTGACAAACTATAAGAGTCATAAGTAGTTTTATTTCAACAACTATTGTTTGGGTCATATATGTAAGCATGGCTTCTAGATGATGCTGGATACTAATTAATTTACCTCCGCCAACTAAGTTGGAAGGAGGTTATGTTTTAACCCTTGTTTGTGTGTTTGTGTGTGTGTTTGTTTGTATATAGCTTCATGGCCCCATTTTTAATCGTAGAGTAATGAAACTTGCAGGAATTAACTGTCATGTAAAAAGCTGGAAATGATTAAATTTTGGAAGGTCAATGTCACGGTCAAGCAAAATGTCTAATTCACGTAGTCAGCCATAAGATTGGACATCATTGTAACAGAGGCTTCAAACTTGGTTCATATTATTTAACTTCCATTTTAAACCGCTTGATGTCTAATAATCCATATAAATATACATAAAAACGACAGTTATTTTGTGGCCTGATTGGTAACGTCTCTGCCTGGTGTTTGCCAGACGGGGGTTTGATTCCCGCTCAGACTCGTTAGTGCCTTTAGCGTCTGCAACCTTACCATCCTTGTGAGCTAAGGTTTTGCGGGGTTTGGGGAAGCATACAGGTCTATCTGCTGAGTTATCAGCAGCCATTGCCTGGCCCTCCCTGGTCCTTAGCTTGGATGGAAAAGGGGGCTTAGGCGCTGATCATGTAATATACATGGTTAGTCTCTAGGGCATTGTCCTGCTTGCTAGGGCAATGTCATTGTCCCTTGCCTCTGCCATCCATGAGCGACCTTTAAACCTTTATAGAATTTAATGTTCTACACCATTTTTATTTTCATTGTTTAGATCGAAAGCTTTACAGATTTATTTTTGTAGTAAATATTGTGGGAAAGTTTCAACTGCTAGATTCAATTGACCAGAATTTTACCGCGTTATAGATAGATAAGTTTGATAATAGTTATAATCACAGAAAGACTATTATTCGTTAAGTCACTGTCTTCCATATTCATAACAATTTGTTCCCCACTATAGTTGCTTTGTGGTTTTAATTTTAACCTCCACCAACGAAGTTGGGAGGAGGTTACGTTTTGCCCATGTTTGTCTGCTTGTTTGTTTGTGAGCAACTTCCTGGCCCCAAATTTACTCAGAGAGTAGTGAAACTTTCAGGGATTAATTGTTATATTAAGACTTAGGAGTCCTAGGTCAAAGGTCAAGGTCAAAGACGTGCAAAAGGTCCACCAAACTAACCCTAGGGCAAGCTGGTTTCGGGAATTAAGCTGCCGTGGGGGAGGTCTGCACTCTCAGAGTGCTTTTTGATAAGTTTTTTTTGATACCTTATTTCGATCAGAAGTTTCATAACAAACTTTTCTTAAGAAATAGATAAGCCGTTTAACGCTTTGTCATAGATTTCAGGAAAACAAACTGTTCTTTTGAAATAGATAGAGGGAGATAGATAAGAAAAAAGATCAGGCCTAGTGGAAACAGCAATTCTACCTCCTGAAAGATGAAGTGTTATAGGGATCACATCACAATGTGACTGCAAAAATGGGGTCTGGAGCTAGATAGCTAGCTTCGTCTCTACCAGTCAGACAGGAAGTAGCTTAAAATGTTAAAATGACTAGATTTAAATAATTTGTCATCACTAAGATGGGAAGCATACTGTAGCAATATCAACAGAATAAGCAAATGCATCATACATCTATTCATTCAAAACTGTTGGAGTTGACAAATAAAGTAAAATTTTAGAACAAATTTATTCAGTCAGTTATTAACGGTGTTGTTTTAATCCATGATAGGGTCACGAGGCTTCGAGCTCCTTTGGACCCCTTGACCTTCCCTAACGAGCGCCCCCTCCCTCAACCCTGGCATATCTCTTTTCGTAAAATTGATTACAATAATATCAAAATTGAAGTAAATAATCCATAATCTTCCATATTTAACACAAAAAGAAGAAAAGTTGCATAAACTCAGGCACTTTTTGGGCCCCTTTTATTATTATTATTATTATTATTATTATTATTATTATTATTATTATTATTATTATTATTACAAGTTAAACTAGAACCCAAGTTAGAAAAGCATAATCCTATAAGCCCAAGGGCTATATACAAAGGAAAATAGCCCAGAGAGGAAGGGAAACAAGGAAACAAATAAAATTCAAATGAAGCAATGAACAATCAAAATAAAATATTTAAAGCACAGTAAGAACAGTATTTTAGATCTTCCATATATAAACTATGACTCTTGAACAAAAACTAGCGGAAGAGAAATAAGATAGAATATTTTATAGTGTACCCGACTGTGCCCGAGAGTACCCCCAAGCAAGAGAACTCTAACCCTAGGCTTCAGTCTAGTCATCCTTATGGATAATGCGGCCTATCGACCTAGCTTTAGGACATTCTTGCTTAGACCAAGACAAACAGATAGAGCTATCTGTAGGTCTTGGTTTAGACCCATGTCTACGTCCATGAGGGTTTAAAAACTCATAAAAATTCTAAGAGGAAATAAAACTTTAGATATCTGGAGAAATGAAAAAAAATGATCTTAACATGATCTGAGATGTCATATAATAAACTTGAGTTAGACTAATGGTGCTTGAAGCTGAAATTTATTTAATGAAAGCAAATGGAATACGTGTAAGATTAGACTTTGAAAAGAGGGAGCAACTCCATCCCCTTGGGAAATTCAGATGAGCGATTTAGCTTTAAGGATTTCCTTGACTTCATAAAATCTTGCAGGAACTGAGAGAGAGAGAGAGAGAGAGAGAGAGAGAGAGAGAGAGAGAGAGAGAGAGAGAGAGAGAGAGAGAGAGAGAGAGAGAATGGACTTAATTGCTAAATGTCATCTTTCGTAAAAGGGGAAAATCTCCCTGATCTTAAATCTGTTATTCACGGTTGCCTGGAATTTTAACGATGCTGAAATTGCATTGTAAGATGGCGTCTTGATCTGTTTTTATTTGAATGAATTAAAGCAGCTTATTTATCTTGTTTATAGACATCAGTGGCCATAAATAGGTAACTCAGTGTCAGTTATTCGTCTTATTCATTGTTTTCGTCATTTTGCTTGAGTCTTGATTAAGAAAAAACATGTAAATAAAATACTTAGCAAATGTACTGTGACTGATAAAAGTACCCATTTACTTTTTTCTTTCATAATCAATTTAGTCTTGACGGTTTCTCAGCCTATTTACTGACTATTGTAATACTCACACACATGTATGTGTATACATTATATATATATATATATATATATATATATATATATATATATATATATATATATATATATAT
>NC_090735.1:21876656-21879156 GCF_036898095.1 Palaemon carinicauda
AAGTAGGATTACAAATGGAGAGAGAAGATTTCACGAATATATCTATACAAACAAAACGGGGTATATAAAACTATACACAATATATTTTAACCAAGAAAAAGCGGGATGAAAACCGAATCAACATTGAATTTAAATCATGAAATAAACATATAGATTTATCTCTCCCAAAGGAACTACGTACAAATGTTTAAATAATCCCAGATCAAATTATTACCAACATGTAGGATGCGATACATAATCCTTTAGATTACTCAATACATAAAAAAACATTTCTGGTAATTATTAGTAATATCAATTACCTGATTCAACTGATCACCAAAATGTGCTAATTAGAGGATGTGCAGACCTTATAAACATTCATGTTTAAACAAACAAACACACACACACACACACACACACACACATATATATATATATATATATATATATATATATATATATATACATTTATGTATATATATGTATATATATATATATATATATATATATATATATATATATATATATATGTGTGTGTGTGTGTGTGTGTGTATCTATCTATCTATCTATCTATCTATCTATCTATCTATATATATATATATATATATATATATATATATATATATATATATAAACACACACACACACACACACACACATATATATATATATATATATATATATATATATATATATATATATATATATATATATATATATATACATATATATGTATATATATAAGCATATATGTATATATAACCTATACCTATACGTATATATTACCTTATGACCTTTCCCCTTGTAGTATATGGTGCCAAAAGATTTTCTCCTTGAAGTAGGAAACACTAGAAGAGCAAAGCTTTTCAAGAGAGAGAGAGAGAGAGAGAGAGAGAGAGAGAGAGAGAGAGAGAGAGAGAGAGAGAGAGAGATTAAATTGATATGAATTAATGCTTAAAAAATGTGAAATGGCGTAAATTTTCTATCTTCCAATTACAATGAAGTCTTTTTCTTATTAGATTGCATACTCATAATACTCGCTTCTAATGGTGTTCTGAATTATATATATTCAGAAAGGGAAGAGAGTTTAAGTATACTAGTATAATTGAAGAGTTTTTATTCAAAGCTAAGCAACCTGTAAATAAGTTACAAAAGAACATTTAGACAGAAAGGATAAGAGAGAGAGAGAGAGAGAGAGAGAGAGAGAGAGAGAGAGAGAGAGAGAGAGAGAGAGAGAGAGAGAGAGACGAACACTTGGGTAAGAAGAATTCAGTAAGGGAAGATATATATTATAATTGAAGAGTTTATTATTCAGAACAAAGCCACTTGTAAATATGTATACGAAAGAACATTTAGCGACAGAAAGCCTCATAAAGAGAGAGACGAACACTTGGATAAGAAGATTTCGGAAAGGAAAGGGAATATTGGTATACCTGTATACCAGTATAATTGAATAGCTTTTTAGTCAAAGGTAAGCAACTTTTGAGTATACGAAAGAACAGAGAGAGAGAGAGAGAGAGAGAGAGAGAGAGAGAGAGAGAGAGAGAGAGAGAGAGAGAGAGATGAACACTTTGAATCATCCAATGTTAAGCAACTTGCAAAGGAATATAGCAAGGAATAAATAGACAAGACAGGTTGAGAGAGAGAGAATTTTTTTTCCTGACAACTCTAAGGATTTTTCTCATGCTATGAGTTAATAAGAACGAAAAACGCCATTTTCCCCTCATTCCAAAATTCGTGAGGGAAAAGACCCTTTCATCTATTATCGTTGTTAATATTATTTCCGCGCAGTTCCCCTCAGCTTGGCCAAGGGTGAGGGGAAGTTTAATTCCACTTTACAAAATCCAAACCTCGTCTGTAATTTCATTTGCATCCGATTTATTGTGAACCATCTAAGTGCACATTAGTCTACCACATTTCTTCTATTTCTTTTCTCCCAGTAGCTGGAAGCCATATTGGAAAATTATTCATCAGTTTTCAATTTCTATTTTCAGTTTTTTCTTTAACTTATTTTGTCTATTGTTTTAGTGCTTTACAAAATTTTCATTTTATCCCTCTCCTTTTCTCCGTCAGAAATGTCCTGACAGTTGATCTTGTCATTTTAGTTTTAAACAGACGGTAAATTATTCCAACGTTGAATGTTTGACGGTAATATAAAGAAAGAAGAGGACACACAAGGAACAACAACTTCATAAGATTCTCCTTGTTCAAGAAAGGACATTATGGAAAGACTCAATAGACGTGGCTAAACATAAAGAAGGAATCACTGACGTAACGAGAGATTTAACCCCGAGAGCATGATTGGATCCAAGCCCTCAGCTCCCCTGAAACAAACGACTTGGGGCAATGTTCATTGCAAATGATTAGATTCATAAACACAACATTCCCGGGAAATGGAGTATAATATCATGCTAAGTTTGATATTTAGTTTGAAGTCTTTGTTTCTAATAATCCAAGAGGGAAACCTATTCATAGAACCGAAGTTAACCTTTGTGATCCACTAAATGTATTTAAGGCCGAC
>NC_090735.1:21891656-21899156 GCF_036898095.1 Palaemon carinicauda
TATATATATATATATATATATATATATATATATATATATATATATATATATATAGTAGGACGAAAAATTGGAAAAATAGCGGTAATAAATAACATATGACCAGTAAAAAATTCCCATAAAATATTTAAAAGGAAGTAGTGAAGAAAAATGAAAATATATAGAGGTGATGAATAAGAAAAATCAAGTGTAAAAAAGCAACTACAAAATTGACATATAATTGTGAATCATGTAACTTACTAAAAAAGAAATTTTCTACTAAACAAAATCATGGATAATAGCTATATTTATCTATGAATAATTTCTACACCTGTTCGTTTATGTATAATTTTTATATATCACCGAAGATGAATAATAATGATAGATAATGACTGATAGATAAATAAATAAACTGATAGATAAAGATACGAAAAGCAACGTTGCCATTCTATGTTTATGTATATAAATATATATATATATATATATATATATATATATATATATATATATATATATATATATATATATATATATATATATATATATAGATAAATAGATAGATAGATAGATATACATGTATAATATATATTATATATATATTATATATATATATATGTATATATATAAATGTATATATATATATATATATATATATATATATATATATATATAGAGAGAGAGAGAGAGAGAGAGAGAGAGAGAGAGAGAGAGAGAGAGAGAGAGAGAGAGAGAGAGAGAGAGAGAGAGAGAAGAATGAACAAACTAAAAAGGAAAAGTAACAGATTGAAGAAAGAAAATTCCGTATATATGATTCCGGGAACGTATAAAATAATGATAAATGGTAATAAATAAATAAATAAATAAAATGATAGATGAGTAAACAAATTACACAAGAACGACAATTTTACCATTCTATGTCTACAAAAAGACTAAATAAGGAAAGCAACAAGGATTAGGAAGGAAAACTTATTACTCATGATTCTTGGAACGTGATATTTCACAGGCAAATAATGGCGACACCCCAACAGTCCTCGTACGGGAATATTTATTGGGTTTTCCAGTAGAGTTTTTCACCCGGCGATTGCATGTCATGTTTACGCTGGAGCTGTTGTTACTAAAGGCCTATGCGCACGGAAGGGGCGTTGCTGTGTGCTAAGCTGTGCGCCTGAATGTTTGTGGAGTCTAGGTAGATAGTCTTGTGGTTATAAATAAGTAGGCCTACTTTTTCTTTCTTAGTACCAAAAAGCCGTAATGTTTCAGCAGTTTTATCTAGGTAGATGGTCTTGTGGTTATAAATAAGTAGGCCTACTTTTTCTTTCTTAGTACCAAAAAGCCGTAATGTTTCAGCAGTTTTATCTAGGTGGATAGTCTTGTGGTTATAAATAAGTAGGCCTACTTTTTCTTTCTCAGTACCACAAGGCCGTAATGTTTCAGCAGTTTCATCTAGGTGGATAGTCTTGTGGTTATAAATAAGTAGGCCTACTTTTTCTTTCTCAGTACCACAAGGCCGTAATGTTTCAGCAGTTTCATCTAGGTAGATAGTCTTGTGGTTATAAATAAGTAGGCCTACTTTTTCTTTCTTAGTACCAAAAAGCCGTAATGTTTCAGCAGTTTCATCTAGGTGGATAGTCTTGTGGTTATAAATAAGTAGGCCTACTTTTTCTTTCTCAGTACCACAAGGCCGTAATGTTTCAGCAGTTTCATCTAGGTGGATAGTCTTGTGGTTATAAATAAGTAGGCCTACTTTTTCTTTCTCAGTACCACAAGGCCGTAATGTTTCAGCAGTTTCATCTAGGTGGATAGTCTTGTGGTTATAAATAAGTAGGCCTACTTTTTCTTTCTCAGTACCAAAAAGCCGTAATGTTTCAGCAGTTTTATCTAGGTAGATAGCCTTGTGGTTATAAATAAGTAGGCCTACTTTTTCTTTCTCAGTACCAAAAAGCCGTAATGTTTCAGCAGTTTTATCTAGGTGGATAGTCTTGTGGTTATAAATAAGTAGGCCTACTTTTTTTTCTTAGTACCAAAAGCCGTAATGTTTCAGCAGCTTTATTTTTTATTTACATTGAAACTATTGTATAAAAGTTTGTAGTTTCTTAAGCTTTCAATACTTGAGGATTGTTTTTCTTATTTCCATTGAAACTATTGCGAAAAAAAGTATTTTCTTTTCTAAGTTTGAAATGAATAGGTCATAGCAATGTATTCAATGTAAAAAAAAATATGTATAAAGTTTAACAAAAATGATAGTTTAGATAAAGGGATTGGTCATACATAGTCTATTATATATTTTTCCATGTATAGAGAACAATAGGTAATTAAATTATTCTTATTATTAGTGAACCCACTGGGAGCCTCACAGACATCTATCACTCCCCATCAAAGCTATGGTGAGATGTATTTAAAATCATGACTCAAAAGTTTTTAAGTTTTTTTTTTTTTTTTTTTTTTTTATTAAGGTTATTTCCATATATTAAACAGTGTCCTATTAAGGGTAAAGTCAAAAATAGTATATTTAGATAAAAAAAATGTAAGGAAATCAAAATTAAGTAGCTAATGTATTATACAAATGGATATCCCATTAAAATAAAAATTATAAGAAATGGTGAAAGGTAAAAATGTTAAATATAAAAAAAATCAGTGAACCAACCACTTTTATAACAGATTATTTCTCTGGATAAAAAAATTAATCATCAGCTGGTCAATCAACTTGATATAACAACCAAATGTCTAAAATAAAGCATCAGTTAATATAAATAAAGATGAGATACAGAGGAAAGAAGAAAGCCAGGCCAAAAGTTATAGAATAACTGAGAAAAATTGGATTTGTCAATACAAGGTTTCCACAGCGATGAATGGGCCATTCTTGCCACAGCGGTTGTTACTGACACAGCAACTTCGTTACGAATGGGGCAAGCGTTTCTCTCGTGCTTCCCAGAGTTCATATTTGTCTAGAAAAAAAAAAAAAAAAAAAAAAAAAAAAAAAAAAAAAAAAAAAAAAAAAAAAAAAAAAAAAATTCTTGATGGTATTTCTGTAAGTTCATTGCACATACACAAACACATATGTGCACACAAATGCACTCTATATATATATATATATATATATATATATATATATATATATATATATATATATATATATATATATGTACATATATATGTGTGTGTGTGTCTGTGTGTTTGTATATATGTATGTATGTATACTGTTAATCCACGTGTCATCCTTTAGGTAATATATATCCCTTATAGTATCATTTTCCTAGTTCTATGCTATATACATATTCCTTAATTTAATGCTAATCTAATCAAGACATTACTGTTATATACTGTATAACAGATATTCACACTTTTTGTTTTGCAATAAACTGTATCCTTCTTTGGTGAAGTATGGATGGCATTTTAGAGGTTTGTTTAAAGGTTTAAAGGCCGCTCATGAATGGCAGAGGCATAGGAGAGTGACATTGCCCTATCAAGGAGGGCAATGCCCAAGACAGTGATCATATATACCCATGATCAACGCCCAAGCCTTCTCTCCACCCAAAATAAGACCAAGGAGGGTATCGGCTGCTGATGACTTTACAGATAGGCTCCCACAAACACCCCATTCTTAGCTCACAAGGATGGTAAGGTTGCAGCGACCAAAGGAACTAACGAGTTTGAGTCAGACTCGAACCCCAGTTCGGCGATCACCTGTCAGGGACGTTACCACAGAGGTCACAACATTATATCAAGTAGGTTACTCCTGAAATAAGTTAATAAAGGAGTCAGTTAATGGTAATGTCAGTTAATGCTGGAGTAAGTTACTTTTGCAACAATTATCTCACTGCGTTCATAGCATTTGCATAATGTCATTTATTCCAATAAAGGAACTTGCCTGGCATGAAAAAGCGTAAATTAATCTTTAATTTTATGTTAAACGTTTGTTTTTGTTTCTTTTGACGTTTTTGGAAGTTAAGAGGAAAATGCTGCTTTTTCTGAGGGTAACGTGGAACCTTTGTCAGGACAATTAAAGCCTCGGGACATCTTGTTTAGTCTTTTCAGTTGTCCTTCATCTTTTGTGCTATTTTCGTCTTACTCTTAGACTTGAGTAAGATCTGAAATGTTCTTTTAGCTAGAAAACTCTCTCTCTCTCTCTCTCTCTCTCTCTCTCTCTCTCTCTCTCTCTCTCTCTCTCTCTCTCTCTCTCTCTCTCTCTCTCTTTTCCTTTGGCAGTGCCATAACCTCTATACCATGGTCTTCCACTATCTTGGGTTAGAGTTTTCTTGCTTGAGGGTTACATTCGGGCACACTATTCTATCTTATTTCTCTTCCTCTTATTTTGTTAAAGATTTTATAGTTTATATAGGAGATATTTATTTCAATGTCATTACTGTTCTTAAAATGTTTTATTTTTCATTGTTTCCTCTCCTCACAGGGCTATTTTTCCTTGTTAAGCACCTGGGCTTTCAGCTTCTTGCTTTCTAAACTAGGGTTGTACCTTCGGAAGGAATAATAATAATAATAATAATAATAATAATAATAATAATAAGAAGAAGAAGAAGAAGAAGAAGAAGAATAAAATCCAACTCTTCATATTTTTTAAGCGTAAAAAGAATTCTTGAGAAGTAAGAAAAAAAAACAACATAAAAATGGGTCTATATTTGACTTCTGAAACCTCTAAGAAAACTAAGTAGACAGAAGAATGATCGATGACTTTAGCTGTCAGCCCCTAATTAACCCCCCCCCCCCACTCTCTCTCTCTCTCTCTCTCTCTCTCTCTCTCTCTCTCTCTCTCTCTCTCAATTAAACTTCCATTAGCGCCCTCACTCCTAAGCCATGTACAGTATATAGTATGTTAGGTTTACTTCCCTTTTAAACTTGATCTGGTGAATTAATTTCCTTGCATAATAAGATGAGATACTGATCTCCCTCTCGTGAGTATCCATTACAATGTTATTTGGACAGCGATTACATCCCCCGCTCGAGAACAACTAAGTGAAATAATCGTATTACTTGTACAAATTCACATGTACAATTTCAAGTGTACAATCTCATTTGTACAATTTTACATGTGCAATTTCTTCAAGAGTATAATTTCACATGTACAATTTCACATGTACAATTTCTTTACGTATACAATTTCTCCAGTAAAATTTCACATGTACAATTTTACGTGTACAATTTTACTTGTACAATTAGAATTTCACTTGTACAATTTCTTCACGTGTACAATTTCACCTGTAGAAATTCACATGTATAATTTTACGTGTACAATTTCACGTGTACAATTGCCATATTATATTTCCTTTCATTGCACTTTACTTAATGTCAATTTGCATTTCCTATACATCCTCTGATACTAGATTATCATATGTTAATTTTCATCTCAAATGGATTTCAAATAATTTCATGATTACGTTTTAATAATTCATTTAGATAATTTGAATTTTAGACGAATTAGTTGCGAGTCAATCTTGCAACTTTTTATCTAATTCTTGAATATCCTGATTAAAGAAAATATCTTCTATGGAAATATATTCTCTATATTTAACCCTTTTACCTCCAGGCTATTTGGGAATTTCCAACCCTTAACCCCCAGGGGTTATTTTTTTCAAGCACATTTTGCAGTAAATTTTTTTTTAAATTGCTATAACAGCCTTAATTTTCGTCATAGAGAGATCAGGTTGGTCTCATTCTCTTGGAAAAGGCCTGAAGTTTCTCAAAAATTTAATAAAAATATGTAAAAAAAAAAATTTAAATGGCAGTTTTTTGAAAGGACGTACCGGTACGTCCATGGGGGTGAAGGGATGAGTTTTGTGAAACGTACCAGTACTTCCTTTAGGGGTAAAAGGATTAAACACTCTTTGAAATTTACTGTTTTTTTGTCTTTGCCCTTCTCAGTCAAGTGAATATCAAGGATAACTGACGAGTTGTGTTGTGCTGATGCTTTTATTTATTTATTTCTTTATTTTTTTGAGCGCCAATAAAGTGTAATGATTTCCTCTTCAGTTCTTTTATTAATGTATGTCTTATTTTGATAAAAATAATAATTTTAGAAAATTAATAATGATAATTCTTAATGATTGTTACAATAATTTTGATGATATCGTTTAATATCATGTTTATCAAATAAATCATAATTTTTAAAGATTATTATTAAAATTATTACAATTATTATTTTTTTCAAATTATCAGAATAATTGTTTTATTATTGATACGAAAATAGATATATAAATATGATCACTAAAGTATAAATGTATAAAGTTTTTATGCAAGTTCATATGACTTCATTAAAAAAAGTATAAATATTAATGAATTATATATTTTTTTTTCTTCATGAATTTTCATTAAAACATTATACGACCTAAAACTACCATTACTCTCACCAATAAAATATTTTTCAATAGTTCTGTTTCATCAATTGATAAATTTGAATTTAGAAAGAGAACTCCAGAAATATCATCGATTATAATGAAAGAATAAAATGCCTTAAATATTTTTTTTTTTACAGAATTTATGAGCGGATAATTCTAATTTATTTTGTAAAACACATAATTCCAGAAACTATTTCAAATACATTTTGGACGTTATTAACAGGAATCTAAGTAAAATATAAATTGAAATGAGTTAGAAACAGATAACCCTCTTCCCCCAAGTGTTATTTTCATTACAAGAATAGAGTTGAACAAAATTTGTGGTTGACGTAATAAAGCTAACAAAATGTTATGTGTTGCTTCATTATACTAATCGTTATATGAAAAATAACCTTTGACGTCAACAAATGTTAATATAGAGACAAAGAGAGTTTGAGGTAAAGCTATCGAAATACTTTCGTTGTTTCAATTAAATTTATATAGAAATAGAATTATATTCCATTTGTGATACCACAAACTATTGCTATTTTCGATTAATAGACGCATTAATATAAATATGATTGTACATTTTAATTTTATTTTTCATCAAATACGAATAATAAATGATTAATTATATCATTAAAGTACTAGAGGTCTCTTGAATGAAATTCGAAAACTAAAAATTAGGAAATATCATTTATTGATCAGTGAAAATTGTTATGTAAATATCTTGACCTAATTAGATTTATGAATGATATTTCTATCTCTCGATACCACACTAAGCCTTTCCGGGAATATTCCATTTCCCGGAAATGAAGGAAATTGTTCGTGGTTGTTTAGACAGTACAACATATAGCATTCATGAGAGAGAGAGAGAGAGAGAGAGAGGAGAGAGAGAGAGAGAGAGAGAGAGAGAGAGAGAGAGAGAGAGAGAGAGAGAGAGAGAGAGAGATATTCATCTACTGAGACCGTCCTTAAAAAAAAAATTACTTTAAAAGTGTCATATCCAATATATTCAAACTGAAAACTTTTATTGATTACATTGTGTATGAAATTTTTATCCCTTTTACATTAGGAATACATTCCATAAGAATTAAGTCACGACTGATAATTTTGAGTCAGTCAGTTGAACAATTGGCCACTAATCGAAATTTAGAAATAATTTACAATATAATTATCGTGTTTCTATAATAAATTC
>NC_090735.1:21909156-21926656 GCF_036898095.1 Palaemon carinicauda
ATGTCACACAGGCTGCGTTCATATGAGCAGTGAAGGGAGCAGATAAAAGCAATGGATTCCGTTTAATCCTTTAATGGGGAACATCAGCACGAACGTGTTCCCATTTGAACGCCTATGTTCACATTAATACAGAAAATCCTGTTTTTGTTTCTCTCTCATCCAAAACCGTTGAGATTTCCAGCACGACACAAACAGTTCGAGATATATCAGTTGCTGTTATGGGTCTAAAAATAGGATTGTGTTATAATTATCCTTATTATTACTACTGCTGTTGTTGATGTTGCCACTATTATTAATATCATATAATATTTATTCTCTCAAAACCTTTCTAAATTAAAGTCCTCTTGTCTCGATCCGGTTTGCTCCCTGATTCCTAAGAATTTCACGACAATTATTATTCTATTTCATGTTTCTAACACCTCGTTCTTCCTACGGCCACCAGTTACATATTTATGCATCCAATCCTCTCCAGCTTTCGCTTTTATCATTATTATTATTATTATTATTATTATTATTATTGTTGTTGTTGTTGTTGTTGTTGTTGTTGTTTTTATCATGAACGTGTGAACAAGCTTACTGAGCTGAACTAGTGGATATACAACTTTAAGATTAATGTGTTCAAGAATGAAAGTCTGTCAATAAAGAAAAAACTACTTGAATTCAAACCAAGAACATAAAAATAAACTCTCATAGGAAGCAATAATTCGTCAGTATCTAAAACGACTTTTTCTACAACGGACAGACAAACAGACAGACTAGCACAGACTCCGTTTTATATGTCAATCAAGTTCTTTATTGAATTTAAACCAGCTACTCAAGTTCAGCAGAGAGAGAGAGAGAGAGAGAGAGAGAGAGAGAGAGAGAGAGAGAGAGAGAGAGAGAGAGAGAGAGAGAGAGAGATCATTATGAGGTGACAGCAAAAGCTATCGATCACTCACTTGTCTTGTTGGTCTTCTAAAAGGTTTGAGAGGTGATATATGGCATTCAATTTCCCTTATCGTCGTCTCTTATTTTAAAACTTTTAGACGACTCTTTCAATTTAGGTGCGTATATGTATTAAATTTAACAGTAAAATCATGAGAGAATAGATTTAATAGGAAGGAAATATCTCTTTACGTGAATTGCAGTATTTGTACAATAAATTCTACTGAATAATTAATCTTCGCAGTTCCATTTATCATTTATCATTATTCGAAACTAAATATACGAGATGTCGCCTTATATAAATGATCAGTTAATGCATTCACCATTTCTAGTTCTGAAATTGAATTTACTATAGAAACAAGATAATTAGATTTGAAATTATTTCTAAATTTCGATTAGTGACCAATTGTTCAACTGACTGACTCCAAATTATCAGTCGTGAGTTAATTCTTATGGAATGAATACCTAATGTAAAAGAGATATAATTTTCATACACAATGTAATCAATAAAAGTTTTCAGTTTGAATATATTGGATATGACACTTTTAAAGTATTTTTGTCTTTTTTATGACGGTTTCACTAGATGAATATTTCTAGTTTACCCTTAAAATTACCAAATTTACTCTCTCTCTCTCTCTCTCTCTCTCTCTCTCTCTCTCTCTCTCTCTCTCTCTCTCTCTCTCTCTCTCTCTCTCTCATGAATGTTATATGTTGTACTGTCTAAACAACCACGAACAATTTCCTTCATCTCCGGGAAATGGAATATTCACAGAAAGGCTTAGTGTGGAATCGAGAGATAGAAATATCATTCATAAATCTAATTAGGTCAAGATATTTACATAACAATTTTCACTGATCAATAAATTATAATTTCCTGATTTTTAGTTTTCGTATTTCATTCAAGAGACCTTTAGTACTTTAATGATATAATTATCATTTATTATTCGTATTTGATGAAAAATAAAATTAAAATGTACAATCGTATTTATATTAATGCGTCTATTCATCGAAAATAGCAATAGTTTGTGGTATCATAAATGGAATATAATTCTATTTCTATATAATTTTAATTGAAACAACGAAAGTATTTCGATAGCTTTACCTCAAACTCTCTTTGTCGCTATATTAACATTTGTTGACGTCAAAGGTTATTTTTCATATAACGATTAGTATAATGAAGCAACACATAACATTTTGTTAGCTCAATTACGTCAAAAGAAAATTTTGTTCAACTCTATTCTTGTAATGAAAATAACATTTGGGGGAAGAAGGTTATCTGCTTCTAACTCATTTCAATTTATATTTTATTTAGATTCCTGTTAATAACGTCGAAAATATATTTGAAATAGTTTCTGGAATTATGTGTTTTTACAAAATAAATCAGAACTATTCGATTATAAATTCTGTAAAAAAGATATTCAATGTATTTTATTCTTTCATTATAATCGATGATATTTCTAGAATTCTCTTTTCAAATTCAAATTTAACAAGTGATGAAACAGAACTATTGAAAAATATTTTATTGGTGAGAGTAATGGTAGTTTTAGGTCGTATAATGTTTTAATGAAAATTCATGAAAAAAAAAAATACATAATTCATTAATATTTATACTTTTTTTAATGAAGTCATATGAATTTGCATAAAAACTTTATACATTTATACTTCAGTGATCATATTTAAATTTCTATTTTCGTATCAATAAATAGAAGAATTATTTCAACAAATCTAATAACAATAATAATTTCAATAATTGTGATAATAATTTTGATAATTTTAAATGTTATGATAAAAATGGCAATTTTAACGTTATCATTAAAATTATTATAACAGTTATTATTATTACCAAAATAACACACAATAATGAAAGAATTAAAGAGAAAATTCGTTCGCCTTACCATCGCTCAATAAAATCAAACCATCGGCATAACAGCTTGTTAGTTATCCTTGATATTCACTTCAATGAGAAGGGCAAAGATAAAAAACAGTAAAGTTCAAAGAGAGTTTAGATAGAGAGAAGATATTTCCATTGAAGATTTCTTCTTTAATCAGGATATTCGAGAATTAGATAAAAAGGTGCAAAATTGACTCGCAACTAATTCGTCTAGAATTCAAATTATCTAAATGAATTATTAAAACGTAATCCTGAAATTATTTGAAATCTATTCGAGATGTAAATTAACATATGATAATCTAGTATCAGAGGATGTATAGGAAATGCAAATTGACATTAAGTAAAGTGCAACGAAAGGAAATATAATACGGCAATTGTACATTTACACATGAAATTGTACGCGTGAAATTGTTCATGTGTATTTCTACTAGTGAAATTGTACACGTGAAGAAATTTTTCATGTGAAATTCTAATTGTACAAGTGAAATTGTACACGTAAAATTGTACGTGGGAAATTTTACTGAAGAAATTGTACACGTAAAGAAATTGTACATGTGAAATTATACACGTGAAATTGTACATGTGAAATTGTACAGGTGATAATTGTACACATGAAGAAATTGTACATATGAAGAAATTATACACGTGAAGAAATTGTACAAGTGAAATTGTTACTCGTGAAGAAATTGCACATGTAAAAATTGTACAAGTGACATTGTACACGTGAAATTGTACAAGTAATACGACGATTTCACTTAGTTGTTCTCGAGCGGGGGATGTAATCGCTTTCCAAATAACAGTGTAATGGATACTCACGAGAGAGAGATCAGTATCTCATCTTATTATGCAAGGAAATTAATTCACCAGATCAAGTTCAAAAGGGAAGTAAACCTAACATACTATATACTGTACATCGCTTAGGAGTGAGGGCGCTAATGGAAGATTAATTGAGAGAGAGGAGAGAGAGAGAGAGAGAGAGAGAGGAGAGCAGAGAGAGACGAGAGAGAGAGAGAGAGAGAGAGAAGGAGAGAGAGAGAGAGGGTGGGGAGGAGGGGGGGGGGGGAGGTTAATTAGGGGCTGACAGCTAAAGTCATCGATCATTATCCTGTCTACTTAGTTTTTCTTAGAGGTTTCAAAAGTCAAATATAAGCTGTTTTTTTTTTCTTTCCTAGGTCTCAAGAATTGTTGATACGAGTAAAAAATATGGAAAGTAGGATTCTATTATCATTATTATTATTATCATTATTATTATTATATAGCCAAGCTACAACCCTAGTTGGAAAAAGCAAGATTGCTATACGTCCAGGTGCTCCAACAGGGAAAATAGCCCAGTGAAGGAAAGGAAATAAGAAAAAATAAGATATTTTCAGAGAGAGAGAGAGAGAGAGAGAGAGAGAGAGAGAGAGAAAGAGAGTGAGAGAGAGAGAGGAGAGAGAGAGAGGAAGAGAGAGAGAGAGAGAGAGAGTGGGGGGGGGGGGTTAATGAGGGGACTGAGGAGCTAAAGTAATCGATCATTCTCCTGTCTATATGTATACATATAAAACATGCATTAATACTGTATACTGTACATTATATATATATATATATATATATATATATATATATATATATATATATATATATATAATATATATATATATATATATATATATATATCTTTGCTCTACCTTAGATCCCTACTTAATGGACCAGAATTTAAACCTCGCCTTAGGTGTGATAGAATTCACTGAAAAAGTGACCATACTCGTAGCATTCCCTATAGGAAAAAAAAGAAAAGAGAACATTTTAGCCTTGTAGTTCATTACCCAGGTGGGGATTAATGGGGACTGAGTTCGATTCCAGGCTAACATTTGCCCGTTTACAAGCTATAGATTAGTCCCAGCATCGGTTAGAGTCAAGAAAGTGAGCTTAAGGCTCTCTCTCTCTCTCTCTCTCTCTCTCCTCTCTCCTCTCTCCTCTCTCTCTCTCTCTCCTCTCTCTCTCTCTCTCTCTCTCTCACAATTTTAAGGTATCCCCACTCACAAACATTAGGATCATAACAGATGTAGTATACATATCATTTCTAATAAACATCTACGTAATATTTCTAGCAAAACTGTAGGTTCTCATAAAATATAACCAAATTTCCTTGAATTGAAATAGAAAAGACAATGTTTGTGTATCGCCATGATTAGCAAAGCTATACTAGTCAGGGCTCCCTGACTAACTGGGTTTGCTGTGAGCGGTGGTCAGACAGAAATCTCCCACCCTTCATCAATCAGCAGTTGGTCACACCCCAGACATGAATAAGGACACGTCATAGGCCTTGCTCCTGCAATGGACTAAAAACGGCTACATTTTTTCTATTGTTGTAGTTATATCACGTGATATACATATGCATTATTCCAACTCTGAGGAATTGAAGTAGGTATATTGCTTAAGTTCATATTAAGGTGTTATTTGTTTATTCAACTTCACTGCTCTAATTTATTTCTTTTAAAATCATTTACTTCTCTTCTTTCCCTAATTGGTCTCCGTCCTTACTTGTCTTCGAAATATTTCACTAGGAAATAACATTCTTGTTTACAATCATCAGTTTCTCATTTGTTTATTTTTGTTAGTTTTATTCATATTACAACTCAGATCCTTCAACGTACTTCATAGAAATTTTGTTTATTGTATTTTAGAGGCCCTTTGCGTCAATAGGCGTAGGAGGAGATGATGATGATGACGATGACATTGTATTTACAAAATAAAAAACTATAAAAAAAAAAAAACAATATTAAATGTCACATCTCGCAAACATTCCGCTCCTTTTAACAAGTCCTTTTGCTTTATTTCTCTTCGAAAAATAAATAGAAAAATGCCCTTGCTAATAAAAAAAAAAGGGACATCGCATCCAGTATTTTTCCAACTGATTTACAGTTTCATAAATAAAATCCACCTGGAACTGACATTCCATCGTCAACGTCAGAACATAAAATATTTCTTTCTTACTTGTTGATAAAAAGAACGAGCAAGTTTTGGAGAAAAATATTTGAAAGAGCTACAGAAATTGAAAAAAAGCGAAAAGGAAAAAATTTCATATCCCAGGAGTTTGATTACTGTTGCTAAGGTATTGTTTTCGTTTATGGTGAAAAGGAAGAATTTCATGTGGAGAAAATGTGTAGAAATACATGATCAAGAATATTCTCATTAAATATGAAACCATAGTATGTGTGTATATGTGAATATACTGTATATACGTGTATAAATATCTATCTATCTGTCTATCTATCTATCTATCTATCTATATTATATATATGTATGTATATATGTATATATATGTATGTATGTATACATATAAAACATGCATATACTGTATACTGTACAAATATATATATATATATATATATATATATATATATATATATATATATATATATATATATATATATGTGTGTGTGTGTGTGTGTGTGTGTATGTATGTGTGTGCGTGTGTATTTATATATATATATATATATGTATGTGTGTATATATACATATATATATATATCTGTATATATATACATACATACATATATATATATATATATATATATATATATATATATATATACATATATACTCTACCTTAGATCTCTCCCAAGTGAACCAGAATTCAAACCCTGCTTAAGGGTGATAGAATCCACTGAAAAGTGACCATACTCGTATTACTCCCATAGGAAATAGCTAGTGAACATTTTAGTCTTATGGTTAATTACCCAGGCTGGGGATTTATGGGACTGAGTTCGATTCCAGACAAAAATGTACTAGTTTGCAAACTAGTCGCAGTATCAGCTGGAGTCAAGGAAATTGTTTTAAGGTTACAACTAGATCCTTAAGGTCTATGTAGGACCCATAAGGATGAGTTACTCTAGTGCCGCCTAGTTCAAGAGGAGGATTACATTTACGTAGGTGGCCCCAAAAGATTTCAGCCTTCTGGCCGCTGAGACTTTAAACCCCGTTTTTACTAGTGCTAGGGAATGCATGACAATTAAACAACTAAATCTAGATTAAAATAAAACTGAGTTGCAAAACAAGACCAGAGAGAGAGAGAGAGAGAGAGAGAGAGAGAGAGAGAGAGAGAGAGAGAGAGAGAGAGAGAGAGAGAGAGAGAGAGAGAGAGATAATGATTATATTTATGTAGGTGGCCCCAAAAGATTTAAGCCTTCTGGCCGCTGAGACTTTAAACCCCGTTTTTACTAGTGTTAGGGAATGCATGACAATTAAACAACTAAATCTAGATTAAAATAAAACTGAGTTGCAAAACAAGACCAGATAGGAGAGAGAGAGAGAGAGAGAGAGAGAGAGAGAGAGAGAGAGAGAGAGAGAGAGAGAGAGAGAGAGAGAGAGAGACCTACTTTCGAATCTGGGACAGGGAGTTGTTAAAATGTTCCCATTAAGGGATACGAGTCAGAGAATCTCTTAATCGACATCGTTTCTCTTCTCAACAGCAAAGACTTCATCTGACCCAATCAGCTTCCGTCATTGTTAAACGTTTTCGAGGGATGTAAAGTATTACGTATTTTGCTTAAATATTGTTTGGAGCCTCTCCTTATAGGCTACACTACTAAAAATTACCCGTAAAGAAAGGTAAAATTTCTGGATGAGATGATGCCAGGCATTTACTGTTTTTAAAACGGATATATTAACGCAATGGAGTGATATTACGGTCAACAACACATAAAACTTAATAACAAAGTATGATAAAACTACGGTCGCCTGTATTTTCCTGAAATACGGCTAAGAACAGTATATTATTACGATGAATTTCCGATTAAAATTTAAGTAATTTTCTTTTTGCCAGTGTATTAACGATTTAGAGAACTCGATACTGCATAAGCCTAATAGAATATTGTTATTGTTTATCAAAATCGTAGAAATGAACTTATTTTTTATTTCATGTTCTCTGGAAAATTATTAATGAAGAGATAACCAACCGGAATTATGGCCACTTTCTCATCGAATTTGAATATTCATTTCTTCATCTATTAGATTAAGCCATGACTGCATGTCTACTGGATATGATCAAATCATCATTTAATGATTTTAACGAAATCTGTTCGTTCAATATTAATAGAATATTTTCAATTGGTTTAAAGGAAATATTGCGGAGTCATATAATTTTTCAATTTCTCAATGACAATTTTATAGAAACAGATTAGTATGGAGCGAAATTGGTATATAATGGAAATAACAAAACTTAAGAAAACCTTATTCTTTTATGAACACCCTAAATTTCTTGACCCTTTCCAAGAAATGACAGGAAAAAAGAGAAAAAGATAAGAAAATAAAATGAATCTTTCTTCATCTGCAACTTTCGCCTCCGCTTGTTAATATTTTTTGGGGGGAAGACACCAAAGGATGACATTTTTGTCTATGCCACGAGTGACAGGTCCCGCGTCGATTTAGGGAAAAAAAAAAAAAAAAAAAAAAAAAACTTCCTTTTTAGACATTTCTCCGCGGCGAAAAAAAAGAAAGAAAGAATAGAGGCAGGCGAGGAAAAGTTGTAGATATGATTTTGGAGACGTGATATTTCACACGAAAATAATGGTGACATCCGCCAATAAGAAACCGGCGGGTCTGTGATACGAACTTTTATCGGGATTTCCCGCTGAGTTTTTCAACCGGTGACTCCATGTCATGTTTACGCCTAAAATGTCTATTGCAGCCTTTAAAGGGGCGTTGGGAGGTGATGGCTTAATGCTGGGGGCTATATGGAATTGTGAATTGGTATGAAGGCGAGAATGGGTAGATTTTCATTTTCGTATCTCACTGAATGAAGTCACGAAAAAATTGTTTTAAACTTGTTTTCATGATATATGATCTTGATTTTTTTATATGCTCTTTATTGCTAATAAATTCTATGCATGTGATTAACATAATAATAAAAAGAATCAAGGAAAATACTTGTCAATATTTGGATGACCACAAAAAAGAGTAAGGCAGTGTTTGAATTGATAAGATTCTTTTCTTTTTCATGTGCTTGACGTAAACAACAAATTGCAAATAAAGTGCCAAACAATGTTATGCAAACATTTAGAATAATAATAATAAATAAAAGAAAAGAGTTACCTATATATGAATGACCACAAAAGAAAGTAAAATAGTGGTTGAAATATTAAGAAAAATTATAAAAATGTTTCATGTGATTCGAGTGGACGAAGAATTGTAAATACATTCGATAAAACATATTGATAAAGAAGGTTTTCGAAGAAACGCCAATATGTCATACCTTGACCTGAAAAACCCTAGAGTTTAGTGGTAAAAAAATCTCTCTCACTGGGCTGCCTCAGTGCAGGAGCCCGTGTCCTGATATAACCAAGGTGTTATAAAACGAACGAAAAATGTGGTAAAACTGAAGATTCAGAATTTATAAATCCAAGTTGTCACCAAGATTATTGACTTGCTTATAGTGAAAATAAATGCTGTAAAAAAAAAAAAATAATTAAAAAAAAAAAAAAAAAAAAAAAAAAAGACGTTGGCACTAGGGGATATCGTAGTTTGGTGAACTGAATTACAAAAGGAGAAATAATGAACGAAAGTTCCATTTTTGTGTTAACAATACCAAGTAAAAGTTACTCAGCATTAACTACTGATTTAATTATAATGATGATAATGATGATGATTATAACAATGAGGTCAATAAAAATTATGAATAATGATAGTAAAAAATATGATAACAATGATGATGATAGTTATAACAATCACTATCATCAATATTGTTATCATCATCATGATTATTATTAACACCATGATTATCATCATCATTATTAACCAAAATATAATTTCATCTGAAGAACGGATTGAGATTCGTTATTCAGAAGACCAAAATTATCTAAAACATATATCAATAAAATCTACATGGCAAAGACAGTGAGTTACCTCTGGTACAGATGTGGTCTCTAATAGAAGACATTTGCATAAAATCAAGAAATCATTCCCCATGGAATAAAAAGAATATTTTTTACTCTCTCTTTTTTGATGTCTGACATATTGCTTCAGTCGTCCTGATTCAAAAAGACTCGCTTTGCGATGAAGTTTTGAAATACCAAATGCAACTGCAATGTTTTTCTGGGCAGTGGCGAGGTTCTCTCGGGCAAGGAACGCACAATCAAAATCCTTTGATTTTTCTTGCTTCTCTGGTTATTTTCCTGTTTCCTCTTTTCCGTGTTTTTCCTGTTGGCAGGATTTTTATTTCCTTTGTGAAAAAACAATAATTTAAATTCGTATATCCATTTTAAAAAGTAGCCATATAATGAAAAATTTATTTGCTCTGTCTGTCCGTCTGTATGTATCTTTTCAAATGAATTTTATATTACGCAAATTACTCTCAAGTGATTAAGGGTGTTACAGTGTTTCCTTATTTCGTAAGGGGGAACTAATTTCAATGCAATGTCATATTATTGGTTTGGTATTCGATAAAATAAAACTAGTTTACTGTACATCTTTCTATGGAGTTATCTACTAACAAACACACTCATATTCAGTGTATACAGTATACATATATATACACACATATAGGCTATATATATATATATATATATATATATATATATATATATATATATATATATATATATATATATATATATCTATGTATATATATATATTTATGTGTGTATATATATATATATATATATATATATATATATATATATATATGTGTGTGTGTATATATATATATATATATATATATATATATATATATATATATATATATATATATATATATATATCTCAAATAAGCCATAAATATTAATACATTAAAGTCTGGATTCTCTTAACGACCTTGGGATCAGAGCCCCAGGCGAAATCACTCAAAGACTATAGTATCTGACCAGCCGGCTTTCGAACCATGGTCCAGGATACCTGTTTGACATTGACCATATCAATCGGCCACGAAGAAATGTACAAAATTTATCATATATATATATATATATATATATATATATATATATATATATATATATATATATATATATATGTATATATGTATGTATATATATATATATATATATATATATATATATATATATATATATATATACTGTATCTACTGCATATATATATATCAACTATAGGCACCTAAATCAATTATGTATATATATATATATATATATATATATATATATATATATATATATATATATATATATATATATATATATATATATATATATAACTGATGTAGGTGCCCCTAGTTGATTGACTGATTTGAAGTTGTCTGGCATCCTGACATCTAGTAGGTGCCCATAATAGAGTGGCTCTAGATAAAAGTATTAATAGTCACTGTCACATTCATTCCTTTGATGAATAGGGGCGTACTCCCTACGCAGTAGTATTCCCATAGCTTTACTCGTTTTGCACACCTACAAAGACGGCACTTCAGCGTCGCGTTTAGCCTCTAACATACACTGCATCGGTTTCCCTTATCTTACAAGCCTTCTTGCGTCACAAAGATATCAACGCCCACGATAAATTTATGCATATTATCACTATTATGTTCATATCAATAAATTTTTATTTGTCATGTATGTGTCATGGTAGATTTTGTGATAGTGTCGGCCAGACACGGACTTAATTCAATACTGCAGTGCAGGCCATCTATAGGAACTTGACTGGGGAAGGTTTTAAAGTGGCAAGTTACGGATGCCAAATGATTTTTTTCTTTTTATTTTCAAAGGTTCCAGGAGCAGGCTTACTTCATTTGTCAATCGTGTAAAATTTAATTTTCCTTTTTTTATGGTGTAATGCTTTACATTTTCATGCATCTTGATCACCAAAATACCTTCAGGTACTTATGTTATTTTCCTTCTACCTATATTATTATTATTATTATTATTATTATTATTATTATTATTATTATTATTATTATTATTATTATTATTATTATTATTATTACTAACCAAGCTACATCCCAAGTTAGGAAGCAGGATACTATAAGCCCAGATATCAATGAAGTCATCAATACAATACGGCACGAATTTAAATTTTTTTAAGAGAATTATATAAGAAAATAGTTAATCATAGACTTCGATCACCATGGAACCAACGCCGCCAAGATTTCTAATAATACATCAACCAATCCATACATCATCATCATCATCATCATCATCTCCTTCAATGCCCATTGACGCAAAGGGCCTCAGTTAGATTTCGCCAGTCGTCTCTATCTTGAGGTTTTAAATCAATACTTCTCCATTCGTCATCTCTTACTTTACGCTTCATAGTCCTCAGCCATGTAGGTTTGGGTCTTCCAACTCTTCTAGTGTCTTGTGGAGCCCAGTTAAACATTTGGTGAACTAATCTCTCTTGGGGAGTGCGAAGAGCATGCCCAAACCATCTCCATCTACCCTTCAACACGATCTCATTCACATTTGGTATTACATACATCAATGTAATACCAAAACTTCCCTACCATTTCGGAGCTTAAAGTTCTCTCTTGCTTTCCCTCAGTCTCCTCGTTTCAGATTCAAATCGCATCGCGCAATCATCGTTTCACATTCATGAAATCCGCACAGAATGGAAAAGCGGCGTGTGTGCGCCTCTGTGTGAATGTGGCAGCGTGTAGGTGTCTGGGGTTGGCAAAAAAAAAAAAAAAAAAAAAAAAAAAAAATACTGTTGGGCGTTTGGTAAGATCAAAGATTTGGTAAAATTGTATTTTCATAAATGGATTATACAATCTAAGGCCTCATGGTACGTAGAACAGCTTTGTTTTCCTTTCTGTTAATTACTCTTTAGATGAATATATGTTATGTACTATGTAAAAAATTGTATACAATTAATTATTTCCTCCTGTATTGTTCTGTTAATAATACTTTATATGCAATTACCTTCGCCAACGAAGTTGGGAGGAGGTTATGTTTTCCCCCCTGATTGTTTGTTTGTCTGTTTGTTTGTGAACAACTTTCTGTCTACAATTTTACTCATTGACTAATGAAACTTTCAGGGATAAATTTATATGCTGAGACGTGAAAGTTATTCTATTTTGAAAGTCCTACGTAAAAAGGGCAAGGTCAAGGTCAAGCAAAAGGTTGACCGAATTAACCTTAACCTTAACCCCATGTTTGCACATGGCAGTCTCACAGACTTCAAATACGCATACGGTCTAAATTGATTTTGGGAAAGGCAAGCTGGTTTCGATAAAAAAGCTGCCATGGAGGAGGTCTGCACTCTCAGAGGGTTTTTTCTAGTTAAAGGTGTTGCTTTCTTTTTGTATTCTGTTAATAAAGCTTTAGATTTGATTATTTTTTTTCTGAAAATGACAATAGGCTATTATTGACGCATTCCTTTTTCTAAATATCGAAAAACACCAATGAAGTATTTATAAGTCTGGGTGAAAAATAACCCTTTTATCTCTTTGATATAATCTCATTTCTTCATTCGATTTCCTTTCCCTTATACCTTCTTCAAAATTAATATAATTCTTCAATGACTCCAAAGAACCTGGTTCCCTGGGGGTAAAATGTCAATTCCTTTTATGGTAAAGAGAGTGATAGATGAAGTGTCCTTTCTGAATAACAGTGAAGAGAAGATGAAAAATCTCGTCGAAGGTGTAAAAAATGATTGGATCTTAAAGGAAGCTGTCAAGGAGGAAGAATACAAAATAAGATACTATAAAGGGGATCTGAAATTGGATCAGCAATATTATAATAATAATAATAATAATAATAATAATAATAATAATAATAATAATAATGATAATAATAATAAAAGCCATCAGTGACTATTTATAATAATAATACTAATAATAATAATAATAATAGCCATGGGTGACTATTGAATAATAATAATAATAATAATAATAATAATAATAGCCATGGGTGACTATTGAATTATAATAATAATAATAACAATAATAATAATAATAATAATAGCCATGGGTGACTATTGAATAATAATAATAATAATAATAATAATAATAGTAATAATAATAATAATAGCCATGGGTGACTATTGAATTATAATAATAATAATAATAATAATAATAATAATAATAATAATAATAATAATAATATGGGTTACTGTTGAGGGAACAAGTAAGACAATTAGAGTTCCAAAAACGGGAAAGATTAAGGAGTTAAACCTAGTTCTCTTAACACTGAAAGCAAAACGACCTATTATTGAGAAATTGTTGAAGCGAGAAATTCGAATAGAAATTCCTCCGTTGTTGTTTGAAAAGAAAATAAATATGTCTAAGCAGATAAAAATGAGTTAAATGAGGAATTGTAAGAATGGAATCATAAATATTTGAGCTGGAGTAGTCAAGTGTGGAGAATGGGAGACGATAGGTATGAAGATATAGTGGAAGAACAATTGAAGATTAGAGATAAGAGATAGGATTGGAGTACGCTTCTCAGACAGTGTTTTCTCATAGATTCCTACAATCATATTAATATATATATATATATATATATATATATATATATATATATATATATATATATATATATATATATATATATATATATATGCATGCCCTAACTTGTTAAAAATTTGCATTAAAAAACGGTAAATGCCTGGCAACATTTATTCCAGGATTTTTAGTGTTTTAAAAACGGATATACTGACGCAAAGGAGTGATATTACGGCCACAAACCCGTAAAAGATAATAACAAAGTAGACTAAAATTACGGTCGCCCGTATTTTACTGAAATACGGTTGAGAACATTATTTTTTTACGGAAAATTTACCATTAAAATTACGGTTTTTTTTTTCTACTGCGGTACATTGAAAAATTCTTTTTAAATAACTGGATGATCTGGGTAAGAATCCAATTTAAACTACCATCTAAGGGATAGTAAAAAAGAAAAAACCTAACTTTTATGATAAGGAAACGACTCTTGGAAAAAGTCTTACCCGGTTAATGACTGTACTGAAACATGCAGACATTTTTGAGTAAGAAAAAAACGTACCTTTTATATCTGGGTCCGGACGTGTCTCTGCAGATTGGGAACACGGAGGTGCTAACATCCTCCCATTAAGGGATTAAGCACCAACTATTCCCTTTATCGACGCCATTTCTCGTCCTCTGTGCAAACAGTTCATCTGACGTCACAGGGCTGTCACGTTCCAGAGGCCTTTGTCAGGTTTTCGGAACATTCCAGCAGGTAATGGTCATTGTTAGGATAACAATGGAATTCATCCTTCCAGGTTTACCAGAGATAACAACAGAGAAACGGGTTCTCTAAGAGGGGTCGTATAGCGAGCTTCGGGGAATCGAATGGGTTGTGGTTTGAAAGATGAAAATAAACGTATGTCTTGATCTCTACTTCTTTTGTATTTACACTTATTTTACAAATAAATTTCTTTTTCTTATATGCGCTCAAGGCTATACACAATGTCACTCCAATATCAAATACACATTGCAATCTTCAACCTCAATCCGCAAAGACTTGTCAAACTTCTGAAGTTTGCAATCTAACAAGCAATATTGGCTCAGAACCCACAATCATTTAACTTAAAAAAAAGGCTTATCAACTACTGAAATTAACACGAATAGTCTGTAAAAAATAAACTTTACAGTGCAAAGTTTGAACGCCAGAATGACTACCAGTCGAACTTCACTTTCCTTGTAAACTTCCAAGCCACGCCCCTTAGTTATTATTTTGGTCTCCACAAAACAAAATAATTTTATTCTAATTCACTTAGGTCAAACGAAATAAATTATCTTTGCTGTTAGATATGGTGTTGGTTATCACTGTTAATGACTGCCCTCAAACATACCTGGAATAATATTATCCTTACATTAGTGTTGTTCTATATCTTCTCCGATGTCACCAAAATCTTCACTTGTAGGGTTGAATGATAGTCTATATTGTTAAAATACATCTAATGCTTAAAGGGTTACATCTCTGATGATCTCTAACAGACTATTGACTCTCGAGTAAAAAAAAAAAAAAAAAAAAAAAAAAAAAAAAAAAAAAAAAAAAAAAAAAAAAAAAAAAAAAAAAAACTCGTACACAAAAATACAAAAATAACAATTAAACATCACTCTTAAAAACACTGGATCCTACTGCAAAACAAAAGTAAGAGGGATTACATCCTAACTTTGAGACAATTAATAAATGATTAAATCCTTCATAACATACTTTACTACACTTATAAACTATGCGAAAACATGTTTTATTAATGCAGTACTGTGCGACATTACTCAATAGGAAATCACACTCTGGATCAGAAGTCCAGTGGTAAATTTTTAGGGATAATTCTTGATAATAAACTAACTTTCTGTGAGCATGTAAATATGACAGTTAATAAAATTGCCAAAGTAATGGGTATCATATATAGATTAAAAGAGTATTTCCCCTTATATATTATAAAACAATTGTATCACTCGTTAGTATCTCCTCACCTAAATTACTGCAATACGGCGTGGGGGAGTAGTAGTAGAAATGTCTTGCAACCATTAATTGTAATTCAAAAAAGACTGGTAAGAATCATAAGCTCCAGTGATTACTTAGCTCATACATCGCCACTTTTCCGGTCTCTCTCGATATTGAAGCTGGAAGACAATTATAAGCTCTCCTTAATGAATATGATGTTCCAAACACTTATTTTGAACAAATTTCCAGATTTAAGACGAAAAATAATTCAGGAACAATCAGTTCATCCATATGGAACAAGAAATTCAAACTTAACTCTCCCTTTCATACGTATTAATAGATGCGAGCAATCGTATCTATACCAAGGTATTAAACTTTGGAATACTCTGCCCGCTTATCTAAAGGCACTGCTTAGCGTTCGGTCTTTTAAGAAATCATATACAAATCTCCTGTTATCTGGGTATTAAGCTTTATTAATAAATATTTATACTTGCCTACCTAACCACAACGCAAGTATGTTTCATTGTTTAGAATATTTTTTTATTTGTAAAACTAGTTCTTTTACTGAGTTTTTTGCTTAATATCTACAATTTTTTCAATGTATATACCATTAGCTTTCATATACTATCTTTCCTTATCATATAAATATGCATTTCCATTTGTTTTTAGGCTAAGATTCTCATTTATATGTATCTATTTGTATACATATGATTATGTATATGTATGCGTACATTTTGTATATCTATATCCATATTTACTTTATTTTTTATTTTTACTTAATTGATGATATTATTTTGTTGTATTATTGCCCGAAGAGCTCTGCTCCACATGGGCTTGGACTGAGTCTTTTTTTCTTTTGTAAATCTTTGAATGTAAATATTTTTTGTCCAATAAACATTATTATTATTATTATTATTATTATTATTATTATTATTATTAATACTCGTAGGGCATATAGTATTACAGTACAAAATACACTCCCTTCACCCAACACCTCAGAGGAATTGATGTAGTGAAAGGTCAACAGAAAGTTTAATTCTGAATGAAGAGATAGCTATGATGTGAAGATAGAACGAAAGGAATAATAAATAAAGGAATAATAATAATAAATTGTTTAAACGCTTTTCTCTCTGGAGATAAGGGAGCAATAGGAAAAAGAATGACACCTCTTTTATAATCGCTTCCTGTGAAGTATTTATCGGCAGAAATGTTCTCTTTTCGTCTCTCGCTTTAACCGAAGAGATATCAGAATGTCTTTAAGCTATTTATGTATATTAAGAACATTCTTCGGTATCATATGAATTTATATATATATATATATATATATATATATATATATATATATATATATATATAT
>NC_090735.1:21947887-21950387 GCF_036898095.1 Palaemon carinicauda
TAGAAAACAAGCGCATTGCATATGCAGAAGATGCTACTCTCTTAGCATCAATTCCATCTTCTGAATGTAACCTGGGGTTGCTAAAGCCCATAATAGAGCTCGATCTAAAATCAGTGCATGGTGCAAATTATGGGCATAAAGATGAACCCTAACAAAACTCAAAGCGATGATTGTAAGTAGGTCAAATACAGTGGCTCCTCGACATCCAGATCAGCACTGATAATGTTTTTTTAACTCTATATTCTGAATAGTTGTTTTAATTCTTTCATTTTGCCTTGTTTTGAGTCCAGTATTGTTCTCTTGTCTGGTCTTCAACTGCGGATCTCATCTTAATTTGTTAGACAAGAACTTACGGTCCATCAAATTTCTTATTCCTGATCTAAATATTAATCTCTTGCACCGTCGTTCTGTTAGTTCTTTATTCATGCTGCGTTAGATTTTTTTTAATTCTGACCATCCTTTGCATTCAGATCTTCCCAGACAGCACGATCCTACTCGTAATACTAGATATGTAATCAATTCTAATAATCATGCTTTCTCCATCATAAGGCTCAATACTACAAAGTATTCAAGAAGTTTTTATTCCAGCTATGACCAAGTTGTGGAATGATCTTCCAAATCAGGTAGTTGAATCGTTGAAACTTCAAACATTCCGAGTTACAGCGAATGTTTTTATGTTGAACATGCTGATATGAGTCTCTTTTTGTGCTTTATATTTGAAATATCTATTTTAATTGTGTTAATGTTCTTAAAAAAAATTATCAATTGTTCATTACTTCTCTTGTAGTTTATCTATTTTCTTTTTTCCTTCCCTCCATAGGCTATTTTCCCTTTGGCTTATAGCATCATTCTTTCCAACTAAGGTTGTAGCTTAGCTAGTACTAAGGACAATGATAATGATATATATTTATTTAAATGCACATATATACAATTGTGTACATGCATATAAGATTAAGGAATGCAATCAACAAGCGCACACCCAATTGCACACAAAGACATGTCTATCTATCTATATATTATCATCATCCCTCGTAACTAGTCCACTGCAGGACAAAGGCCAAAGACATGTCCTTCCACTCGCGTCTGTCTATGGTCTTTCGATATCCACAGATTTTCTTAGTTCGTCAATCCCTCGTGCTCTCTTCCTTTCCCGACTTCTTTTGTAATCTTTAGGGACCCATTCTGTTATTCTTAATGTCCATCTATTAGCTGTTATTCTCATTGTATGTCCTGCCCATGTCCATTTCTTTTTCTTACTTGTTTTTAGAATATCCTCTACTTTAATTTGCTCTCGTATCCATGTTGTTTTTTTCTGTTTCTTAGTGTTAATCCCATCATTATTTTTCCATAACTCTTTAACTTGTAACTATCTTATGTTCTAAGGGTTTAGTAAGGCTCCAAGTTTCTAACGCACAAGTTAATACTGGTAGGACCATCTGATTAAATACTTTTCTTTTAAGAGAGAGAGGCATTTCACTTTTCATAATGTCATTTTGTAACCAAAAGCTCTCCAACCCCATGCTTATCCTTTATTTTAATTTTCGGTCTCGTATCCTGGGGAAACATTTACTGTCTGTGCTGAACATGTACTGTATAATCATTAGAAATCTCTAGTGGTTCAACCATAACCTTTATTTGTTGTCTGCATTTTCATTGAACATTATCTTAGCTTTACTCATTCATTTTCAGTCCATTTCTGCTTTCTCTATTCAAACCCTCTATCATCTTTTGAACTTCCTCCCATGATCACTGAATAGAACTATATCACCTGCAAATCTTAAGTTGTTAAGGTATTCACCGTTAATGTTAATTCCTACATTTTCCTAATCTAAATTTTTAAAAACTTTTTTCTAGACCTGCTGTGAATATTCTAAGAGATGGGGTCTCCTTGTCTAATTCCATTTTCAATAAGAATTTTTTCACTATCTTTAAGTAGTTTTAGGATTGCTGTACTTCTCTTATAGATACCTTCAAGTGTTCTAACATAAGTATCATCTACTCCTTGCTTTTATTTTGAAGGGCTTTTATTACTGCTGAAATTTTGACAAAATCAAAAACTTTCTCATAATCTATAAATTCCATACTTTGTAGTTTGTCATACTTAGTTGATTTTTCCATTCGCTGGTTAATTACATGGTTATGTCTACTTCTACAACCTGCCTGCTCCCTTGGTTGATTAAAGATTATGTTTTTCTATTCGTCCTAATGTGATTTTTGTAAGTATTTTATACATTGCTGAGATTAAATTTATTGGGTGGTAATTTTCCAGTTCTTTTGTGTCATCCTTTTTGTGAATAAATATAATGAGAAAGTTTTTCCAAGCTGTAGGTATAAAGCATTCTTGCATACATTTAGTGTAATTTTCAATGAGTTTTACTGCCATGAGATCTCCATCTATTATTAAATTAATTGTTAGGCCATCTTCTCCATCTTGTTTGTTTCTATTCATGCCTTTTAATGCTTTCTTTACTCCTCTTACATATACTTTTAGTACCAGCTC
>NC_090735.1:21957887-21967887 GCF_036898095.1 Palaemon carinicauda
AATTAAACAATAAAATTAAACGAAAAGAAACATTATTTAACAATATTCTTATTTAGAAAATTGGATTAATCAGTACTCTTTTTATCATTTATTATGTCACGTGTTTATTTATACACTTGAAAGTTATAAATTTAAAATTGTTATTAATTGGATTATCACAATTATACTAAAAATATAAAGATGATTAATAAATATGAAGAGTAATTCTAAATAGTTTTTGATAGCGAATACCTCTGTGATGAAAAATTGGCTTGGTGTTTTTTTTTCTTTTTTTTCCTTTTTTTTTTTACATATCCAATATTTCATGATGTAATCTTTATGAATATCAAAATTATTTCCGTGATTTTTTATTTCAACAAGCTTTTCGTAAGTTATGCATCACGTGAGCATAAACAATAAATACAATGCATTAATGGTTCGATGTCTAGTATATATTTTAGAATGCATTGATTAATTTTGTACGATTACTTTAGATATCCCTGTAAACTGCGGGATAGATTGTTTTCTTTGAAAATACTAGGGTACGTTTTCTTTTATGAATGATAACAATAACAACGCATTCAAGTTATTTAAATTTCGTCGGTCAAGACATCTCGCAGCTATTCAAAGTGATTTTGAAGTTTGCGCTATTTTATGTTGTTTTTTATCACCTTTTAGTAATGGTTAATGTATCCAAGAAGCGTTTTAAATTATCCTCAAGAGTTAAAGCGAGGAATATATCTGTAAAATAGAGGAAATCGGACTGAATAATTGTTAGCTGTGGTTGACGAACACTAGCCTTCTTCATCAGCATAGAGGATATTTTGGCCGGCAAAGACCAAATGTAAGTTTAATATATCTTATTCTTTTTTAGATTGTTTCCAAATAGGCTCAAATTAGTTAACAAAAAGTTTCGCCTTTCTAGGACAAGTAGGCCTACTATAGATATCACAAAGCAAAACATGTTCTCGTTTTTTAGATGCATTTAAATTTAAATTTATATATCTTTGCTATCTACCAACGGATTTTCAACATTTAAAAAAAAATTGAAGGAAAATTTATGATATAAGTGCTTACTGTTTCATATATAGAAAAAAACCCTCAAAATTTAGAAAATATTTAAAATAAAACGTATAAAAAAACGTAAAAAGCAATATCTCCACCAAAATATTGATAAATAGAAATATTTAAATCTCGAAATTCAAAACAATAGATTTTTTATTGTAGGATTCAACTTCCTCCAGAAGTTTACAGAACTTGAAAATATTGAAAACTAAGAGATATGTCAAATTTAAAACCTCTTTAACTAATGGACCTTATGGGGAAAAGGTGCTCCCCTCAAAGGAACACTAGTAGATATATTACTTAGTAGTTACAATCAACTCTTCAGCGACCGACGGGCCTCCTTGAAATCGTAAAAAATGAAAAACAAAACAAATACTCTAAAAAAAAAGGAAAAAAAATCGCCATAGCGTAAAATTGGCCCATGGAGTGAGTGTTAGAGCTTTATTTAACCACAGTGTAAGGGCTCCCTAATAACTAATGAGCCAACAGTTAGTCCACGCATGCGTGAAATACCTCGGTTGGTAATTTTTTTTACACGCCTTTCACAGATTGTTTGCATGTTATACTTTTGTTAAAGCTAGGTGAGACGATTATAGATAAGCTTTATGAGTGACAGTGTGTGAAGACTTTATGAACACAGTGACGTTATTATTGTCAGGGCATATGTTTTATGACTAAGCACGGCTCCAAAGGACCACATAGCCGTGTGGGAGGTGGGTAGAATTCCGGTTACGTCTAACTTATAACTATTATATTATTATTATTATTATTATTATTATTATTATTATTATTATTATTATTAGCCAAGCTACAACCCTAGTTGGAAAAGCAAGATGCTATGAGCCCAAGGGCTCCAATAGGGAAAAATAGCCCAGTGAGGAAAGGAAATAGATAAATGATGGGAACAAATTAACATTAATCATTTTAAAAACAGTAACAACGTCAAAATAGATGTCATATATAAACTATTAACAACGTTGAAAACAGATATGTCATATATAAACTATAAAAAGACTCATGTCAGCCTGGTCAACATGAAAAAATTTGCTCCAACTTTGAACTTTTGAAGTTCTACTGATTCAACTACCCGATTAGGAAGATTATTCCACAACTTGGTAACAGCTGGAATAAAACTTCTAGAATACTGTGTAGTATTGAGCCTCATGATGGAGAAGGCCTGGCTATTAGAATTAACTGCCTGCCTAGTATTACGAACAGGATAGTATTGTCCAGGGAGATCTGAATGTAAAGGATGGTCAGAGTTATGAAAAATCTAATGCAACATGCACAATGAACTAATTGAACGACGGTGCCAAAGATTAATATCTAGATCAGGAATAAGAAATTTAATAGACCGTAAGTTTCTGTCCAACAAATTAAGATGAGAATCAGCAGCTGAAGACCAGACAGAAGAACAATACTCAAAACAAGGTAGAATGAAAGAATTAAAAAATTTCTTCAAAATAGATTGATCACCGAAAATCTTGTAAGACTTTCTCAATAAGCCAATTTTTTGTACAATTAAAGAAGACACAGACCTAATGTGTTTCTCAAAAGTAAATTTGCTGTCAAGAATCACACCTAAAATTTTAAAAGTCATACAAATTTAAAGAAACATTATCAATACTGAGATCCGGATGTTGAGGAGCCACCGTCCTTGACCTACTTACAATCATACTTTGAGTTTTGTTATGATTCAACTTCATACCCCATAATTTGCACCATGCACTAATTTTAGCTAAATCTCTCTTAAGGGATTCACCAACCCTAGATCTACATTCAGGGGATGGAATTGATGCAAAGAGAGTAGCATCATCTGCATATGCAACAAGCTTGTTTTCTAGGCCAAACCACATGTCATGTGTATATAGTATGAAAAGTAATGGGCCAAGAACACTACCCTGTGGAACACCGGATATCACATTCCTATACTCACTATGGTGCCCATCAACAACAACTCTGAGATCTATTACTTAAAAAATCAATAATAATGCTAAGAAACGACCCACCCACTCCCAATGTGAGTTTGAAAACAAGGGCCTCATGATTAACACGGTCAAAGGCAGCACTAAAATCCAGGCCAATCATACGAACTTCCTGACCACAATCAAGTGATTTCTGTACAGCATTGGAGATTGTAAGAAGGGCATCACGATTGCGCAATTTTGTTTACCTTAAACAAATGATCAAGCAATCCCCTACAATAACTGATATATAGGATGTTTTTACCTTTAAAAGATAAACGCACAAGATCGAACGGGAAAAAAAAAAATCGCGCCCGAAGCAGATTACTGCTAGGAATTTTAGTGCGAGTATTTTCACCAGCTAAGTTTAGTGAAATTGCAATACCATTATACTAGGCGCTGTGTAATTTATTCATCTATTAAGAAATATACATCTCATTATCCCAATTCTTTTCTCATTTTTTCACGAAATAGAAATGTACGATGAGGTAGGGAAAACTTCGGTTACGAATAACTGCTAACTACTGTACCATATCGTTAAAATGATGGTTTTTTATCCTTGATCACTGCTGCTACACCCAACACAAGGATTACGGATAGGCATTTCTTATGAATATTTTCACCGACTAAACTACTCTGATTAATATAAGATTTTTGATTGGGATATTGGTAATTATTCAGACCCTAAAAATATTTCATTAGCTTAGATTTTTGTTACACACAAAATAAAAATGTTCGCCGAGGCCGGCAAAATTGCGTTTACGTCTAAATAAGTTCCGTATCATATCGTGAAAATTACGGCAGCGCAAATTGGTTTGCATTAAAAGAATTACCATGAACCGCTTTCAATAACTGGCATAATAATGTACGCGAGAACCATCGAAAAAACAAATCAGAGATAATGGGTAGCCATTTTTTAATTGACATTTTCATCAGTTGAGATTATTCGAATTGCAATAAATTTATACTTGCTGATGAAAAATTTATTCAACTATTGAAGAAATATATTTCATTAGCTTAGCATTCTGTTTTGGTTACACACGAAATGAAACGCAAGCCCTAATTCCTGTTACGCCTAACTTTAAAATACTGTAGCAAATCATTATAAAAGGCATAAGGTTTTATATATCTACAGTATACACACATACGCATATATATACATATATGTATATATATATATATATATATATATATATATATATATATATATACATAAATATATATATATATATATATATATATATATATATATATATATATATATATATATATATATATATATATATATATACATATTTATACACACACACACACACACATATATATAAATATATATATATATATATATATATATATATATATATATATATATATATATATGTATATATATATATATATATATATATATATATATATATATATATACATACATATATATATATTGTATAACCCTTTCTTATTTGGGATACCTTAAAGTAATGAAAGGATGTGTGTACTGCTATAATCAGCAAAGCTGTACTAGTCGTTGTCATCCATACAAGGTTGGTGTGCTTTGAGCGATCAGACTTAAGGCTCCCACTATCACTAATACGCAGTGGCCAGCGTGGGGATGAAAATGGTAAAACCCCAGACATGACTAAGACATGTCTGAGGCCTCTCTCCAGCAGTGGACCAGAAATGACTGCATTTTTGTTGTTATTGTAGTATATATATATATATATATATATATATATATATATATATATATATATATATATATATATATATATATATATATATATATATATATATATAGAGAGAGAGAGAGAGAGAGAGAGAGAGAGAGAGAGAGAGAGAGATAGATATAGATATGTGTGTGTGTTCGTGTGTGTTCATATGTTTGTGTACCTTCGTCTCAAAATAATAACCCAAAGGGCAGTATGATTACTCATGCATTCCCCACACGTGCAACACATCACCAGAGTGTGCCACTCTTTATGCCTCTATATATCTAAAACTTAAAAGGGCATCAACTTGGGTTTTTTACGAAACACCAGAGTTGGCCACCTTTCATGCTATCATTAAATTTTCACATTTATACAACTATTACCTAATTGGCATAACGAGGTTGGGATTTTTATGCAGTTGCTAAATCATCGTTTGCCACACTTCACACATTTAATTACGGAGATATACAGATTGCCAGGGATGATAACTTTATATGCAATTATTAAACCACAGCTTTTCACACCACTATATAAATGAAACTCGGGAAATTAGATAGACCGGAAAGTTATCAAAAATGGAACACAGTTCTAGAAACAGTGTCTATAAAACAGTGATACATGAAAAATATCTTAGTGAATATAGATTATGAGTAATAATAAAAATCTTTCTCTTGACGTTAACCAAATGAGGGCCGATTAAAGTGCCTTGAAAAATGAACCAATAGGATCATGAACATGATGATAATGATGAGGATGACAAATATCATGATAATGAGAAATACCTCGTGCTTGGAATCAAGTACCAACAGTAGCCTAATTTCCACTTTCAAGATATTTGCTTTCTCATAATTCAAGTAATAACATTGAAAAATCTATCCCAGGGAAAATGGATAATTAGTATATTGATAATCTGTATCCAGAAATGCTCCATCAGTGTCCTATAAAAGGATCATAAAGACATCATTATTCTAGTTAAAATAAAGGATTGTTAAAGAAAAGTAGTTGGTTCATAACATAAGTTTTGAATTTATAGTGATGAAAAAAATTGTTATTACCTCTATTACCTTATCCTTATGCTTTCACCATATCTACCTACGCCTATTAACGCTTTACTTACGCAAAATGCTATTGTGACTGACTAAGGTTGATTTACTGCGTCGGATTTTAGGATGCCTTAAAAAAATTTAGCAATTGGTTTTGGTATGACAGATTTACCCTTTAAGCTCACTGATTTTTCTTCAGTAATGGTCACAGTCTGTTACTACAAGTACATGAGTATTTTTTTATAGACAAGATCGTAGATTAATAGTTATTTATAACAAAATAATCAGGTTCTCTAACAATAATTATAATGAAGCGCGTGGTTATTCATATCTATATCAAAGGAAATAAAAAAAAAAATCATTAGTTTGGTTATTTCCACGTATTTGAATTTCAGTTTTAAACTCTTCTTTGATTCCCTAAATTATATTTTTTTCAAGCATAGGGAATTAAAACACGATCATAGCATTTAACTCTGAGAAATTTGAGTAGTTCCTTTACGTATCTATGAGAGACGTGTAACAGTGACTATACAACATTAGTTACCCATACAATTATTTATATCGTTTTCTATGTCATTTGTACTTACTCGAATATAGAAAATAGAATATCTTCATTTTTAGGTAAACTAAGCTATTTAAATAATTTTGTTCCGCAAATAAGAATATTAATTTTCATATACTGAAAATTTTGCATTAAATTTTTAGCTTACTGATGATACATATAATTAAAAGTGTATTATTATAGTATAGCATGGGAAAACTTTACTAATAAAGAAATGGGAATTCACATAGAAAAACTTTCGTCTTCTTTGAAAATGACCTTAACGACTTTTCTTCCTTCCTCCGCTTCCTTCGCAATCTTTATGGACCCATTCTGTTAGTCGTAATGTCCATCTATTGTATGTCATTCTCATTAGGCCTATATGTCCTGCCCATGTCCATTTATTTATCTTATATTCTGTTAGAATACCTTCTACTTTAGTTTGCTCTCGTATCCATGTTGCTCCTTTTCTGTCTCTTAGTGATATTCCCATCATTATTCTTTCCATAGCTCTCTAAGTTATAACTAGCTTATGTTCTAAAATCTCAGTAAAACTCTTAAGTTTCTGATGCGTAAGGTAATACTGGTAGGACTATCTCTTTAAATACTTTTGTTTTTAGAGAAAGTAGCATTTTACATTTCATAATCTCATTTTGTTTTCCGAAAGCTCTCCATCCCATGTTTATCATTATGATTTTGCTCTCATGGCCAGAGGAAACACTTACTATCTTTCCTAGTACGTATGTTCATTAACAATATCCAGAGGTTCATCCATCACCCTTATTTGTTGTCTCTCTGCATTTTCATAGAGCGCTATTTTAGTTTTACTCATATTCATTTTCAGTTCTACATTTCTGGTTTCTCTATTCAAATCTTTTATCATATTTTTTTCATTTTCTCCCCTGATTCACTAAACAGAACTATGTCAGCTGCAAATCTCAAGTTGTTATGGTATTTCCTTTTGATATTAATTCCTACATTTTTCCAATCTAAATTCTTAAAAACTTTAGGCACGGTGTGAATAATTTAGGAGGGTGGGGTCTCTCTGTCTAACTCCATTTTCAATCTCAACTGCAATTTTCTCACTACCATTATGCAGTTTTTGGGTTGAGGGTATAGACAGGTATAGAAAGATCATAAATGGATGTGAGTTGTAAGACAGGCCTGAGGCTTTGTCCTACAGTGGACAAGTTATGGTTGATGATGATAACGATGATGATATTTATATAATATATTTGTAAGTATATACCAGTATATCCATCTAATATATATATATATATATATATATATATATATATATATATATATATATATATATATATATATATATATATATATATATATGTATATATATATATCATCATCATCATCATCATCATCATCATCTCCTCCGACACTATTGACGCAAAGAGCCTCAGTTAGATTTTGCCAGTCATTTCTATTTTGAGCTTTTAATTCAATACTTCCTCATTCATCATCTCCTACTTCACGTTTCACAGTCCTCAGCCATGTAGGCCCGAGTCTTCCAACTCTTCTAGTGCCTTGTGGAGCTCAGCTAAACGTTTGGTGAACTAATCTCTCTTGGGGAGTGCGAAGAGCATGCCCAAACCATCTCAAACCTCACATCATGATCTCATCCAAATGTACTCGAGTAATCTCTCTTATAGTTTCATTTTTAATATTCTCTTGCCATTTACCTCCCAATATTCTTCTGAGGGCTTTGTTTTCAAATCTACTAAATCTATTGGAGATTGTTTCATCGTTATACCATGACTCATGTCCATGTATTAACACCGATCTCACTAAACTGATATGTAGTCTGATTTTTATATGTAATTTCAGACAATTTGATTTCCAAATTTTCTTAACCTAGCCATTGTCTGGTTTGCTTTTTTTTCAATCTTTCACTAAACTCTAATTCTAGAGACCCTTTATTGGAGATCATAGTTCTTAGATACTTAAATGATTCTACCTCATTAATCCTTTCTTCTTCCAATGATATTTCATCCTCCATTGCATACCTCGTTCTCATCATCTCTGTCTTTCTTCTATTTATCTTCAAGCCAACCTCATGTGATATCTCATGCATTCTGGTAAGCAAGCATTGTAAATCCTGTGGTGTTCTGGTAATAAGGACAACATCATCAGCATACCCTAGGTCTGATAATTTCCTATAACCAATCCAGTCCAATCCTTCTCCACCATCTCTGACTGTTCTACACATTAAAGAAATCCGTGAGGAGGATAAACAACATAGGTAACATCACATGCCCTTGGAGTACTCGGCTGTTCACTGGAAATTCATTTGATAGGACTCCATTAACATTAACTTTGCGTTTGTTATGCTGATGAACAGACTTAATCAAATTCACATATTTAAGAGGAATTCCATAATAACGCAGGACTCTCAAAATTGATCGTTAAACACTATCAAAGGCTTTTCGTAGTCCATAAATACCATTAAAAGTGGATTTCTATATTCTACGCATTGCTGTACAACATGTCTCAAAATGAAAATTTGGTCAGTACAGCTTCTACCTTTTCTAAATCATGCTGGTTCCTCTCTCAGCTTTTCATCAATCTTTCACTCCAGTCTCTTTAGAATAAGCATAATGCATATTTTCATAACAACTGGCGTAAGTATGATGCCTTTAATTATTGCAGTCAGTCAGGCTTCCTATTTTTGCCATATTCACCAACACTCATTCATCAAGTTTTGCATCTTCATGCCACATTCTACAAAATAATTTTGTAAGTATTACGGGGGGTCAGTATCATTTCAGCAGTTATTCCGTCGTATCCAAGGATTTTCCGTCTCTTTATTTTTTAATGATAGTTTCGACTTCAAACACACTAAATTCATTCCTGTGCACATCAAGGTCTTCATCAGCTTCAGGTATATCAATCAAATTATTCCCTTCGTATCTTCTATTTATAACCTCAGTAATGTGTTCCATCCAACGTTGTCTTTCTTCATCTTTTTTTCTTTTGTTATAACAGAGCCATCTCTCTTTTTGATGAGTATATGCTTCTTCTTCTTTGCCCCAATAGAGATTTCATTAATAATTCTGTGAGTGATTCTTAAACCATAGTCGCTCCCTAAATTCATAGCTTTGTCAGCCTTATCTACTTTCCTGTATAAATATTCTCTCCAGTCATTTTTTGGCTTTTCTTTTGACCTCACTACTATCAATACTGGAATGCTTAGCATGTTCTACCTTGTAATTTTCATTACTTCCTCGAAAACTTTCAACAATCAATTTGTCTCTGTCTACTTTTTATAGTATCCCACGTATCATTTGATATCCATGACTTTCACCTTGCAACTGCATGTCCCAAAACTTCACTACCAACTGACTGATATATGTTCTTAATATCACATCAGTCTTCATTAATTGTCTGCTCTTCGTCTCTTGAAGTCTCTAAGACTGCAAATCGATTCCTACATTCAATTACAAATGTTTCTCTGTGTTCTTCTCCTAAAAGCTTAGTTGCATCAAACCTAGGTATTCTATCTATTTTTTTGTTGGGTGCTTTTAGTTTTAATTTCAGGGTGACAATGAGGAGCTGTTGATCACTACCAATAGCTGCACCCCTATAGATTCTTATATTTCTCAGTCCTCCATCTCTCTTTATTAATGGTAACATGGTCTATTTGATTTTTTTAATTACCACATGGTGAAGTCCATGTATATTTGTGGA
>NC_090735.1:21975387-22090387 GCF_036898095.1 Palaemon carinicauda
AACAGTAAGCAATCTATAATGGCATTACATACTCGAATTATTTCCGTTTACAATATTTCTTGAAAGCAAAGGTAGATGACCTGGTCAAAACGATAATGTTATGGTAACATTATTTCACACTCACTTTTCGTTATATACCAACTTGTAAGTCAATCATGCGTAAGATTTACTTCTAATGGAAATTCAAGCCACAGCCGTGGCCGGGCATTTAACTGATGGACATTTAGCCGAACAGACCAAAAATGCACAAGTGTGAATGGTAACCAGCTATAATTTAACTATTTTAATTAACAGTTTATTGCAGACAAAACACCATAAAAATTAGACACAAAAAAAATACGTTATCGTACTGGTGGTATGATTTCCATTGTCTATAAATAGTATAGACTCTACACACACCGCCTATATATATATATATATATATATATATATATATATATATATATATATATATATATATATATATATGTGTGTGTGTGTGTGTGTGTGTGTGTGTATGTATGTATGTATTTATGTATGCATGTATGCATGTATCATCAACATCAGCCGTTACTAGTCCACTGCAGAACAAAGACCTCAGACATGTCCTTTCACTTGCGTCTTTCTGTGCCAGTCCACACCTGCAAACTTTCTTAGTTTGTCAATCAATCGTCTTCTCTTCCTTCCCCTGCTCTTTTACAATCTTTAGGGACCTATTCTGTTATTCTTAATGTCCATCTATTATCTGACATTCTCATTATATGCCTTGCTCATGTCCATTTCTTTTTCTTACATGTTAGAATATCCTCTACTTTAGTTTGCTCTCGTATCGATGTTGCTCTTTTTCCGTCTCTTGGTGTTATTCCCATCATTATTCTTTCAATATCTCTTTGAGTTGTAACTAGCATATGTTTAGAGCTTTAGTAAAGCTTCAAGTTTCTGATGCATAAGTTGAAACTGGTAAGACCATCTAATCAAATACTTTAAAAAAACAAAAGTACCAATATACTCTTCATAACCTCATTTTCTTTACCAAAAGCTCTCCATTACATGCTTATCCTTCTTTTAATTTCGGTCTCGTGTTCTGGGGAAACATTTACTGTCTGTCCTAATTACGAATATTCATTAAAAATCTCTAGAGGTTCTCCCAAAACTCTTATTTGTTGTCTCTCCATTTTTACTGAACATTATCTTAACTCGTATTAATTTTCAGTCCTACACTTATGCTTTCTCTATTCAAATCTTCTATCATATTTTGCAATTCCTTCCATGATTCACTAAATACAGCCATGTCATCTGTAAATCTTAAATGGTAAAGGTGTTCCCCATTAATATTAATTCCTACATTTTCCCAATCTATTTTTTAAACTTCTCCTAGCATGCTGTGAATAATTGAGGAGAGATGGGGTCTCCTGTCTAACTCCTTTCTCAATCGGAATTTTCTCACTATCTTTATGTCGACTTAGGATTGCTGTACTTCCTGTATAGGAAGGGCTTTAATTATTCCTGAAGTTTGGAGAGAATCAAAACCTTTCTCATAGTCTATAAAGGCCAAACATATTGGTTTGTCATACTCGGTTGATTTTTCCATCAACTGGTTAATTCCATGGATATGGTCAGTTGTTGAATACCCACTTCTAAATCCTGTCTGCTCTCTCGGTTGGTTCAAGTCTAGCTGTCTTTCTATTCGGCCTAATATGATCTTAAATATTTTATATATCACTGACAGTAAACTTGTTGAACAATGATTTTTCAGCTCTTTTGGGTCTCGCTTTTTGTTGAATTAGTAGAATGATAATTTTTTTTTCCAAGCTGTAGGTATAGACCATTCTTACAGACATTTTGTGTAAAGTTTAGTGAATTTTACTACTATGAAATCTCCTCCATCTATTATTAAAAGTTAAGGTTAAATTTCGAGCACATTTTGCTATATATATTTTTTTTAAATTGCTCTAACAGCCTTAATTTTTGTCATAGAAGGGTGGGGTTGGTCTCATTCTTTGGTAAAATGCCTGAAGTTTCTCATAAAGTTATCAAAAACATGCAAAAATATGTAAATAACAGTGTTTTGCAAGAACGTACCGGTACGTCCTATGGGGGCGAAAGGGATATATGAATTGTTAGGCCATCTTGTCCTATAGCTTTGCCACTTTTCATGTCTTTTAACGATTTCTTCACTTCCACTGTTACGGTTGGTACCGGCTCAGGTGTTTCATTATTTCGATTGGCAAAGTTATTTTTTATATCACTATCGTATAGCATTGTATAGAAATCCTCTGCAACTTTTAACACTCCATCTCTTTTGTTGATAATATTTCCGTTTTCATTTTTTAAAGCAAACATCTGTTGGCGACATGTTCCAAGTCTTATTTACACACACACATACACATACATACATACATACACACATGTATATATTATATATATACACACATGTATATGTATATATATATATATATACATATATATATATATATATATATATATATATATATATATATATATATATATATATATATATACACTCACACACACACACACACACATATATATATATATATATATATATATATATATATATATATATATATATGTATATATATATATATGTGTGTATGTATGTATGTATGTATGTATGTATGTATAGTGAATAGATATAAATATATGTAGCAGGTGCTGGAAATAAAAACTGGGGTAACGTTAACTATCATTTAAATTCTGAACCTTTGACCAGCAACTGTATCAGTGTGGAGGTTAGTCACTAACAAGTTGATTCCGTTCGAGCATAGCTGGGTCAGAGTGTTTGAGCTGAGACTGGTAGATATCCAATTCAACAGTCGAGATGGTAAAGTCAAAAGTTAATGCTGTTTGTGTTCTGACTTGAGATTGCTATAATTAATAGAACGATATCGGGTGTGACATACATGAAGGTACGATTACTAATTTTCGGCCAAATGTCCGTTCAGCCAAATGCCCATCGGCCAAATGTTTGGGAACCTACACAACTGCTCATCTTTAGCAATGAATTTGTAATGATTATATTCATGGGTTTATAAAACCAAGTGTATATTTTGAAAAATACTAACACAAGGGCTTAATGATTACGTTAATACGAGCAATTCGTTCGCAAAATAGCAAAAAGAGAGTAAATTACATAAAAATACAGGGTCCGATATCTAGTCGACAGTTTTAACTGTTAAAGACGGCGAATTTCAATCGAACCTAAGCAAATCTGCTTTCATTTTCGATCGCCAGGTTTAAATATTTACAAAATACGTTTCAAAGAAAATATATCGTCTGGTAAATCATTAAGGTACTATTTCATTTAGGATCACCACCTATGTCATGAAACATCTCCGTAATGTCTGTCCCTGCATTCGATTATAGGCAAGTCTATTTTCCTTCGCTATCTTGCGGTTTAAGGGAATGGAACCTTCAAATTGATTTTCCGAGGAGACAAAGGCGATTAGCTCAAGCTCAGCTGATTAACTCGAATTTGCATATCGACTTTGCCACAAGATGGCTTAATTAGCAATCTCCCTTTGCTCCGAGAACCGCCGAGACTTTCTGAACCCAAATTCCCGGGTGTTGTAATTCATTCCTTATTACCTCCGCCAACGAAGTTGAAGTAGGTTATGTTTTCGCCCTTGTTGGTGCGTTTGTTTGTGAACAGCTTTCTGGCCACAATTTTAATCGTAAAGTAATGACACTTAGAGGGATTAGCTGCATTGTAAAAATCTAGAAATTATTAAATTTTGGAAGGTCAAGGGCATGGGTAAGCAAAATGTCCAATTCACGTAATAAGCCATAAATCGTTATCACATAGACTTCAAACTTGGTTCATATTTGAGTGTATGAAAATCCACGCCAATCATTACATGTTAAGGTCAAAGGTAGAGGTCAAGGTCGAGAAATAAGCTACCGCGGCGGAGGTTTGCACTTTACTGACTGCCCCTCTAGTTTTTTTTCTGTATGGTGAACCGTTTATCTGCAGTATCTATTTAAAAGATCATTTTATGCATTCAGTGTTTTTGTACTAATGCTGGAAAATTTATGAATATTAATCTTTTATCCTAATTTCTGTATCTTAAATAAGCAATATCTATACATCATATGGCGACAAAGCTAAACGTGAATTTTAGCAGTAATTTTTTCACTCGATTTCATTGTGATCAGAAATCTATTTATGTAGGCGCTTTCTAGCGAAGAAGAATATTGAAATGTAGGATATATCTCTCTTATGTAACAAAGACAACGTATCTGGCTATTTATGTAAGTATATTTCTTTCCTGTCACGCTCGTTGACATTGCCAGGCGTATGTCTACTCAGTTTCTCCCGTCCCAAGGGTAGCGTAAGAGGGGGTAGTTAAGCTGTCGTTAGAGGGGTACCCCGAGAGGTAAATTCGGAAACCACCACAATCTTCTCCAAATTGCCGAAACACCCGGATTGTAGTTAGGACAGGGGTGGGAGGGGGGGGGGGGGGTGGATTGGGAAGGGTTAAATCCTTGGATCTGTGTGTATGCGTGTCTGTGTGTTGATATCTGTTCAAGTCACCAGAACCAAAGTATTGTCTCTTTCCTATGCCCTTAGTAGACATATTTTCGAAGTTAGCAATAACTTTCTTATCTTTATAATACCAAATATAGTTGCATATAAAGATTTATTTAAGATGACATGAGTGTATGGGGAAATAATTAACTTGAAAAAAAGTAACTAAAATAGTATAGAAGCAGATTTTAGAAACAACAGGAGCAATCTGAGATTTCTGACTTCCGCAAAAGGTTAATGGAGTCGTCTATGGCCTATGCTTTGTGGTGGAAATTTCGTCAAAATCCGTCAATTTGTTTTGACGTTATCGTTAAAATGGTGAAAGATGCAAATCCGAACCTAGAATTCGGATTCGGATCAGGATCATCTCCAAAATTTGATGGGGTCGTTCATGACCTAAGATCTATCCGTGGGGAAAATTCCGTCAAAATCCGTCGATTAGTTGTGACGTAATCCTGTCCACAGACAGAAACAGAGACAAATACGTAAATAAATAAACACACTCTATTTTATAACCTCCTTTGGTGGAGATGATAAAATAACTATAGAATCAAACTTTAATAAAGAAGTTATAAAGATAATTGCTGATCACGGTAAGTGAGGTAATCTGAAAGCTCACGGTACAAAGGTGCAAAGAAGTAAAAAAAAAAATTATTGGAAAATAATATTCTTCGTATTTACGAATCAAGGAAGCGACTGAGAATTTCTGCAAATACAATAGGATTAAAATCAAACTCTTTTAGGAAGTTTCAATGAGCGAATTAACTCCTAAGAGGATTTTATCGTCAACTTCACGAGGTTTAGAGAGAGAGAGAGAGAGAGAGAGAGAGAGAGAGAGAGAGAGAGAGAGAGAGAGAGAGAGAATCTCTTGGTGCTAGAAGGTAGAGCTAAGAAATAAAATTGCAAACTGTGGATTGGGGAAATGAGAGAGAGAGAGAGAGAGAGAGAGAGAGAGAGAGAGAGAGAGAGAGAGAGAGAGAATTTCTCAAAGCTCCTGTACCAACCGTGTGTCACACAATTGTACATAATTCCTTTTGCATATATTATGCTTGTATCTTCGCTCTTCCTTCGCACAAAACGAACATGAAAATTCATGTCTGCTGTTTCCTCTGTAACATTGTCTGTCTTGTTAACTTGTTATGTCCTGTTGCCTTGAGGTTTTGTATATAAAGGAGAGTGTTCTATAACAATATAACTCAGTTGATTGCATACTGCCTTTGAGTTCACAACCCTCTCTCGGCTCGTCACATTGGTGACCCTGGAAGTCGACTCGCTCCCACTGCCTTCCACCTCCCTCGCCCCTCCATCGTTGGTACTATGACGGAGACGGACTCTACTACAGCAGTTGGCGCTGCGGCCGCCCCATTGAAACTTTCACCGTTCGCCAGCGGAGAAGCGTTTGCTTGGTTTCAACGCGCAGAAGTCCACTTTCGTATCAGGGGCGTGACTCACTCAACCACCAAAGCGGATTATGTTCTCGTGGCGATACCCGAGGACACCTTCCCAGAAATATCCGACTGGCTTTGTGAACAAGGAGACACCCCAATAGCGTATGACGCCCTCAAAACATACCTTCTGCAACAGTACTCGCCGTCGCCAGCCGCCCGTATAGCAAAGCTTTTTCAGCCCTCGCAACAACCGGGGGGACCAAAGGGTTTCGCTTGCCCTCAGGGAAATGACCAGTATCGCTCGCCTTCAACCTGCCGCAGACGGCTCTCCTCGTGAGGTGAACCTACTTCGTGCCCTTTGGATACGCCGTTTACCCAAACCTGTACGCGCTGCCATACCCGATGTCGATAGTTTACCCATAAAGGACTTGATGACCAAAGCCGACGCCCTTATGGACAGCCACTTCAAGACCTCCATCAACGCCTCTACCCCTGACGACGAGGATGCCTATTCAACGTCAACCGAAGCTGACATGAATGCCGTAGGACATACACGCCTACCCCGTGACGTGCCGAAGCGGCGACAAAGCCGCCCACCACCCACCAATCGCTCGCGCCCCAACGAACGACTTCTACAGCCACTTACTACCTCCCATCTGCCGCAGTTTTGCTACTACCACTTCAGATTCGGGGCAACCGCGAAGAAATGTGCCAAGGATTGTCAGTGGCCAAAAGACGTGTAAGTAGGCCATCGCTTGTGGCGGTGGCCTCCCATGTTTCTAATCTTTTCTTTTTACAGGATGCAGGAACGGGCGTGCGATTTTTGGTAGACACGGGTGCTTGTCGTTCTCTTTTGACAAGGAAACTCTTCAAGGCACGACGTAGTCTGTCTACATCTGCCGACGTCCGCTTGGTAGCTGCCAACGGATCTGCGATACCCACCTACGATTACGAGAACCTCACATTATCGTTCGGAAACGGTAAATTCAATTGGAAGTTTCTCGTTGCTGACGTCACAATGCCAATCCTCGGTGCGGATTTCCTCTCTCATTTACACCTTCTGGTCGATGTCGTCCACCGACGATTGGTCAACGCAGACTCGTACTTGTCGACACCTCTTCAACCCGCCCCCCTCTAACCTCGCTCTCCACATCAGCGCACCCACGGATGCCTACGCCCACCTCCTCACGTCGTACCCGGAAGTTTTCCGTCCAGAACTTCGCCAAACGCCCACGGTTCCTGCCAAGCACGGTATTTATCACCATATCAAGACGACGGGACCCCCAGTTTTCGCAAAATTCAGACATCTGGCACCGGAACGATTGGCAGCCGCCAAACAGACGTTCGCCGAAATGGAGAAAATGGGCCTTTGCCAAAAGGCCTCCAGCCCATGGTCGTCACCCTTACACATCGTTCTGAAGAAAGACGGCTCCCTCCGTCCGTGCGGGGATTACAGGCGCCTGAACATGCAAACAGAACCGGATCACTACCCCCTCCCAAACATTGCCGATGTAACCTCCTACCTGCACAAAGTGAAGGTTTTCTCTACGCTCGACCTCCTGAAGGGGTATTATCAGGTGCCTATGAACCCAGAAGACATCCCCAAGACCGCCATCACCACTCCGTTTGGCACATACACCTTCAATTACTCCTGTTTTGGCCTTTGTAATGCTGGGGCAACGTTTCAACGTCTCATGGATGGCATCTTAGGGGACCTCCCTTTCTGTGTATGTTATGTGGACGACATACTTGTGTTCTCCTCCTCAAAAGAGGAACACCTCCGTCACCTGCGCATCGTGCTCGACCACCTGCAACAAAACGGCCTTGTAGTCCGGTACAACAAGTGTACCTTTGGCGCCAACGAAGTGTCGTTCTTAGGGCACCGTATCACTCCTGAAGGAGTCCATCCCCTCCCTGAGAAGGTAGCAGCCGTTCAGAATTTCCCCGCACCCTCGACCGTCAAAGCTCTGCAGGAATTCTTGGGCATGATCAACTATTATCACCGTTTTCTGCCAGCCATTGCCGCCACTCTTGCTCCCCTCTATGCCTCCCTCAAGGGCAAGCCAAAGGACCTGAAGTGGGGTCCCCTTTAAGAAGCAGCCTTCTGCAATGCAAAGAAGGCCCTATCAACTGCTGCGGCTCTCACTTTTCCTATCCCACACGCCCCTCTCCTTCTCTCCACCGATGCCAGCGACGTCGCTATTGGTGCAGTACTCGAGCAGGTGGTCAAAGGCTCGCCCCGCCCATTGGCATTCTTCAGCAGAAAACTGTCCAAGGCAGAATCGGGTTATTCTACCTTCGATCGAGAATTGCTGGCGGTGCACTTGGCTGTCCGTCACTTTTTCCATTTCTTAGAAGGTACGCCCTTCGTCATTCGCACAGACCACATGCCTCTGGTACACGCCTTCACTCGACAGTCTGACGCCTGGTCCGCCCGTCAACGCCGACATCTCTCCGCCGTGGCTGAATACAATTGCACCCTCCAATACGTCCCTGGGAAAATGAATCCCGTTGCCGATGCCCTGTCAAGAAACACGTTGGCTGCCGTTCAACTGGGATTGGATTACAACGCCCTGGCTGAAGCCCAACGACAGGATCCAGAGTATCAAGCTTGTAGAACATCCTGCACGTCCCTCCGTTGGGAGGATTTTCCCCTCGAAGACTCCAACACCACCCTCCTCTGTGACGTCAGTACTGGTAGACCGCGACCTTGGATTCCTGCTCCCATGCGCCGACAGGTGTTTGATCTCATCCACAGCCTTTCACATCCCTCGTGCCGTTCTACTGCACAGCTGCTGAAGGCAAAGTTCATTTGGCACGTCATTTCTAAGGATGCTAAGGATTGGGTCTGTGCCTGTACTTCTTGCCAAACTTCCAATGTACATCGATACACTGATTCAGGAGTGGGCACCTTTCCTCAACCTCAGCATTGTTTCGCACACATTCACGTCGACGTTGTAGGCCCCCTACCCACATCACAAGGACATCGTTACCTGTTTACCGTCATCGACCGCTCCACTCGTTGGCCTGAAGCCATTCCCATGGAAACTGCAACGTCCGCCTCATGTACATCTGCCTTACTCTCTGGATGGATTTCAAGATTCGGTATCCCTGAGCATATTACTTCTGACAGGGGAACAACTTTCACCTCTCAATTGTGGACGTCATTGGCGAATCTCCTGGGCATCACCCTACATCAGACAACGGCCTACAACCCCGCTGCCAATGGAATGGTTGAACGTTTTCATCGCACCCTCAAAGCAGCTTTGATGTCCCGCTGCAAGGATTGCAACTGGTTTACTCAGCTTCCCTGGGTCCTCCTGGGACTAAGGACCACTCCTAAAGACGCCCTCGACGTCTCGGCAGCTGAAATGGTGTATGGCGACCCGTTGGTCGTCCCTGCCGAATTTTTTCCTTCTACAACCTCCTCCGACGATCTCCAGCGCATACGTCACGTCGTGGGAAAATTAACTCCGTGCCGTCAGACTTACAAGCCCCCAGCGAAGCATCACATACCAACGGACTTGCACTCTGCAACGCACGTCTTCCTGCGCAACGACACTAGCAAGCCACCACTAACGCCCCCTTACACGGGCCCTTTCCTTGTGATCCGACGCAGTCCGAAAGCATTCCTACTAAACATTCGGGGCAAAGAAGACTGGGTCTCCATTGATCGTCTAAAACCTGCTTATCTTCTGCCAGATGACCCGCCTACAGTTCGCCTCTCCAGATCAGGGCGCCCTATTTAACATATACAGTATGTCATTTTTAGGGGGGGAGCCATGTACCAACCGTGTGTCACACAATTGTACATAATTCCTTTTGCATATATTATGCTTGTATCTTCGCTCTTCCCTCGCGCTAAACGAACATGAAAATTCATGTCTGCTGTTTCCTCTGTAACATTGTCTGTCTTGTTAACTTGTTATGTCCTGTTGCCTTGAGGTTTTGTATATAAAGGAGAGTGTTCTGTAACAATATAACTCAGTTGATTGCATCCTGCCTTTGAGTTCACAACCCTCTCTCAGCTCGTCACACTCCATTTGCAAAAATGTAAAAGTGGTGATAGTGAAATTTGCTAATTAATTATGACAAGGGAGGTCGATTTTTTTGCAAAATTAATTTAATCTAGCATAATTATGGATATAAACAAACTAGAAGTAGTCCATTATAAGATCAATCGTGTTCTTAATTATTTCTGGAAGCCATAATGGACTTACCCTCTCTTGAATGAGCAATCTATAACCATGTCCATATATATTTTTTTTGTCATTGTCCTTATTATTATTTCATAAGAAAAACTCTGAAGAAAAACATTTGGTGTATTTCAACATCACATCTTACTATAACTTGCTTAGATCAAGCAACATCATCTTGGCCACAAATGAAATTCAGAATAATGGTAATGAACATATTTCAATAACTTACACATTAAAATACTTTCAAGACTTGCTTTTGTAATACAAACTAACTTTATATATTTACATTTAAATCTGCACAGGAAAGGGAAAATGAAAATGGTTTCAGAAAAGGTTTAAAGGACGCTCATGAATGGCTGAGGTAAGGGTCAGTGACATTGCCCTATCAGGCAGGGCAATCCCCCAGATACTGACTATATATACATATGATTAGCGCTCGAACCCCACTCTGGCGATCACCAGTTTTATTTGAAAAAAAAAAAATAATTGTGTAGACGTATACAAGAAGACACTTTAGGAAGTATAGAAAGTAATTGGACAGAAATGACAGATTCTCGTTATATTTATGGATCGAAAATGAAATATATTTTGCCTTATGCAAGCACTCTGGAGAAAAGAGGTCAGACACAGGTATAATGAATAGTAAACTGCTGAGCATTCCCAATTGCAATACGTGAATAGATTAAAATCTATATTCGTTGATGAAATAAAGTAAACTGTTTTGATGAAATATGGAACTAACCTACGTCCAGATATGTATGATTAGCAATACATTTCTTTAAACAAAATAACTAGGTTGGTTATAATTTAGAGAGTAATTTCATGGAAAATGAACGCCACTGATATGATACATAATATCTCAGGAAAATGTTGAAATTATTGTTATCGTCAATACAAACTAATGGAACTTGTTATCCTATGCTATGAAGGTACAGAGAAAGGAAAAGTAATTAGAAACAAAAGTTTATACTTTTTGTTTACGAATCAAGTCAGCAACTGAGAGACTCGGCAAATGCAGCAGGATTAAATACCAACTCTTTAGCGAGTTTCAAGGAGTGAATTAACTTCATGAAGATTCTCTCGACTTCTTGAGAGAGAGAGAGAGAGAGAGAGAGAGAGAGAGAGAGAGAGAGAGAGAGAGAGAGAGAGAGAGGGGGGGGGGGCGTGGTTGTTGGTTTATGAATAGCTATAGCTCTTATTATTAAGAAAAGAGTTATTAACAACGAAATATTCTAAATAGGGTGAGGATAAAATATGGCAACTCTAATGAATCAATGTCATTTACATTATGTATTTGTTATTCTTTTACAAGACCAATGGTGCTTTATTATCCTCCATGACAATACCCTGTGTAATTTGTCATGCCGTATACTTAATAATATACGACACCTAAAACAAATTGTCCTTCCTTTTTTTTCATTCAAAGGACAAAGCTTTACAAAATAAAGCATAGAAATCTGAGGAAAAATATATATGTTGGGAATTTTTATAAATTGTTAATTTCCATCACCTTTTTCCATGGAAATTGTCCAATTGGGAAACAATGCCTTTTGTTATAAAAAAACATTGTTTTAATTTCTCATTATTATTATTATTATTATTATTATTATTATTACCTTTTTAATCTTAGCTGCAAAATTATCGGAAACCGTAAAATAGAAAACGCCTAAGAAACAGAACAAACCGGAAAAAAAAGTAGCAAAGGAAGGAAAAAAGATATTAAATATTAAAAAAGAATATATCAAGATGAATATCAATATTGAGAATACAAATAACACATAAACCATAAAACGAACCATTTTTTATCAACCGCAAAGCATTAGCACAAAGTTTGAACCTATGAAGTTCCAATGATTCAACTATTTGTTTGGAAATAATTTTATACTTTGGTCAAAGCGTGAATGAAACTTCCTGAATGCGGTGTAGTATTAAGCCTGATGAAAGGGAAGGTAGGACTATTAAAAAGCCAATTTGTAGCCTACCTTTACTGTAGGCCAATAGTATACGGTATAGCTTGAGAAGATCAAAATGCAAATATCATGGACAAGCAGCTTATTAAATAAAGGTACTAAAAGTTATAATATCCATTAATATAGAATTTATTGACCGCAAGTTTTTGACTAATGATTCAAAAAGACAGTCGGCTTCTAAAGACATGACAAACCAATGTTCACAGGTTCTTGAAACTTTTTCAATATACTGTTTTTTTTTTATGTCGAAGAAGAGACATCATCATCATCATCTCCTCTTTCGCCTACTGACGCAAAGGGCCTCAGTTAGATTTTGCCAGTTGTCTCTATCTTGAGCTTTTAAATCAATACCTCTCCATTCATCATTTCCTTCTTCACGCTTCATAGTCCTCAGACTCCTCAGCCAGTAGGCCTGGGTCTTCCAACTCTTCTAGTGCCTTGTAGAGTCCAGTTGAAAGTTTGGTGAACTAATCTCTCTTGATAAGTGCGAAGAGCATGCCCAAAACATCTCCATCTACAGGCCGATAATATTTCTTAGAAGTAAAATTTCTGACAAGAATGACACCCAGCATTTAAATGAGCTGCATATAAGTAAAGAAAAGTTGCCAATGAAAAAAATCTTGATGTAGAGGAGCCAATATCCTTTACTTATAATCCTACTTTGAGAGTCATGGTGTTTAATGCCATCCTTCATAATCAGTAAACAGGGTTGGTGTGGACTATTGGTAACGTCCTTCCCTGGTGATTGCCAGACTAGGATTCGAGTCCTGCTCAAACTCGTTAGTTCCTATGGTCGCTACAACCTCACCATCCTTGTGAGCTAAGGGGGTGGGGTTGGTTTGGGGGGAATCTATAGGTCTACCTACAGAGTCATCAGCAGCCATTGCCTGCCCCTCCTGGGTCCTACCTTGGGTGGAGAAGGGCCTTGGACGTTGATCTTATGTGTATATGGTCAGTCTCGAGGGCATTGTCTTGCTTGCTAGGGCCATGACTCTGTCCCTTGCCTCGGCCTTTCATGAGCCGCCTTAAAAAGAAATTAATAAATAAATAATATGCATTACTTTTCCATTTGGAGTCAGGTATCAGGATTCCGTTCAATAGAAAAACGGGAAAACGCAAACACTCATACTAACAGAGCGAGAGAGAGAGAGAGAGAGAGAGAGAGAGAGAGAGAGAGAGAGAGAGAGAGAGAGAGAGAGAGAGAGAGGGAGGGGGGGAGATTCAAGTTGAGTTTGAAATGATGTCATTCGAAGTTCATCTTCAATGTAAAAAGATAAGATGATAAGTTTAGAAATAATATGATTTTTAGAGATCGAAGGAGCATGTACCCCTGAAATGATAAGAAAGTATAATATATAAATAAATCTCGCAATAAAAATTATGATACAGTTACTACATTATTCTCATTGTAAATGTCGCTAATTGTAATGAATAAAATTATTCACGAGTTATGAAGCATTTAAAAGACAAAATAATTTATCTGAAATTAGATAATTTCCTGTTATTTGGTTCTTTTTTATATAGATTTTAACAATGATTAAGGTGAAAAAATTTTCTCAAAGAAGAATTTTTCTTTTGAAGAGAAGTAATTGTATGATTATTTTCGATGAATTAATAATTTTGGAATAATAAAAAGGCAGAAATGGGAAGTATATATAGCAATATATAAAAATGTTCCAAAGAAGGACCGAAAACCTACTGAATCTCACAAAGTAGCTGTGTTACTGAAAGGGACTAAACATTAAAGGAAGGATTAAAGTTGAACTCGGCCCAAAGTTTTGATGAGGAACTTGCTCGACTTGATGCTGACTTGTATGAGACAAGGAGCGATACAGAAATGGAGGACGAAAGGCAGAAGTATTAAACCCCCTGTGTGTGTGTGTGTGTGTGTGTGAGAGAGAGAGAGAGAGAGAGAGAGAGAGAGAGAGAGAGAGAGAGAGAGAGAGAGAGAGAGAGTGAGTTTCAATTTTTAGAGGAAATCCCAAAAGTAATCTGAGGCTTCATAGATTAGATCCTGTTACTTATGGTAGCCCTGAAAAGAGTTGATTAAAAAAGTTTTTATATCGAAATATATCTTTGATATCTTTTGATAGTAAGTCGGTCGACACAACCCAGTTTCTCAGGGGATAAAATCCAATGTTTTTTGTTTTTTTTTTCTTTTTTTCACGGAATATTTATGATTTTTGTTCTTAAGGTTTTCATATTACTTGCTAAGCTGCTACCCTAGTGGGAAAACCAATACACTGCAAGCTTAAGAGAAAAAAAAGAGAATATTTTCAATTCAATAACAAATTTAAAATGATAAACAGACTAGCAACAAATAATCATACCTTGCAACAAGACTTATGTGAACCTGTTCACCGGGGAGGCATTTGCACAAAGTTTGAACTTCTGAAGTTTCTCTGTTTCTACTATTTATTTGGGAAAATCATTCCACAGTCTGGTCTCAACTGCATTGAACAATCTAGAACATTGTCAAGCATATGTGCCAAGCATTTCTATTTGTTTAATTGTGAAGCGTTTGAATTCCCTTTACATAATTTTCTTATGATTTGTTTGTAATTCTACTAGACTTAAGATTAACATTAGAGGTCGCATAGACAGCTTGAGTGTTTTTCTCATCCCATTCTAGACGTTTCAACCTACGTTTTTCTGAATGGGAACTGTCTGTTCTTTAGATCAACAGAATTACTGCCATGTGATGAAAAAGTGTTGGTTACCGTAAGAGATTTTACTTTGCTTACATCCTTTAGAATTCATAGGCTTTTATCCAGTAAAGAACAGCCTTGGTGAATTATGACATTTTATATAAAGTGAAAACAATGTTTATTTTCACATATAATTATGCTTATTTTTTTTTCAAAATGATAGTCACATCTCCAACGAATTAAAGCATTGCAAGGAGGATTCAGAATTCCTCCTCAAATGATATCCATCAACTAGAAATAAGTTAACCTAAAAATATGCATTTTAGATAATATTAAATTGGACTTATTATCATCTCGCAAAACGAATAATACCTCATCAACTGCAACTCAAATAGGAAGTGGATTGTTACCGTTCAGCATAGATATTATTTGGTATTTGTAGCATTTTACCTTCAATGAACATGTAAAAGTATATGCATGTACAATATGTGTGAATATATCTATATCTATATATATATATATATATATATATATATATATATATATATATATATATATATATATATATATATATATATAAAGTTTGTGAGGGCATACGAATGTGTACATTCTTTATGGGTTGACCATGAATTTGCTTGCTTGCATGAAAATCAGAAAACGTCTGGGAAAAAAAAATCATAAAAGTAGTTCGTAATATTTCCTCCCTCTAATCGTAAAACCAGCGGAGTTATGTATTCATTTAATATAATATCTATTGTTCTATCTGTTGTTCTATCGTGGTATTCAAAATAAAGACACGATTAGATAACGATTTTATAAGAAAAAAAATTTCCCACGTTCCAATAATCCTTCCAGATGTATTGTTCCGCGCTTGAGGGTGTCATTTACGAAATTGCGTCCCCTAGGTGCTGGCCTTTCCTGTGTTAATACATCCCACGTTTCCCTCCAAGGTTGGTACCGTTTATTTTAGATACAAAGTCAGGTAAATCAAAGTACATTAGACTTATTTTCAAATAAGAAAATCAATAGATAGGTAGTTTATAATCTTAGTAACTCTACTCTGTTTGTAGTTGACAGTCATAGGCCAAGACATTTTACCAATGGCGTAACTTCATAGGTTCAAGTTCTATGTACTGAGCAAGTCTGAGTTCAGTGTGTGATGGTTATTATCCTAGTTTTAAAAGGCAGTTGACTGATTACATTTTGAAAATTTCCTTGTCTAAGTTCATAGTTTACTTGGTTAAATCATAGAATGCGGAATTACATAGAAAAAAAAAACTTTGTAAATATCGCACTTTCAATGAACTTGATTTTTATTCCTTCCACAAATGAACCGTCCTCCGGTAACCCCCATCCCTCTTTTCTGACAGACAGGTGGGAACCTGGGACTTTGGGTCACCTTAAATAGGAGGAAAACGTGATTAATCAACTCCTTTGAGAACCCAACACACCCCACCTAACCTAACATAGTAGTGTTCAGGTCAGGCACCTAACCAGGACAAGGCCCCCTGACAGGTCACAGACCTAACCAGGTCATGACCCTCCTTCCAAGGTCACAGACCTAGCTGGCAGGCAAGTCTCCCAAACCCCCTACCCAGGTCACAAGGTATGTACAAACGTACAAGCAGGAGAGGATACGCATCATTTGTAAAATGTAAACAAAAGAGTGAAATAAATATTTCAGGGGAATAGGATGCCAATATTTGGTGTAATTTTTTGTAGATCTCTTGTGCGTCCCAGGGAATGATGTAACGAGAAGAAAAGGTTAGGTTTACCATTTATCAATTTTCAGTAAATTATCGAAGAATATATTAGGCTGTATCTTATTAACTTTATTAGTAATAAAAATACTGTGATGGTCATCTTTTAGGAAAATGGGAGGTTTTCTAAATAAAACCAAATTTCTGTATTAGGAAAGTTTTTTCTGGATTTTCTCTAATTCCGTTTACTTTTGGGAGACAGAGTTACTGGGCATGCATTGTTTGCATTTGCTTCTGCCAGCTGTTGTTATTTTTTTTTATGTACTCATTACTTGGCCATTTAACCAATTAAGAGATTCCAATTATTTATGCACAAGTTCTCAGTTATTGTCCTACTACAGTACTTTTTCCCCACCTTCTCCTTCAGTTCCAGTACGAATATAGTCTAAAGAAGGCATCTCCAAAAAACTCAAGTACAATCTATTTTGAAATTTATTGTAATTTCTTGTAGTATGGTAATTATTAAAAACGCTTTTCACTCGGTACATAGCTGTTGTTGCTCATTTGAAAGTAAAAATTATTCCCAACATAATGACCCACGTATTGGCGAGTCCAGTGCATCCATGTACTGCTTGCCAGATCAGAGTAGCAGTGAGATTGGGTAAAATTATACATCAGGTCAGAGTATTGTCGAATAAAATATTTTTTCCTGCAGCAAGTAACATGCTCCACTGGAATTTGACCCTCATTTCAGGGGCTAATCAACCGTTCCAGTACCCCACCTTGTTAACCAACCTGCCTGGGAACCAGGTGTTTGTCAGCAAAGAGGAGAAATGGCTATTTCCGACTGTTTTAGCAAACTGTTCCTATAATGATTCACTACTGCTGTATACTGGCAAGTGGTAAATTATGAGCTGCGCCTCCCCCATTGGTCAATATTCTGGGGATATTTTTTCAAATTTCTAATGGTTTTTGCTCTGCCAGGGCTCGCTTCGCTCGCATAGAACAGAGAACATTACTGCTCCTATGTACTGGCAAGAGGTACATGTTGAGCTGTGCTCACACGCCCCATGAGTCATTATTTCGACTTTTTTTTTTTTTTTTTTTTTCCTTCAAAAAAGGGATTCTAAATACTTATGCATGTTCCTGGATATTTTCTTATGGCAGCAATTTTTCTCCACCCTCTCCTTCAGTTCCAGCACAACTACCTTCTAAAAAGCGTAGTACAATCTATTTTGAAATTTAATGTTATTTCATATATTGTGGTAGTTGTTAAAAACTTTCCATTCAGTATATAGCTATTGTTGCTCATTTGAAATTAAAAAATATCCCAAAAATAATGACCCACATATAGGCGAGTCCAGTACATCCATATACTGCTTGCCAGAACAGAGTAGCATTGAGATTGTGTAAAATTATAAATCTGGTCAGATCATTTTCTAACACACAATTAATTTTCCTGTAGTAAATAACATGCTCCATTGGAATTTGACGCTTATTTCTGGCTAATTGCCCATTCTGGTATCTAGCCTTGTCAACCAACCAGGTGTTTGTTGGCGAAGAGGAAAAAACTTAGCTATTCCAGACTGTTTCAGGAAAAACAGCCCCTATAATGGTTTTTGCTTCGCCGTGGCTTGCTTCTCTCGCAAAGAACAAAAAGCATCACTGTCTTATGTAATGACAAGCGACACATGCTGAGCTGTGCTTGTCCACCTGTTGGTCATTATTCTGGGGATACTTTTTAAAACTTTAATAGTTTTTGCTCCAGCCTGGCTCGCTTCGCTTGCAAAGAACAAAAAACATTACTGCTCCTGAACACTGGCAAGCGGTACATATTGAAGTGCACCTGCCCCGTGCGTCATTATTTTTGAGATATTTTTTTAAAACTTTTAATGGTTTAGCGCCGCCGTGACTCGCTTCGCTTGCAAAGAATAGAAAACATAACTACTACCATGTACTGGCAAGCGGTACATGCTCAGCTGCACTCGGCCGCCCATGGGTCATTATTTCGGGTATAGTTTTTAAAAATTCTGATGGCTTTTCTTTAAATCCAAAAAAAGGGACTCGCCTTATGTTTGGGGTCTTCTGCCAATTGTTGTTGTAGCTGAGAATAAAGATGACTAGTGGTAAGGAATAAAAGATGCTACGTCTCGGTTCGGTTGTGGTGCGTAAAGAAACACAGAAAAGTATTGCCTAAAAATTTGTAATGTTTATAGCATAACACTATGCAATTTTAGGAAATTGTTATTTGCACATGTGGTAGCCTACCAATGTAATTGACATGGAACTTTTCTATGGTTTTCAAGTGAGAATAACTACAGGAAATACATTTTTCTAAAGGACGATCCTAACGTGCACAACTAAACCCTATGACATGGACAAAGGGACTAGTCATGGCCAATGGTTAAACATAGATATAGGAGGAAAAACAAGAAGAGGTTTCCTTGCCAACTCCAATGGAGAGGACTTCTGTTATGGATCAACACTGTCTCACTCCAGATTTGAAGCCCTTTTTGGAGCTGACCCGGTAAGATCTCTTGGATTTGGCCCAGGACCAAGTGTATGATCATATATGTGGGTCTGAGAATTCACATTGTACCAGTAGGTCTGAGAATTCACTCTACACCCGCAGGTTAAGCAAGATCTAGTCTCCACCACTTTCCACGTAGCAGAGGGTCTACTCGCCGGAGAATGCAATGTGTGCATTTCTGAGGTTTTGCGCTGTGACTCTTGGTGGAGAGACTCAAGTCAGAAGGCATGTCCTATTTGGCCTCTGAATCTGCAGCCATGGAAGCTTTGGCATTGGTTGCTCTTCAGTGTTTCCGAGCTTGATCACTGATCAGGGACAGTTATGTATATAGTTCACAAAGTCTGTGAAGTTAACATTTTTGGAGGATTCGGAAAAGTACAAGAGTTTTGTGCGTTCGGGTGGGAAAGCAGACCTAGCCCACAAGTAAGCAAACCCGTAGGCTAGTTGAGGCTTGAAAAGGATACAGGTAGATGATTTGGTTTCTCACATCTCAAAATTATCTCATAGGTGGCATTGTGCTGCTACGTTATTGCCTAAGGGTAATGTGCAGGCGGCGGTGGACTCTTGGAGGACTGCTTCGCAGGATTTCTTGATTCACCATGCTTTCTCGTCTGTCGAGGGCCCTGGCCCTTCAAATGGTACAGCAGCCTAACCTTCAGGTTCGACTAAGCCTGCAGGGTCAGGATCATAGAAAGGCTCTGCGCCCACTCCAAGACACCAGCCTGCAGCACCTGTGACCTCTTCCTAAAAACAGTCTGGGCACGCACAGCCTTTTTGATCACTCCAGCCCCCTCTGATAAGAAGGTTGGCAGTGAGGAGAGGGAGACATTTCCAGTGTTCCCACTCACTGGCTGACAAGAGTAGGTTGCTTGTCTCACCATTGGGTGACTTGGCAGAGATATGGAGCCAAGTCTTGGGTGGTTAGTGTCTGGTATGGTAACTTGCTATCTTTTCTGGATTACTGGCTTCCCCTATCTCTAGTTCTGATAGTTCCCACTGGAGCATCTAATATCCATGAAAGCCCTAGCCCTATGGGCAGAGGTGGAAAGGATGTTGGAGAAGAATTGGCTCAAGTCATTCGAGAGGATCTCTGGGCTTCTACAGTCTACTTTTGCTGGTGGAGAAGTTGATATGGTGCTGGTACCGGTGATCGATCTCTCTCCGTTGAACAAGTTTGTTCGTCAAACAAAATTCAGGATAAAGACCGTAGGCTCTTAGCTGTCTTCAGTCAGGGAAGATGATTTCATGCTTTCAGAGATGATTTCATGCTTTTAATAGAACTAGAGGACAATTGGTTGATCCTGGCCTCTGCAAAGGGGCAGTTGCCTAAGGATCGAGATCAGATTCACATGTTTTGCCACAATCTGGAGATTGTGGTAAACTGGGAGAAATTGAATATCATACCCAAATAGAGGTTGAAGTACCTGGACATGTTGATACACAGGGTAGCAGTGAGAGTCTTCCTTACAGCAACCACAGGAAGGTTGTGTGACCCTTTCTTTTAAATACAGAGATCCCAGCTTGACATTGACAATATCTTCTCGGTCATTGTTCCTCGGAGAAGCTCATTCATCACCTGTGCCTCCACCAGAAATCCCTTCAATGGCGCTTGAAGGATCACTGGTCAGCAGTCAGAGATCCCCCGTTCTTCCTTTCTGTTCTGGTGGAACTAAGCTTGAGATGATCTTGCCTGGGGGTTTTGATGAGGAAAATCTCTGAGGGAGTCCTACTCGACTCTGTTTTCGCACATGCTTCTGTTTTCAGATGCATCGAAGGAGGGGTGGGAAGCACACCTGAATAAGGTGCAAGTAGCCTTCCCATGACTGCAAGCATTCCTTGAATGTTTGAGCAGGTATTCAGTAGTGTGGATGAGCGAGAACTCTACCATAGTAGCCTATGCCAACAAGCAAGGACGGACGGTCTAATGCTCTCTTACCAAGCTAACAAAGCAGATTCATACCGGCTGATATTGCATCCCCCGGAGTTGTCAGCAAGGTTACATTCTGCACAAGAGGAATGTACTAGCAGACACACTTGATCACCAGAACCAGTTTGTAGCAGCAGTGTGGTCTCTACACCTGGTAGCAGAAAGCCTTCTTGCCTTGTGGGGCTCTCTGGACATTGACCTGCTCGCTATGAGACTGAACAGGAAGCTCCCTTCCCTCATTCCGGAACCATGGACATTGTTCGAAGACACCTTCCAACACCCATGGTATTACCTGGACATGTACGCCATTCCGCCGTTCAGCCTAATCTGCCAGGTAATAAGTATGTTAGTTATGTCAGGAATCAGGATAATCTTTTGGCTCTCAGAATGCTTCATGCTGAGTTGTAACCCAAACTGCTTGCTGTTCTGGTTGAGGTCCCAAGAGGAGTATCGCTGTGGCCCAATCTTCTCTGTCGGCCGCACTGTCAGAGGTATCACCATGCTATAGAGTCTTTAGCACTTCGTGGGTGGAGACTATCCTGCATCTCCTCCGAGTGAAAGGCTGTTTGTGAGGCACTGCACAGATGTTGGGTATCTCTGGAGGTCCTGTACAGCTGTCTACCAAGTCAAATGGTCCATCTTCTGCTATTGATGTCTTAGGGGTTAATCTGGTCATAGCAACTCTTAACACAGGTTACAGATCTCCTCCATATTCTTTTCTGAGTTGCAGCTCTCAAAGGATACTGCTCGATTTTGTGGTTTTCTGACTGAAAGACTTAGAAGTCACTTCTTGGGAGTTATCTAGGCTCCTGAGAAGCTTCAAACTATCTTACCCTCCCGGGGGCCTCAGGTCCCTGAACGGGATGTGCCCTTGGTCCTCAAGGTTTTAATGTATACCCCATTTAAGCCTTTTGGAAGGTTTTCAAACTGAGATCTAACATTCCAAATTTTTTTTTTCAGTTATCCCTAGCAATGGTGAAGAAAGTTGGCGAGTTGCAGTCTTTCTTATGGTGTTACCCCTCTAGAGGAAAGGACTCCCGTGACAAGGGTTTTTGCTTCATGTTTAGAGTATTGATCACTTCCGGGGAAGAAATTGAACCTTTCAGATTGGTTCCATGGGATATCCATCCCAGCAAGCAGTGTGTCTCCCTTATTAAAGGACAAGGGTTTGTATGCTGCTTAATAATTAATCACAAATTTCTAAAGCAATTTGGGTTTTTCCTACCCATACAAACCTGATTAGTTTAATAAAACTTCCCTTCTCAAACCACCCCTCTAAATCCTGAGCTGAAAAATCAAAATGAAAGTGTAAGACTATCATACTGGAAGAGGGTGGGGCTCCTTGCCCCGCTACTTACCCAGTTGGATAACCACTCATTATCCAACTTTTAATGACCGATTCCAGCTCACTCTGAGATGATATCCTTAATTAAAGGACTCAAGTTTTTATAGCTAGGAAAATTACAAATTAGTATAAACGTTTGGGATTTTAACCCTTTTTTAGTTTGGTTTTTCATGTACTATCATACTAATATGAGCTCATTTCACCAGCATGAGGAGTTCCGAACATTTACATAATTTCCTGCTTCCATGAAAGGACCAGTTTAAGTGCCCCCATTCTTCTACAGAGGACCTTCAATCTTCAACCTCCCAAACTTTAAGGTAAGGATTATTGTAAATATGTGTACCTTTAATACTTTAATATCTATTCCTTACATCCATGTATCATTTGAAAGAGCAGAGGAGCAGTGAGATTGTTTATTTGCAAGCAAAGTGAGCCACAGCAGAGCAGAGACCATTTGAGGAATGTGATATAAATTATAGATAATCATGATAATTTGATAGTAATCTATGCTTGCCAGAACAGAGGAACTGAGATTTTTTTTTTTTTATAGTGAGCCACATCAGTTCAAAAACTATTTGAGATACATGATGTAAATCATAAGTAATTACGATACTTTAGTTTCGCTCCAATTACATGAACCATATATTTTTTCATCTGATCTGACTTTTTTATTCCCCCCCCCTCCCCAAATGATTGGTTTTGCACTGGGTTCCTTCAGAATTATTATGAGAGGTTTAGGCCATATAATGAACAGGTGGTTTGCCCCAATATTCATAGTTAGAAAGGGATACAGCACAGAATGAAGAGTAGGAAAAATATACTGTATGGTTCATGTATTTGGGTAGAAATTAAAGTTAACATATACTGTACTGTATATACCAAAGAACAGTTGTCTAAATCTTTTTGGTTCTTTGTAAATTAATGCTGAGTAATTGTGCCTATGCTATTGTCATATGGGTTTAGGACTCTTTAATCTCTTACATATTTAATTACTGACCCTTTGAACCAAACTTAACTTCCAAAAGTGTTATGCTACAGGTCTCAGAATTTTTTTTCACATAACCTCTATTTTTTTTAGTTGATGGAGTTGCGTAAGTGCTGATGTTTGTAGTTAGTGCCTTTGGGGGAAAATTTATTTACTTCATTTACTCACAGGCTGCTAAGTGTTTCATAAGTACTTAGTGGGAATACAATCTATTTATAATGGCACTAAGGTAAGGTAAGTGTGATGTGTAAGGTTAATTAACATGGCCTCATTAAGAAATTGGGTAGTTACAGTGAGTGAAGAGTCCACTCAATGAGGGCGACCTCTTAGCACCTTAGGCTATATTAGGTGGGTGTGGTTTGGATATGATGCATCCTACTTTTACTCTGTTTTCCACACCCAGATCCAAGGTTTGCCATAGCACACTTAAGCTATGTATTTTTCTTGCTGGTTTTGTGTGATTTATGCATGTCTGTCATTCGTACATTGTGTAATAAACTTTTTATGGTATCCCCACCTTTAAAGCACCATTTCCAACTGGGAAGCTACAATAGTTGCACCATTTTAGGGGTCGAGGAACAAAAATTATTAGTTTGAATCAACAATGATTGAAAAGGCTAGACATAAATGGTGACCGATTTAGTTTAATTGATATTTGTTCCTACACGAATGCTAACCATTGTCCTTTACCTAGAAGAGAAAACATCGAAGCTGGAACATGGCAGTTATAATCATAATGAGGGTAATGACTGTTGATAGCAGGCAGACAACAGCCTCTCTAACCCCACGGCTGAAATCGCGTAGTTGTTCCGTAACCGAAATACAAACCACGCTATTTACATTGGGTTTACCTTTTAGCGCAGCTGAAATGACGAGCCAATAGTTTTAACGAGGGTTAATTACCCCCGCGCTAGCTAGCGGGGGTTAGGGGAAGGGTAGCTTGCTACCCCTCCCCCCCCCACACACCGGTGATTTGCTTCACTTCACTTTTGGCTCGGCGATGAACAGACGTGTCTGTCCATCGTCCTCGTTGATAGCCTTTAATCTTTTTTTCTGCTTTTTCTCTACAGCTTGTGTGTGTGTTTGCTATGCGTACGTGCCCTGGTATTGCCGGCCACCCTTGTGGGACCGTTATGTCGGCCTTGGATACGGATCCTCACACCCTTTGCCCGCAGTGTCGGGGCCGACGGTGTGACCAGGAAAACGTGTAGTGAGTGTAGGGAGTGGTCTGCCTCCCAGTGGGAGAGGTTTGGCCGCCGGCGTAAGAAGAAGTCCAAGAGAGACCGTTCTCCTTCGGGGGTTGCCTTGAAGGAGGAAGGTTCTCGGGACTCTTCTTTCGTCGCCCAAACCTCCTCCGAAGCTCCCCCTCGTCCGGCTCCTAAGGAGAGTCGGCCGAGTGGTAGCGCAGGCCCTAGTTCTGTTTCCCGACCTTGGGTGGGGGGAGAGGGCATCGCCTCCCATTGCGGGGCGGTTGCCCCTCCTCCTCCAGGGGATGTTATTGATAATTCATTGTCTAATGATGATCTTTTACAGATTTGGTCGTCCCTGGGGCTTAAGGGCTTGCCCTCCAGGGTTGCCCTGATTGACCTTGTCTCGTTGGGGGCCGCCGTTAAGCAGTCGCCGGCGGTAGCAGAGGTAGACCCTCTGTCTATCGTCGACGTCGTGGTGGCAGAGGCCTCCGACGGGGCGGGGCAATCCTCTGCAGGTGCAGTTGAGGATGTTGGCGCTGACGGCTCTCCTCCCCCTTCCGTACATCCTTCGAAGGGGGAAGTGAGTCCTACGTGCTCGTCTGCTGTCCAGCTTCCCTTTAAGGGGAGTGCCTTGACTGAGACTCCCCTTCGGAGGACTGATGGTCCTGATGATCTTCCCCGTGGCCGCCTTCGCTGTAAGGCTCACCGTCCGCTGCGTCGCAAGGGCCTCCCATCCCTTTATAAGGGTGTTAAGAGGCGCCTTTTTGGATCTTCCTCTTCCGAAGGGGACTCTCCTCATCGTATTCAACCTACAGCTCCAGCTCCTTTGGACCTCTCTGGGGACCGGTCTTCTACTCCTGCTAGAACTTAACCTTCTGGGGACCTCGTCACCCGACGAGCAACGGTCCCTTCGGGGCAAAGGGGCACCCTGCGCGCCATCAGTCTCCTGAGCTCTCTCGCGATCCTCATCTTGTTTCTACTCAACATCGTCCGCGTTCTGCAGTGCGTGTTTCTAAAGAACATGTTCGCCCACGCGCCTACGCTCTTCCTGTTCCTGTTCGTGAACGCGCCGCGCCAACTGCTCCTTCACAGGATTTCACGCGTCGCCGTCTTGCTCGCCAGCGATCACCTGCTCTCCAGCGTTCACAGACGATCCTAGTATCGCCTGCTCGTCAGCGTTCTCCTACACGTCAACGATCACCTGATCATCGGCGATCTCCGGACCGCCCGCGTGACTTACAGCCTGCGAGCACGCGGTCTCCAACGCGTCGTCGGCCAGAAATTCTGGAAGGACATGGTTCGCCCTCTGCTAGCTCGCCCTCGCGCGATCATTCACCTGCGCGTCCTGCGCGCTATCGCTCGCCAACGCGTCACCATGCAACAACGCGCCATCGCTCACCTGTGCACCAGCGTTCGCCAGCTCACCACCGATCGCCTGCTCGCAATCGCTCTCCCTCGCGCTACAGGTCTCCTGACCTACGTCGCCAGCGATCTTCGGAGCGTTTTCACTCGCCCACGCAGCAACGCGTTCCCTCGCCACCGCGCCAACGCATTCGTTTGCCGGCTCGGCCATGCGCTCGTTCCCCTGTACGCCCTCGCGCCCACTCGCCTGCGCACCCGCGTGACCACTCGCCTGCGCGCCCGTGATAGCAGCAGTAACGCGTGTTTCCAGACAGCGCTCTGGATCGCCTCCATCTAAACGCAGGACTGTTGTGCAGGACAGGGAAGACACTGCGGAGAGGTTAGTGCGTCTTTCTTCCCCCCTTTCTTTTCAGGCAGGTACAGTGGTGTCCACTCAGAAGGATCGCCCAATCCCTTTCCCTCCAGCGAGGATTTCGGACTCTGTGTCCGTGGAGCAACAGACTTGGTTTGGTCCTCTGATGCGGGCGTTGGTGAGGGTAATGAAACCACCACTCGCCGATCAGGGCAACAAACCAACGGCTGCCTCTCCTACGCTGAAGAGAAAGAGAGGAGTGGACTTCGTGGTGACTTCCCCCAGGGCGAAGTTGGTTCCCAAGAGGTCTGTCGCGAAGGCCCCTTCTCCTGCTCGAGCGTTTTCTCCTTCTCCCGTGGACGAGGCTTTTCCGTCCTCGGGTGAGTCCAGTGAAGCGGTAGTCTTCCCCTCGGCACCAAGGGGGGAGCCTTCTCTTCATGGAGGAGAGTCGTCTCGTGCGGAAGGGGCTCTTCGAACCTCTTTGTTGGGATCCTGTATCCCTCCCAGGAGGGAATCCAGGGACTCCAAGACTGTCCCAAAATCATCTTCGAGGATTCGCCAGGAAGCCGCGGCTCCCAGGGGGAACGTCCACGCTTCACCCCAGGAAGAAATTCCCCGTGGACAGGAGACTTAGCTGCCAGCCCGCAAGGAGGAGATCAGCAGGAATCTGAACATGCCTTCTGGCAGGTCCTGAGCCTGATGAGGCAACTCAACGGGCTTATGGACCCCGTGATCGCCCCCCGTGAAGGCAAGGACACTATCTTGGACGAAGTGTTCGACGTTCGGAAGGCCCCTAAGTCCAGTGCGGCACTGCCCTGGTCTCGGGGTCTGAAGAGTGCCAGAGCCAGGGCCAACGCCCAGCTCGCGATTCTTGCCGCCTCCAGTCGTTCCTCTGCCGGGAACAAGCTCATCCCTCCTCCTCGTCATCAGCAGAGGAGGTATTTTGAGATCTTGGGTGAGTCCAGTCTCGCTTTTCCTCTCCATCACTCCGTGGAGGAGCTGGCGAAGGGAGTTCCCCTTGAGAAACTCTCTGCCCGGCAGGTGTCGTTCTCGGCGGCAGAGATCCTGAGCCATGAAAAGGTCGCGAAGTGTGCCATGCAGGCCACTTCGTGGCTGCATTTTTGGCTAGGAACTCTGGGCATCCTATTGCGCTCCGAGGACTTGTCTAAGGAGACCAATAGGAAGGCCCTGGAGACCTTCTTACTCTCGGGCACCCGCTCCATCGAGTTTTTGGCGCACCAGGTCACCACCCTGTGGGCCAACTCGGTGTTGAAGCGGCGCGATGTGGTGACCGAGAGATTCCATCCGAAGGTCCCCGCCGTGGATGTGTGCAGGCTCAGACATGCTTCCCTTCTTGGGGAGAACCTGTTTGAGCCACAGGACATGGAGCGAACGGCTGAGAGGTGGAGGAAATCCAGCATGGACTCCCTCCTCCATAGGGCCCTTACAGCTCGGCCCTATAAGCCTCCAGCTCCGCCGCAACAGCAGCAGCAGCCTCGTAAGGCTCCGAAGCAGGCACCGGCAGTTAAGAAAGTGGTGTCTAAGCCCCAGCCCTTTCCAGCCAAGGTCAAGAGGGGCGGCAAGTCCTCCAGGGGAGGCAAGACTCCTAGGGGTAGCGGCCGCGGCCGCAAGCCCTAGGGGTGGCAGTCCCCCTGCATGTACACCTGTGGGGGGATGCCTTCAGCGTTGCGTCCGCAGGTGGCAGCAACACGGGGCCGATGCTTGGACGGTCTCAGTGATCGGCCAAGGCTATCGCGTCCCGTTCACAACATCTCAACCTCCCCTGACAGCGAATCCAGTGTCGTTGAGCTCCTATGCCACGGGGTCGGTATAGGGGCTGGCCCTTCGGGCCAAAGTCGAGACCATGCTAGAGAAGGGTGTTCTCCAGGAGGTCGTCGACGGCTCCCCAGGCTTCTTCAGTCGACTCTTTCTTGTAAAGAAGGCGTCTGGAGGCTGGAGACCTGTCATCGACCTCTCGGCTCTGAATGGGTTTGTCAAGCAAACCCGGTTCAGCATGGAGACAGCAGACACGGTCAGACTTGCGGTGAGACCACAAGACTTCATGTGCACACTGGGTCTAAAGGACGCGTACTTCCAGATCCAAATCCATCCGTCTTCCAGGAAGTACCTGAGATTCTGCCTAGACGACAAGATCTACCAGTTCAAGGTGCTGTGTTTCGGTCTCTCCACAGCTCCTCAGGTGTTCACCAGTGTTTTCACCCTGATTTTATCTTGGGCGCACAGGAACGGTATTCGTCTCCTTCGTTATCTGGACGATTGACTGATCCTAGCAGACTCGGAGTCGACCCTTCTTCGGCACCGAGACAGGCTTCTGGATCTTTGCCAGGATCTGGGGATCGTGGTAAACCTCGAGAAGTCCTCTCTGCAGCCGTCCCAACGACTGGTTTATCTAGGCATGCTGATAGACACCAATCTCCACAAAGCCTTTTCATCAGACGACCGGATAGCAAGGCTGAGGAGGGTGGCGGAACCCTTCCTCAGGCGAGAAGAGCTCCCCGCCCAGTCGTGGTTGCGTCTCTTAGGTCACCTATCCTCCCTGGCTCGTCTGGTTCCAAACCGCCGCCTCAGGATGAGATCCCTACAGTGGCGGCTCAAGTCCCGGTGGAATCAAGGATCCGATTCTCCGGACATTCTAATCCCGATGGGGTCTTTGGAACAGACGGACTTGTGGTGGTGGCTGGTCGACAAGAACCTGCGGAAGGGAGTGAGTCTTCTCGTCCTCCCCCCGGAATTGACTCTGTTTTCGGACGCGTCAAAAGAAGGGTGGGGGGCGCACGTTCTGAACCAGAGGGCCTCAGGGCTTTGGTCAGAATCAGAAAAAGTGCCTACACATCAACCTGCTGGAATTGAAGGCCGTCTTTCTGGCTCTTCAGCAGTTCCAACGGTCCCTGGCGGGTCACTCCGTGGTGGTGATGAGCGACAACACCACGGTAGTGGCTTATATCAACAAGCAGGGAGGCACTTTTTCGCAGCAGCTATCCCATCTTGCAGTAGAGATTCTGAGGTGGACCGAAATCCACTCGATAACACTATCAGCTCGCTTTATTCCTGGCAAGAGGAATGTGCTCGCCGACAGTCTGACCAGGGCCTCGCAGATAGTGAGTACCGAGTGGTCTTTGGATCCTCAGATAGCCAACAAAGTCCTGACTTTGTGGGGTTCCCCGACTGTGGACTTGTTCGCGACAGCGTTGAACTTCAAGCTGCCCCTATACTGCTCCCCAGTCCCGGACCCCAAGGCACTCTGGCAAGATGCTTTCCAGCAACGGTGGGACAACATCGACATGTACGCCTTCCCACCGTTCTGTCTGATGAGAAGGGTGCTCAACAGGACCAGACTATCGGTCAACTGTTCGATGACTCTGGTAGCTCCGCTATGGCATCCCGCGGAATGGTTCCCGGACCTTCTGCAGCTCCTGACGGAGCTCCCGAGGGAACTTCCTCCACGACACGAGCTTCTCAGACAACCCCACTCCGGCGTCCCTCACAAGGTCGTGGCCTCGCTTCGGGTTCACGCCTGGAGACTATCCAGCATCTCCTCACGGAGAGAGGCCCCCCAGATGCTGAAGCCTTGATGAGGATGGGGGGGCTTAGGGATTAGCAGCTGGGCTCTAATGAACAGGGGGAACTACTTCCCATTGGACCTCGGTGCTCAGCTGTCGAGCCAACTAAATCAGTCAGCACTTTCTCTTTTACTTTTCATTATGTCTTTTTTCTCTCATCTCTTCCTTTTGGGCTCAATATTGTTGATGACTTTGGCATGTTCGATTATACTTTGGATACTGTCTTGGATTTGGCACAGTGTGGAATGGACGGCATTCCATCTCAACCTGTGCCAATTTAGACGCCATCACCCTCTGGCAGACCCCATTGGGTGCAGACCAAGTCTGTTAAGAGTCGGGCTCCAGTGATCCGGTTTTAAGTCACCCATATTTGCGGGTAATGGGTGACGCCAGGCATTGGAGTCGACGGTGGGAGGGGCTAACTACCCCCACTGACCAGTGTACGCCCACCTTAAGAGAGGCAGCCCCTCTCTAATAGAGGACTGGTCCCCACTGAAGCCTCTTCTCGTGTTGGGCCACATGGGATAGGAGGACTGACATCCTCCGATAAGAGGTGGATATCCCGGCTTGCTTTTTCAAAAAAACCCAACACCTCTGTTGACAACCTGGAAAATACAAACATGGACCTCGGTACAGACAGCTCCAACTCGGGTTCTAGCATTGTAACGTTGGAACCTTTTTCACGTCATGTGAATAATAAAACGCTAGAGAAGAAGAGAGAGAGAGTGAAAAATGATGACAGTACAGAAAGATATAGAAAAGTAGAAGTATTACCTGGTCACTATGAAGTAGTGAATTATGAAAATTTTTTTATCTTGGAATTTGAAAACGGAAGAAATGAGCGTATAAATGTTTTTAAAGCTAATAGGGAAATAGTTACTTTATGTGGAGGGCAGCCAAAAATTCTACCCCAGGGAAATGGAAGTCTCTTGATAGAGACACTGTCCCCAGTACAAGGTGAAAGGTTGAAAACACTTACAACATTGAATGGTCATAGCGTAAAATGCGTTTCGCACCCTACTTTCAACCAGAGTAGAGGTGTGATATATGCTCCAAAATTGTTGGATATAGAGGAAAAAGAAATTGAGGATGAACTAAAAAATCAAGGAGTAGTTAAAGTAGTCCGAATGAGAAAGAGAGTTGGAGAACAACGTATCGCTCTTGCTACTCTGATTATAACATTTGATCAATGCCGATTACCAAATGTTATAAAAGCTGGTTGACTATCTTTGAAGGTAAAACCATATATCCCTTCACCATTGCGATGTTATCATTGTCAAATGTATGGCCATTTAAGCCAGAAATGTAAAGAAAAATTAAACAATAAGCCAGCTGTTTGTGCCAACTGTGGAAAAAGTAGTCATGGAGTATGCATAGAAAACCCTAATTGCATACATTGTGGGGAAGCACACCCAGCTACATCTAAAAGCTGTGTAAAGTTTATTTTTGAAAAAGAAATACAGGCCATTAGGACCATGGAAAGGGTTACTTTTAAAGAGGCTCGTAAAAGAGCTCTTGAAAAGCAAATAATACCAGGGCAACCTTTTTCAATGGTTCTGAAGAAAAACTTGCCAAACCACACAGATGAAAATTATATCTACTTCTAAGATAAAGAAACAAATGAAAGTAGTTAAAGAGGTTGAAAGGCTTATCGAAAATCTATATCCGGAAATTGTAGAAAAATCAAAAACGGATACTTAAAGATCTGAAAATTATTCAAAAGCCAACTACTCCGATTTTAAACAATAGTACAAACCTCTCACAGGCCGTGTCCTTGACTGATCTGATGGAGGTTGCACTTGAAACCAATTTACCTGGTGAACCTGTAGTGGGGAAGGTGCAAAAACCTGATAGATCACAACCTTTTAATCGAAAAAGAGAGAGACCTCCATCTCTCTCGCCTCCTACCATAAGAAACATTAAAGTCACGACTTCAAATAAATATGATATCTTGTCTGCTGATGTTTCTGAACAACTAGAAGGTAAATTGAACCAATCAGAAATTCAAGTTGAGGTCCACCATCCTCCTCAACAATTAGATCAAAAGGACACAAAGAAAAAGAGAAACAGAAAACCCACTATATCAAGATCCTCTCTAGAGTTACCTCCGGGAAATATTGTTAGATCAAATATTGCCAATGGGAAGACTTCATCTAAGGTGTCTTCCAAAAAATAAACCATAGTTTTTTCCTCCATTCTGCAATGGAATTGCCAGGGTTTAAGGGCGAAATATGAACAACTTAAGCTCCTCATACGTGAGCACTCCCCTATAACAGTATGTCTACAAGAAAGCAAGCTCGATGCTAATACTCCTTGTCCTCGAGAGTATGTTAGCTATAGGACACCATATGATCAACGAGCAGGGAGCCATTGGGGAAGTCTTATATACGTTCGTCGAGATGTTCCCCATATATCTTTGTCTATCTGTACCCCTCTGCAGGCAGTGGCTGTACAGATTGATATAGGGAGAAAATACACAATCTGTTCTCTTTACTTGCCTCCAAATGACAACATCTCATATGATAATATAGTAGAAGTGATTAAACAACTCCCACAACCCTTTCTCTTACTAGGAGACCTTAATAGTAGACATCCTTTATGGGGTGATGTTTTAGCAAATGCAAGGGGTAATATTATTTCGTCAATTTTGGAGAATGAAGATGTCGGACTCCTCAATACAGGAGAGCCCACACATTTTCATGTACAGACAGGTACCTTGTCCTGCATTGACCTATCAGTTGCAAGCTCTGTCTTCTCGATTTTAATTGGAGAACATCAGATGATTGGCATACTAGTGATCATGCACCAATCATTATAAACACCAACAATGGTCCACCTTTACAGAGAACGCCTCGATGGAATCTTGATAAGGCGGACTGGGATAGATTTCGGGAGCTAAGTGAAATTGAAGGAAATGCAGAACAGTTTGAAAGTGTTGATGATGCCATGGACTTACTCAATGGAACTCTTCATACAGCAGGAGTAAATTCCATTCCCAAAACAACAGGGATATTCAGACGACGACCAGTCCCCTGGTGGTCATCTGAACAAACTGCCCTGCACAGAGCCACAAGAAAGTCTTTAACTCGATTGCGCATGCGCCGTACTGAGGAGAATTTAGTCATATACAAGAAATGTCTTGTAGAGCACAGTTCCGCCGTGCCATGAAAGAAGCTAGGCGCCAGTCTTGGATGTCGTTTGTTTCCTCCATTAACAGTAGAACACCAACTTCATCTGTGTGGAGGAAAGTCAAGAAGATAGCAGGCAAATTCACCCCAAACCCACCACCAGTGTTAAAGATAAATGGCCAGTATATGACTGGAGCAACCGAAGTTAGCAATGCCCTGGCTGACCATTTTTCAAATGTATCTTGCAAGTGTGGAACAGCTCCTGGTCACCAGTATAGGAGCATTGAAGAAAAGAAAGGTTTAAATTTTGTAACAAGAAAGCAAGTCATATAATTCTCCTTTTACTGAAAGAGAGTTTGATTCTGCTCTTGCTACGTGTAACGATACAGCCCCTGGACCCGATGGAATTCCATATGCAATGATTAAACACGTACATTTTAACACAAAGTTATTTATTTTAAGCATTTTTAATAGAATATGGCATGATCATAGTTATCCAAGTGTTAGGGAACTAGCCATTATTCTAGCCTTTTTAAAACCCGGTAAGGACAAGCTTTTAGCAGCAAATTATAGGCCAATTGCATTGACATCTTGTTTGTGCAAAATCATGGAAAAGATGGTCAATGTAAGACTGATGTGGTACCTTGAAAAGAAGGGTATTTTATCACCCATTCAATGTGGATTCAGGAAAATGCACTCAACGACTGATGTGATGATACAACTTGAGTCCTCCATTTGTGAAGCCTTTGCTTCCAAACAGCACCATGTGACAGTCTTTTTTTGATCTTGAAAAGGCATATGATACCACATGGAGATACGGTATACTTAAAAGAATCCATGAGTGCGGATTGAGAGGAGAGCTACCAATATTCATCCAGTCATTTCTTTCACATAGAGTTTTCCAAGTGAGAGTTGGGGAAGCTCTATCACAGAGTAAATGCCAGGAGGAAGGAGTTCCTCAGGGGAGTGTGCTGAGTGTAACCCTTTTTGCTCTAGCAATTAATGGGATATCATCAGTCATTCCCCGGGATGTTCTCGCAACATTATTTGTGGAGGATCTCTCCATATCATTTGCTGGGGCCAGAATGGCAATGGTTGAGAGAAAAATCCAACTCTCTATTGATAAAATTATCCATTGGGCCGATATGAATGGATTTAAGTTTTCAACAAGTAAAACTACAATTGTCCATTTCTGTTGTATACGGGGAGTACATCCAGACCCGGATATATACATCAAAGGTCAACGGATCCCATGTGCAAGTGAAGCTAAATTTTTAGGGTTGATATTTGATTGTAGGCTTACATGGGTTTCTCACTTAAAAGCATTAAAAGCTAAATGTGTTGAAGCTATGAATCTTTTAAAAGTATTGTCCCATACATCATGGGGGGCAGACCGCAATACAATTTTAAAATTATACAAGGCCTTGATATTTTCCAAAATTAGTTATGGATGTGAAATATACTCGTCAGCAGCCCCAAGCCGGTTAAAAATATTAGATTCAATACATCATGCTAGCATTAGATTGTCCACAGGAGCCTTTAGAACTTCGCCTATCACAAGTCTCCTTGTTGATGCTGGGGAGTTGCCTCTAGACCTTTACCGAATGTCCTCTATTATTCGGTATTGGTTTAGATTGCAAAGACTCCCTAATTCTTCTGCCTTTCAGACTGCAAGCCTTGTAAGACATTCAACCTACTTTGAGCTGCACCCAAAATCTCCTCAACCTTTTGGGTTTCGGGTGAAACAATTATTAAACAATCTGGATTTAATTATAATTAATGTGCTTCCATTCAAGGTATCATCAACGCCTCCATGGAAATTACCTGACATATCTTTTCGTAAATACTTTATTGGAGTTAAGAAGAATATGACTGACTTAGAATCCAGGTCTCTTTTTATGGAACATATCGAAGAACATAGGGGATCGACTTTTATATATACTGATGGCTCCAAATCTGATGCTGGCGTTGGATTTGGAGTACATAGTAATGATTTTGATTGTAGAGGTGCACTTCCTCTAACAGCTTCCATATTTACTGCCGAACTGTATGGCATACTAACTGCTATTGAGAAAATAGCTTTGGAAAAGGAGGGTAATTTTACCATTTTTAGTGATGCAAGGAGTGTTCTTCAAGCTTTACAAGTTTTAATTCTAGTGACCCTCTAGTTTTAAAGATTTTAGAATGGCTTTTTAATATTGGACGGAGAGGTATAACAGTTCGATTTTGTTGGGTTCCAGCACATGTAGGTATGTCTGGGAATGAGAAGGCCGATTTACTGGCGAAGAATGCGGCATCCGAGTTGCTACCAAGGAGGCATCCCATTCCCTGTAATGATATCCTACCTTACATCAAGAAATTGGTTTGTAATAAATGGCAACAGCACTGGGATAATCAAGATGGCAATAAAATGAGGGAAGTAACAAATATCATATCACCTTGGAGGTATAACACGATACCCCGAAAATGGGAGACGACTCTTTGTCGCCTCCGAATTGGGCACACTCGGTTGACACACGAGTTTCTGCTGAAGAGCCAACACCAACCGTATTGCGAGGACTGTTTAGTGCCTTTAACAGTGAGGCATTTGTTGACCGAATGCCCTAATTCTACTAACTTAAGAAATAGATATCTGTTTGAGGCTCGAGGTGAGGATGGCAGGTTCATCCTTGCCAAGATTCTTGGACATGATGTGTCCTACTATGCGAGTGGAATTTTTAGATTTATTTCAGAAGCAGGTCTTCTGAAAACTATTTAACTATTGTAATAACTTCTTAACTTCTATTGTTTTAATTGAATTCTCTTTTAATTTTCATATATAATAATGCTATAGGCGTCAATGACCTTAGATGTCAGAATGCCAGAAAATTTTCAATCAATCAATCAATCAATCAATTAATCAATCACGGAGAGAGGCTTTTCGCAACAGGTTGCGGAGAGAATGTCTCGGCACCTGCGAAGGTCCTCTGAGGGAGTCTACCAAGCAAAGTGGAGAGTCTTTTGTGGTTGGTGTCGTGGGAGGGGTATCTCTCCACTCTATGCCACTATTCCAGCAATAGCGGACTTCCTCGTTTATCTGTGGGAAGAAATGCGCCTTTCTGTCTCGGCAGTGAAAGGCTATCGCTCAGCCTTAAGCTTGGCCTTAAGGCTGAAGGGCGTGGATATATCTTCCTCGCTAGAACTCTCTTTACTCATACGTAGCTATGAGCTTACCTGCCCCCAATCTGAAGTGAGACCTCCTCCTTGGAGCGTGGTTCGAGTCCTCAGGGCTCTTAAGAGACCTCCCTTCGAACCATTACGCCAGGCCTCTGATCGCCACCTGTCTTGGAAGACGGCTTTCCTACTCGCTTTGGCTTCGGCCAAGCGGGTTAGTGAACTTCATGGTCTCTCGTACGACATCGCCCATTCAAGGGGATGGGGGGAGGTAACGTTCAGGTTCGCCCGAGTTTGTAGCCAAGACTCAGAATCCTGGAGTGCCGGATCCTCGGTTCGACTCTTTCAGGATCGCGTGTCTCCGTTCTGTAACAAGCGACCCTGACCAGCTGCTACTATGTCCAGTGAGGTGTCTGAAGCACTACTTGAAGAGAACGGCTGCAGTCCGTCCTCAAGTGCGAGCTTTGTTTGTGAGCACAGGCAGGACTAAGAGGAGGGTCACCAGGAACACCATCTCAGCTTGGATTCGAAGGGTTATCCACCATGCCTTGAATCCAGACCCTCCTCCGTCACGTCGCCCTAGGGCACACGATGTCGGGTGTTGCTACATCCCTGGCCTTCAAGAGAAACTTCTCTGCGACGCAGGTACTTCAAGCTGGGGTCTGGAAGCGTCAGACGTCCTTCACAGCCCACTACCTGCAAGACGTGACCCACAGGAGCCTCGATACGTTTTCTATCGGCCCTGTGGTGGCTGCACAACCGCTGGTCTAACCTCAGGCTCCTTTTTGGACAAGTAGCAGTAGGTTGAGGGCGTTGTTACCCGGTCTTAGTCCGTGTGAATGAAAGAGTATGTCTGACCCTTACTTCTTTCTTCATTCTCCCCTCTCTTGGGGAAGCAGCATCCTGGTCCTCGCATAGCTGACCTCGACCTCTGCAGGTAACCCATGCTTCTTTGTGCTCCTAGTATTAAGCTTAATACTGTTGCGTCCCCCATACCCTGACGAGGTGGTATTGGGAACGTCCTATCCTAGATTCCTATCTAAAGGTCTCAAGGTCAACTTCATAGGACGAGTCACACTTTCCTCCACACACTGCTTATGTAGGCCACTCGTTCCTAGCGATGCTAGGAACTTGTGAGGTGCAGGGGCTCCTTTTCTCTACTGCTGCTCACTGAGGGATTGAGCCCCCGGGCAAAGCCGAAGTCAGTAAGGCTGGGGACTTTCCACCCTTCCTAAGGGATAAGTCACCCAATGTGAATAGCGTGGTTTGTGTTTCGGTTACGGAACAAATGACAAATTTGAAGACAATTTGTATTTCTCCTAACCATACAAACCTTAGCTATTTACACATATATGCCCACCATCCCTGACCCCCAAGTCAAGTCCTACCTCTAAGTGAAGTGAAGCAAATCACCGGTGTGTGGGGGGGGGGGGAGGGGTAGCAAGCTACCCTTCCCCTACCCCCCGCTAGCTAGCGCGGGGGTAATTAACCCTCGTTAAAACTATTGGCTCGTCATTTCAGCTGCGCTAAAAGGTAAACCCAATGTAAATAGCTAAGGTTTGTATGGTTAGGAAAAATACAAATTATCTTCGAATTTGTCATATTTCAGTTGTCAGTGAAAACAGACATTCTCTGTGGCTAGAGTTTGTGTTCTTAGCCTCTCGGGGGATTGGACTTAAAAGTTGGTTTGTCGTCCTTGGAGAAAAGGTCTTCATGCCTTTGGAGTCATCCTAGATGGTGTTTAGCCTAGACATCTCATCTAACATCTAGACTTCCCTTCTCACTCTCCTGTCAGATGCTAGTCAGTCAAGAGAGTTGCCTCCTCCAAGTGAAACAGAAGAGTCTTATAATGTGAAGTCCTCAAGACTTTTTGGCAGTTAATCCTGTGGTGCCCTCCCCCCCCCCCCCCCTCCCCTGCAGGAGCTGGAACAGCCTTTCCCAGAGGAGGAGGAGGTTACTTTTCAATGTTTTCCTCTTCATCCCTTGCCTTATTGTGAGACCTTCAGTGGGAGATGTCTCCCCTCCAGAGGATCTTCCCCTTGTAAGGGCTGCTGGCGATAGCAATGGTTTCTTCAGCTTTGAGTCCAGGGTCTTGCCCTTATGGAGGTCTACTCCTGAACATAACCTCCAAGGTTGTTTAACTTTGCCAGATCATTCCTATTTGAAGGGGGATCTTAGAAGTGTCTTGACCGTGTCTTATCCAGATAGTCTTAGAACTTCTAGCCCTTCCTCCCAGGTGCCTTTCCTGAGAGAAGCACCATTCAGTTGCTACTTCTCCAGATTGTTATGGAACTTTAGACCTTACCACAGGTATCTCTGGTGTCCGAGTTTCCAGTCTTCCTCTGAAGGCTTTAGAGGGAGAGTTTTCTGACAGATGCCCTTCCTGAGGGAAGCAACTTTCACTTGCTGCTTTTCCAAATCGTTGTTGAACTTCTTGACCATCTTATAGATGCCTGTGGTGTCCAAGGGGAAGTTGTGTAGTCTCCAGTCTTCCCTTAGAGGCTTTGGAAGGAGTCCCTCCTACTTGGTGCCTTTCCCAAGGGAAAAGTGGGTTGTAGGTTGGCCAGGGTACCAGCCACCTATTGAGATACTACTGCTAGAGAATTATTTCAGCCTTTTGACTGGCCAGACAGTACTACATTGGATTCCTCTCTCTGATTTTAAAGAATCTTGTTTGCTTAAGTGGTTTAGTGCTGCACTATAATTGTTCAGTGGATACTTTCCTCTTGGTAAGCAGCTCTTCTAGGAGAAGGACACTCCAAAGTCAAACTATTGTTCTCTAGTCTTGGGTAGTGTCATAGCCTCTGTACCATGGTTTTCCACTGTCTTAGGGTAGAGTTCTCTTGTGTGAGGGTACACTCGAGCACACACTATCTTGTTTCTTTTCCTCTTATTTTGAAGTTTTTAGTTATATATGAAAAATTTATTTTAATGTTCTTGTTATGAAACCCCTGGATCTCCTTTCCTCACTTGGTTATTTTCCTTTTTGGGGCCCTTGGGCTTATAGCATCGTGCTTCCACAACTAGTGTTGTAACTTAGCAAGTAATGATAATAATTAAGTGCCATTCAATTGTTGCTTCACCAGTTTTTCTTGGAACTTAAGTCCTTCCTGCGTAAGTTAGTAATGGAACTTCTAGTCCTTCCTCCTTGAGTTTGTCTGGGAACTTTAGTTCCTCCTACAACCACCTTCAATGTCTTAAAATTTTAAGTCTGCCCCACGGAGTCTTCAATCTGGCTTCGAAGGGAGACGTTCCCCTGGTATCCTTCCTGAGGGAAGCGCCCTTCTTTTCCTGTCGAAGGAGTTATCCTTCCGAGTGTTGCTATTTTAATGAGGTGATAGTTACTGCTAGGTTACTGCCCTGCCCACACGACAGGCCACTGAGCTCACACTTTTATGGCCAGCAGAGAGTATAGATGTACTCCCAGTATCTTTATCTTGCAGTTTTAATGTTTATTTTTCTTTCATGTAATGGTTTTGACAGACTGTTGTGTGCAAAGTATTTTAAGGAAGACAAAGGTTTTGCAGTTATATCCAATAACTTCGTGTGGGACAATAGTCTTGGCATCTTGCCGACTCCTCCTTTCTCTTGGTGGATAGCATGACAGTTTGCTGTCTCCATTGCTAAAATTGCATTATGACAACAATGATAACGAATCTTCAGGAAGGAGTCTACCCTTAGGCTACGATATACTTCCATGAAAGGAAGCCACTGCTGAGTGTCATGGGAAAGGTTGCTGCTTATCTCTTTTCTTTCCATGCCGCCTTGTTTCCAGGAAGATGCTGAGGAACCATCCTGTTTGCTGTTTCTCTTTAGAGTTCCTCACTTTCCCTGTGAGTGTCTTGTCATTGTACTGTCCGAGCCTGTGAGGGTAAATTTTATGTTCTTCCCTCTTCTTTACTGTAACTTACGCTGCTACTTCCAGGAGAAGAACAACAAAAATTTTCAAGAAGTCCAGGGAATTCAACTGATAGGGATTATGTTTGCTTGACTTTACACTTTCTCTTCTTGTGGGAGGGAAAGTGTGGTACCAGCCTGCTGTGAGTGATGGTAGTTTACTTTTATGGAAAGAAACATCTGTAAGTATATACAGGAGTTGCCAACTTGTCTGGGTAATTCAAATAGATGTTCTTGCACTTATTGTTAGTGCTCAGTTTTGTATTGGGAGTAGTGGTGCTGGTTCCCTGAGAAATAGATCTCCCCACTCACTGAATCTCAAAGTTAAAGAGGAATTCAGATTTAGAGGCGAGGAAACTGATCAGTTGTAGTCTCCCTGACATCTTAACAATCGTGTATACTTTCCAGTAAGAAGAAAAATCTGTAGTTTTTTGCATAAATTTTTTCTAAGCCATGCATTTTTCATTTGATATTTTAACTCCATTTATAAAAATTTTTGTTTAATTTTGATATAATAACTAATAGCTACTCTAGGTAATTCATTATCTATTTAGTTGCATACCCAGGTACCATCACACACACTACTAAATTAAAAGCCTTATATTACAGGTGGGTTTATATGAGTAACTTACAACCTTCCTAATATCAGTAAAGAGGAATACAGTAAAAGACTTATGATTCTATGATATTTTTATTAATTACTAAGGTTGTAGGATAGTTGGCTTAATCTAAGCCATTGTTAATAAATTATTAGATACAGTATGAATATAACCCAAAGGTTAGATTCATACAAAGGAGCACTAAAATCTAGGAGCCCACAATTGTCAGTTATGCCGGTTTTTGCTAAAGATTGGTAATGTGTAAACAATTGTTTGATTCAAAACGATAATCAATTTATTAGTTGATGTAAAATAAGGTTAGTAATTTGGTGTACGAAGGCAAAGCCCAGATTGAATAATAAATGGTTAAGGTTGGATAAAATTTTCATTCAGTTAAAGTAATACTCCGGGTAGGGATACCTTAATGTGGGAAAGGGTTTGCGTATTCTACGGGCCAACCAAGGGAAAGGCCCGTGCCAACAACAAGTGTTGGCTTTAATACCCCAACAACAACAACATTTGCGTATTGCGATGATCGGCAAAGCTGTACTGGTCTGAGCCACCCCTACTAAGTTGGTTTGCTGTGAGCAATCACGAAATCTCCCACCATTACCAATCAGCAATGACCAGCATGGTTATGAAAAAGTCAGACATTAATTGTCATGTCTGAGCCCTTAACCTACAGGGGACTAGAAATGTCTGCATTTATTGTTGTTCTGTTTTTGTGAACGTTTAAGATTTGACTCCGATAAGATCAGGTTGTCATTTTAATAGTATTGGATGGATGCTAGTCCATGGATGAAATATATCCACTAAGTAAAGAACAATTATGTTTGATAATCTAGTCAATAAACTAACCAGGACTAGGTTAGTGAGTCGGTGTGTGTGATAAGTTTTTCCATTTTCCATAGTTTAAGGCAAGATAAGCCACATGAAGAGGGGAAGAATAAGCTGATTTATTTATTGAAGAGTAACCAAAGAAATCCTCGTAAATTAATTATGATAGGATATTTGGAGTTAGTTTATGGAGTATCCATACAATACATAATGAAAATTTAGCATGTCATTTCAATTACGAGAATGATGCATTTGCTTGGTAAATTTATGAAGTGGTAGATAATTTTTTTTGTCTGTATTTAGGAGAGTGAAAAAACTGCTAATTATTCATTTGCCCACCACTATACTTTTGTATACTGAGTAATATTCTACTGTGACTGTTACCGTGTCAGTAAATCCTATTTTTGCTCAGATTTTATACATATTTTATTATAAATATTTTGAGTATTGTGTGCGTTTGCCCAGGCATCATCTGTTTCAGAAGGTACAGTTTTTTATGTAGGGAATTATGGGTTATCGAGTATCTCTTGAAGAAAATTGAAGGATAAGGAGTTATATTATGTCAGTGGATCACGTGAGGCCGGTTATTAGATTGTTGTGAAATATTTCCTCGTTAGGATTTGGGAAGTAATACAAGATATAACTAATGATTGTAATAATTGTTGTTATAAATGTCATGAACATGTTTAGTTTGCCATTATTTCCAATATTTTATATATTTTACATTAGAATATTTTATATTTTATATTGTAAGTAAATCATACAGAATAATTTACTAAAAGTATAGTCTTGCTATTGAAGTGCATAGTAAAATAGATGAATAAGACATATATCTGTACAATTAACATCTTTTATCTATTTTTCAGACTAGAATCCACAAAAGAAAAGGAAGTTATTGAAAGCATCCTTCTCAAAAAAGGAAATTAAGCAGCAAGTATATTCAGACATTTCTAATGACATCATCCAGAAAGTTTTTGAGGAAGACTAGAAATTTACTAATTTCTTATTTTGAAAGAAGTATCAAATCGTCTCAACTGAAGCAGCCATTCTGTCATCAAACTTTTCTGGAGTATTGAAAAGCCTTTATGAGAAATAATATTACAGTACAGTACTGCAAATATCTTGAAATACTTAATTTACCAGAGTTATTGAAATTTTAGAGAGTTGTATTATAGTGTTCACTCTATTTATATCCTATAGGTTCAGTAGCAATCACTAACAGAGAATATAAAAAACTAGGTAAATTACAGTAAATATTTATATGATATATATTTTTACACCAACGATATTACCAGATTAAAGTTTATCAAAAGTGTCTTATTTTTAGAAGTCATGAATTTAATTATTAGAGCTATTAACTTTTGCTGTCTTGTAACAAGTATTTTATTAGCTCTCAATCTTTGCAAAGTCAGTGCATATAAAGCTAATTTTAGTTAATTTTTAATTCCATGTATCTTTCCATTAAAATATGCACAGTGTAATTTTATTCTAATTGATTCTAAATGCACAAAATTTACCTTGAAAATTAGGTTCAGATCTACATTTATGAGCTGTTTTGACTTGCTTATTAGAATTCAGATTGTAATTTATTTCAAGATCAACCAAGCACAATTTGTTTAGTTGCCAGCTACTAACTAGTTGTCGAATACGTATATACCTAATATTAATCAATTCCTATTAACATAATTAACCTGAATTATTATAGGTAATGTTAACCTGATTGGTTTTATAGTATATTTTTTAAAAATTTTTAATAAGAGGAAATTTAACATTAACAATCAATTAATACCACCAGATGTAAGTGAGGAAGGACTTCTTCCTTAGAAATTTGTTGATCATGTTTTAATTTTCTTCAACTACCTGTTATATGTCAATTTCTTCTGGACCTCTTAAAATACTTCTAAATCGTATTATTTTTAAAATTGTGTAAACTACTGTAAACAAGTTATTTGAAGGTGTGACTGAAGGGAAATTTATATTACTCATCTTTTTAGCAAGTGATTCAAATTATCTGAATATTTATATTAAATTACATAAATTCCATGTGAATATAACCTCCAACTAATTATTTTAACTATAAATAAAACTTTTTGTGTATGTATTCCATTTCATTTCTGGCGTTCGGGACTTCTCTAATTATTAGCAACTGTCATTGTATTTTCTTCTACACTAACTCGTATCTATAGCAGGCCTAAGTTCTCTTAAAAGGTGTAAACAGTTATGCAAAAGATAGTAGCTATTGTACAAAAAAAAAAAAAAAAAATGGCCCTCTAATTAGCCACACCTTGCCAGTGCTGGTCAGTCACTTTTTCAAGAGGGGTGGAGTTGAGAATTGCTAATCATACTTAAGCTGTCATCACAACATCTATTGATATAAATATACTACATACATACATACATATATCAAGGGGCTTCCCCAAATTTTTTTGGGCGGTAGCCGACATCAAACAAATGAAACAAAAAAGGGGACGTCTCCTCTCTACGTTCCTCCCAGCCTGACAAGGGACTCAACCGAGTTCGGCTGGTACTGCTAGGGTGGCACAGCCCACCCTCCCACGTTATCCACCACAGATGAAGGGTCATAATGCTGAATCCCCTACTGCTGCTACCTCCGTGGTCATCCAAGGCACCGGAGGAAGCAGCAGGGCCTACCGGAACTGCGTCACAATCGCTCGCCATTCATTCCTATTTCTAGCACGCTCTCTTGCCTCTCTAACATCTATCCTCCTATCACCCAGAGCTTCCTTCACTCCATCCATCCACCCAAACCTTGGCCTTCCTCTTGTACTTCTCCCATCTACTCTTGCATTCATCACCTTCTTTAGCAGACAGCCATTTTCCATTCTCTCAACATGGCCAAACCACCCCAACACATATCCACTCTAGCTGTTAACTCATTTCTTACACCCGTTCTCACCCTCACTACTTCGTTCCTAACCCTATCTACTCGAGATACACCAGCCATATTCCTTAGACACTTCATCTCAAACACATTCCATTTCTATCTCTCCGTCACTTTCATTCCCCACAACTCCGATCCATACATCACAGTTGGTACAATCACTTTCTCATACAGAACTCTTTACATTCATGCCCAATCCTCTATTTTTTACTACCTTAACTGCCCCCAACAGTTTGCATCCTTTATTCACTCTCTGACGTACATCTGCTTCCACTCCACCATTTGCTGCAACAACAGACCCCAAATACTTAAAGTGATCCACCTCCTCAAGTAACTCTCCATTCAACATGACATTCAACCTCTCACCACCTTCCCTTCTCATACATCTCATAACCTTACTCTTACCCACATTAACTCTCAACTTCCTTCTCTCACACACCCTTCCAAATTCTGTCACTAATCGGCCAAGTTTCTCTTCCGCATCTGCAACCAGCACAGTATCATCCGCAAACAACAACTGATTTACCTCCCATTCATGGTCATTTTCGTCTACCAGTTTCAATCCTCGTCCAAGCACTCGAGCATTCACCTCTCTCACCACTCCATCAACATACAAGTTAAACAACCGCAGTGACATCACACATCCCTGTCTCAGTCCCACTATCACCGGAAACCAATCGCTCACTTCATTTCCTATCCTAACACATGCTTTACTACCTTTGTAGAAACTTTTCACTGCTTGCAATAACCTTCCACCAACTCCATATACTGTAACCTCATCACATTCCACATTGCTTCCCTATCAACTCTATCATATGCTTTCTCCAGATCCATAAACGCAACATACACATCCTTACCTTTTGCTAAGTATTTCTCGCATATCTGCCTAACTGTGAAAATCTGATTCATACAACCCCTACCTCTTCTAAAACCACCTCGTACTTCTAAGATTGCATTCTCTGTTTTATCCTTAATCCTATTAATTAGTACTCTACCATACACTTTTCCAACTACACTCAACAAACTAATACCCCTTGAATTACAACACTCATGCACATCTCCCTTACCCTTATATAGTGGTACAATACACGCACAAACCCAATCTACTGGTACCATTGACAACACAAAACACACATTAAACAATCTCACCAACCATTCAAGTACAGTCACACCCCCCTTCCTTCAACATCTCAGCTCTCACACCATCCATACCAGATGCTTTTCCCACTCTCGTTTCATCTAGTGCTCTCCTCACTTCTCTTGTAATCTCTCTCTCATTCTCATCTCCCATCACTGGCACCTCAACACCTGCAACAGCAATTATATCTGCCTCTCTATTATCCTCAACATCAGTAAACTTTCAAAATATTCCGCCCACCTTTTCTTTGCCCCCTCTCCTTTTAACAACCTTTCATTTCCATCTTTCACTGTCTTTTCAATTCTTGAACCAGCCTTCGTTACTCTCTTCACTTCTTTCCAAAACTACTTATTCTCTTCATATGAATGACCCAATCCCTGACCCCACCTCATGCCAGCTGCCCTCTTTGCCTCACTTACCTTGCGCTTTACTTCCACATTTTTCTCTGTATATCTTTCATACTTCTCTACACTATTACTCTGCAGCCATTCTTCAAAGGCCCTCTTTTTCTCTTCCACTTTTACATTCACTCCTTCATTCCACCATTCACTGCCCTTCCTCATGCTGCCTCCAACAAACTTCTTGCCACACACATCACTTGCAATCCCAACAAAATTTCTTTTACTAACTTCCACTTCTCTAAATTACCAGTTTCTCTTACTTTCACTTCGTCATATGCCATTTTCAACTTTTCTTGATATTTACTTTTTACCCCCAGTTTTATTAGCTCTTCAACCCTCACTAGCTCCCTTTTACATCCACCTACTCTATTCCCCCACGCTTTTGCTACAACTAGTTTTCCTTCCACCAAATAATCGTCTTTCAATCTTCCAAACATTCTTTTAGTTATCAACACACAATCCACTCTTCCATTTGCCACTCTTACCCATGTATACTTGTTTTTATCTTTCTTTTTGAAAAAAATAGAACTTATCACTATCATCTACCAGTCTCTCACCACTCATTTTCATCTGGTACGCCATACTTCCCATTGACACCTTCTACCTACTAGAGAAGTAAAAAAATACTAACTGATAATTTTCTTATAGTCCCAGTACTAGAATTGATTTCCATATATTTCCTTTAAACAAAGGGAGAATCAAGTATGCCGAGTGACTCTTTTGCTTTTTACTTATTGAATACTGTAGGGTTACATATTGTGCGAGCAACCGATTCGTATATCTTTTGTAACGGGAAACAAGGAGAGCTCTGAATAGAATAATTTTGTGAAGGGAAGGACTATTTAAGGTCTTGAATAGTACTGCCTTAGCATAATAAGGTTAAAATCTCTCTCTCTCTCTCTCTCTCTCTCTCTCTCTCTCTCTCTCTCTCTCTCATATATCTTGGAATTGAGGTTATATCCACAATGAAAAAAATATACCCGTTTCAAAATAAGTTTAGATTGTTTTGAAGCGTTTTTCCCTGAAGTGTTTGTAAGCTTAATCTAGAAAATTCATCAAAATAAGTTTCCCAACATATCAATATTTTAATATTTCTGATCGCGTATTATTACCAAATGCTTGTTTGCAGTAGATCATCCTATTTTTTTTTCTTCAGTCTTGTGAATAGAAATTTGTGCAAAACATTAAAATGACAAAATTGTCATTGAAAGGTTAAAATCTCTTGTCAACTGGTTTTAAACTTTGCATATTCTTTATACAAAAGAAGCAATTAACTGCCTTGCACTCTAGAATACAGTATAGCCTATATAGATAGTAACAGTTGTAGTTATGAGCATTTTACAAATCAAATTTTATTGGAAGGTTTTATGAAAGGAATAGTAATTTAATCTTTATTGTAGTCTTAAGAAAAAGAAACCATCAATATAGTAGTTTTAGGTCAACATTCATGGGATATTTCATGGGTAATGATGTTCTAAGAGTGCTTTTAATGTTAAGCTTCAAGATTTAAAGGAGTGGCTTTACCAAATGAAAGGGTTAGGGTAAATATTTTGTAAAGAGACTGCTTAGAGACAGCTGGTTCTACGATACATGAATAAACCTGGGTTTTTTTTTAATTGTATCTAAAGCACTGCTTTGAAGGAAAAATTAGCTCAGAAAAAAAAAATCTTAAAAAGGGGTGAATTTCCTGCGAGTTTCTTTTCGAAGTGGCATTATTAAGGAGTATTTTAAAGATTAATTCTTTTAAAATAATACAGATTTAGAGGGTAATGTGGAAATAACTAATTGTGCTAGAGATGTAGATTGTCTATCAATTGTGGTTTTATAAGTAGAACTGTTTTGCAGATATAAAAAATAATTTCATATAAATAGGATAATTGAAAATGGTAATTAATGAGTGTCAAGTGCTTAAAACCAGTTGCTTTTTATGAAAAATAAATTCCTAAGTTTAGTGATTTAGGATTTTACCATATATTAATCATTAAAACCGAAATGTGAGATACATATATAACTCATAACTGTACATTGGTTAGAATGATTACTTCAATTTTGTAAATAATAGGTACTAAATAATGTCAATTGCTTGGGAAAAAGTGGCATGGATAAAACTACTTGCAAGATACAGAAGCTTGAGACTTACATGATAATTTGTGGCAAAAAAAGTGACATCACTGATAATGGTATAATAACATATATCAAATAAGTAAAGGTAAATGAACCAGCATTTGGACATGGTGGTTAGAAGTATGAGCATTACTGACTTCTTTAGTCAATCTAGGTTCATTATACTGTAGTGAAAAGAGCTGGAGAGAAGTTCATTCATGATATTGTCTTCAAGATATATGAATAGCTAATTAGAATCGACTTCATCTATAACAGAATTGGTAAGGCTTAAGTTGAGAAGTCTTGGGGTTTAGCAACGGTGCAATTAATTGTTAATATCCCCCATAGGAAATGTTAAAAACCCAAGATTTTGTTCTTTTTCCAAAACTGAGATAGAAATATATCAGATTGACCCTGAACAATTTTTTTTTTTAGTAGACTATTTACAAAAGCCTAATTTTATTTGCATAAGCTCAGTGCTAGTAATAATGAAACCTATGGTAACTGTAGACAGACTTAGTGTCAAATGAGGCATTTATATTAAAAGTTTACTGATCTGTAGTTTTTCAGTCGACCTTAACCGTGTAAGACTGGTCTTGCCTATCTTTCAATTTTGAAAATAAGGACAAAAACTTAGGCTTACCATTAATTAATGGAGATAAGGAATAACAAAGGCCTACCATTAATTAATGGAGATAAGGAATAACACCACCCCCCTTGCTAATACCCCAGAATACTCAACTTTACAATTCTTATTTCTTTTATAAATTTAGTTGATTCTTATAAGCTATTCAGTTATCTTTAACTCGGTATCATAAATAAACCCTTTCTAGCTTGATTAATATGATGAACCTAGAATGTCCAAAGTATTCCACTATGTTGGGACATATACCTTTACTTATACAATATATGTAGTCTTACTATTAGCAGTCGTATGTCACTTTTTTGCCTTTAATCATCATTCATGGCCTTGCTCTTTTGTATCATTACTAATTTCATCCATACCTCTTGTATCAGAGTAATTTCGTCCATAACTTTTTATTATGCAATTGATATTATTGAGTAGGCCCTATTATATGCAACAAAACGTTTCAAGTAATTTTACTTCTTTATCTTGAAATATTTATATTTACCATACTCGAGCATTATAACATTTTTTGAATTATGAAATAAAATGCATATTTAGAAAGTATTAAATTTATTTAATTTTCCCTGGTACATTAAAAGAAAACCTGGAATGAAAAAAAACAAAAACAAAAGGAAAAACTACGTGAAAAAGTGAAATAAGGGCAGTATTTAACCTATATTAAATCTCGTATGACCGAGTATTCTCCCCAATCGCCCCCCTCCCCCTAATAACATAAGTAAATGCCTTATTCCCACAAAAAATGGGCCAAAAGGCTCATGAAATAGTCCTTTATCCTAATCAGACACTTACTTAGACTCAACCCACCCATATAAAGAACTTGTTCACTCACCCCCCCCCCCCTCATATGGTAAGTGAGGAATGAGAGCAGCAGTACTAGTGTTAGCTGGTTATATTTGAAGTCAAAATGGCCGAACTCGCATAATTTCATTTTGGACCAAAATCCGCAAATTAATCCAGCTCTATGTCAGGGAGGTTTTTTCTTACTGAGCTATAATGATATTTCCATTAATTAATATTACTCTAAAGCCTCTTAAATTAGTTTCAAGGTGGAATTTTTTTTTATTAATTTTTTTCAATCTTTAAGCTACTTTATTAAAATTTAAAGTATGTAATTAAAACTTCCCATTAACTCAATTTGGTTGAAGAAAAACTTGGAAAATCGTTAATTTTATTGTAGGATTGAATGTCAAACATGAGACAGGTTTCAGTGTTATCAATTTAGTTACATAATTGAACAATACACACTGAGGTCAATGACATACATCAAATTCATGTAATCCCATTTTCTGAAAGCTTCAAATAGCCTAGATTCAAAGAAAACTTGATGTTTGTCATGCATTAAGCTCAGGATTCAACCAAGAAAGGATCTCAAGAGTCGCCCTTCATCGAATATGATGCACAGAATGACAGAACATCCGTTTTCTTTATTTTCCAGTGTTCATTTTTTATTTATTTATTTTTCTTTTTTTTTGAACAGCTGCTAGTTCATTTGAAGTTTAGCCTATGAGGTTACATATATCATAACTGTGTAAGTAAGCAGTGTTTTCTCTAATAGAAAGTGATTGATAAAAAATGGAGGAAAAGGAAAGCCCACCAAGGCCATCCCCTGTCCCACCTAGTAACCAGAAACTTAATGCACAGTTTTCTTCTGAGGAAGCAATGTTACTTGGCCCTTGAATGCTTTCCTTTTCCTTCTTTTTTTTTAATTTTTTCTTTATCGATAATTTTACAAACTGATATTGGAATTGCAATTTAAAGACTTCAGGAAAAGTTTGGAGCTCTCGAAGTTAAATGGTAAAACATTTATGTTATTATTTACATTATTATAAGGCAGATTCCAGCAAATATAGTTACGTTAATTCTTCAACACTTGAAATTATACACTTAGATAAGAAAAAAACATTAATATTTCTAGAATAGGAAAAAATGAAAAATTTAACAGCTATAAAAAATCATTTTCAAGCCTTTGTGCAATTTCAGAACGATCCATTACTACAGACACCCGAAGCTCACTCAAAAGCAGACAAGATTCACAAATGCCAAGTTGCCTCCCTGACTCGTGCCATTTAATGCATATGATTGAGTCAGGTAAAAGAGAAGAGACGTGCAAGGCTACTGCCCTGACCATCCTTGCTACTTCTCCCAGCAGACAGTCAGATCGGACCGAAGTACGCATTCACCTTACACATGGACACCTAAATATTGTTAGCTGTGTAATAAAGTTTTCAAATAACAAACCATAGAAAAAGCAACGCTGGAAAGCAAGTTTAACCTATAACACTTCATAAAACTAACGACACAATTTAAAAAAAAGGGGAATTACCTTATGAAAATGGATTTCTATTTACATGCAGACTGTATTATGAAACATATGATTCTAATTGAATGTTTATCTACAGTTAGAGGTTGATTAAGTTTTAATTCAAAGTTCATATATAGTAACTCCTGATAAAAAACTTAGGCCTATAACCAATACCCTAAGACATACAATACTAGAAATATGAATACGGCTTATAACCCCACAGAATCAAAGTCACCCCCACTATACACTATCCTCAGTTTATACTATCTTCAACTTTTAATTCCTTACTACAGCAAAATATCCTCTGGTCATAATCCTTTACTATACTACCACGAGCATATATTTCCCTAGATATCTTTAGCCCATAATAAAAGGAGATGATTCTTCATGATTTATCACATATTTTACGCAGGTCCTGTGTAACTTAATATATTACAACAAGTCATGGTCAAAATAGTGATGCACAAGCTATTTTTAGTATTTAAAATATTATTGACAAAGCTAATTTTAGTATTTAAAATATTATTGACAAAGCTATTTTTAGTATTTAAGATATTATTGACAAAGCTATTTTTAGTATTTAAGATATTATTAACCAAGCTATTTTTAGTATTTAAAATATTAATGATCAAGCTATTTTCAGTATCTAAAATATTAATGATCAAGTTATTTTTAGTAATTAAAATAAATTGATACATTCTGGACTTTTGCCCTTAACAGACTTTAGATTAACCCAACCTGAAGTTAGGTTTAAATTGTCTTTATTTAAATTACCAGACTAGCTCAGACACAGATGATATCTCCAGAGGGAGGTCGCTTTTGCCGAGTACGATATTCCCATATTCTCTATTGGAAACCAGCACAAGATCAACAAATATCAATTAAAAGATATGACTTTAGTATTGTTCGGAATAAAAACATCCCTGAGCTCCTAAAAATCTATCAATATTATGTACTTGAAAAAAAGTACTAGCAAATTCAAATATACCTTTAGATTATTAAATACTTAATTATCTAGAATACCCAGCAGTTAATCAACATAACGACATCTAATAATGATGAATTCATTACGCGTTTGAATTCAAATAATGTAAAAACTAGAATATTTTTTATAATAGAGAAACAAAGGACCAGGAATTATAACTCCAATACAAGTTAATTATTGTTTGGAAAATATATGATTATAAAGAGTGATGCATTAAACTCAATCTCTCTGAACATAGAAGAAAAATTATAATGTTCTATCATTTACTTCTTGGTTACTTTATGAATACTGAAATTTTCTCCTTAGATAATCTAGTTCAGCATATCAGAAAATCAACTCCTCAAAACTCTTAACTTGAGAAAAGAATTTGCTCTTTAAAGAATTTTTACATAAATTCATAAAAAAGATTAACTTTTCAAGTTAAATATACAGTTATCTCAGAAAAACTATAATATTTAGGATTATAACAGGGGCCATTTCCAAAACTTAAAATACCAATTTTTATATGCTCTGCTTACTGAAGCATACATTTCTACACTTTGAAATTGTTTTTGAAAAAACTCAAGTTTGAAACTTCACTGACAGAGTGTTATACTTGCTAAATGGGTAGAGCTATTTTTCACCTTTTCACGTAGTTAAATAAAATTTCTTCATAAGCTACGCTACATAAATCACAAGGCAAAAAACGACAATAACTCTACATAAAAAACTGCAATCCTAATTCGTACTCATCTATCAAAAAAACTGTAACTAAAATCCTTTCATTCTGGCTTCTTTGGGGAAACTATAACAAAAAATGACTTCCCTTGTCCACCTTGGGATATGATCTACTGAAGTGAAATAAAAGAACGACCTACTTTCTCCATAAGAATCTCACACCAATCACTCAATACAAGCACAATACTCTCTCAATCCATGTAGTGGAATTTATAACTCTCTCATAGCACAAGACCTAACATTCAATATTTGAAAATCCTCATCACAATTAAATCAGTCACTGATATCAAGGATTTTAATCATTTTCCTATACTGGTGTGCGAAGAATAACCATCTGAGGGGGTAATCAATTTTGTTACCAATAAGAAATGAAAAAAAATTCTAGACGGGGAATCCAGTGATTAGCGTTTTTTAAGAAGGATATTGGATTGGATTTAGAAATACAGAAGAGTGCTTGGGTACGTGAGGTCATTCAGCACCCCCAAGTACGAGAGGGGGAAAATCATACTGGTACTTTTTGAAGTTAAAGTTATAAGACTTTGATGGCAAGATGGAAGAATGGAGGCAGGAAAGAACGAGGTAAAGTTGAAGGCTATAAAGCTCAGCTACAGTAGGGCATGAAGAAAAGATGGTGGGGTGTAATTTACCCTATTTCAGTGTCGTGGAACAAAATGAAAGTAACATTAAGGTAGCTAGGTTATACAATATGCAATTTTTCATATTCGATTTATCATAAGTTTTGCAGCTCCATCAATCATTTTTAATCTAACCTTATAATTCTCAATATAATACTAAAACTACTCTAGCATGAGAGAGCTCTCATGACCCCTTAAGAGCAAACAACTAAACCAAGGGTATCCTGGAAGGGTATGGGCACACAAATAATTACCTACGAGGTCAGAAAGGGTACTTGTTTTTGGCAAGATTTAAAACCTTAAGAGACATCGAAAGACATAACCCTTAATATTGTACTGACATTCTAAATTGTACTCTCTTTCAATATGGCAATAAGTATATTTCTCATCACTAAGGAGCATGGTTTGTTATTAATTTGATAACTATCCATATCCCGAGAGGGAACTATCTTAATCATGAAAATTGTAATGAAAGTTCATACTAGTTTCAAATAGGATAAATTGATACCAGTGATTTGATGAAATAAAAGAAAATCTGGGCAAAAGGCCAGGCAGTCTAACAAACAAACAAAGGCTAAAATGGCTATAAAAAAGGTCAGGTATGAACCTGCCCATGATCCAGTGTATAACCTAATAAATATTATAATTTCTTTACATTGTCAAGATATCTAACCATAAACACAGTTAATGGGTTTAAAAGGAGTAAAGCATATTACGAATGATCTATGTTTAGGGAATTAATGAACTTTTGAGCACTATATTGAAATTATTATGCATTGCCCTGATGTAAAGCATCTAATCTGTCTCTTATATAATTTTATGAATTTTTCTCAAGGAAGGATACTGTTTGAATACAAGACTATTTCTGCACATCAGTATAGTATTGCATTAACCAATAAAAATATCCGAAATCAATGCGTTTTCAAAATCCAGATTATAAGGAAAAGTGAAAAAACCATCTTTATAGAAATGGAATTTTTATACCTTGACCAACATAAGGAGAACAAATCCAGGAAACTTCGCACTTAAAACACATAATCCCGACAAGATTTTTTGTCAATGATTTTTAACCCATTCTTCATACCAAATCAGTTTCCCAACCTTTTAAACAACACACACACACTAATACACAAATCTGGACCACCTTCACATCAACGACAAGATATTAAAAAACTTATTACACAATTCTGCTAAAAATGATTAAAGTGTAGTTTATCCTTTCTTTATGTCATAGGCACAAATGGCAGGAGCCAAGAAACAAAATGGAATTTATGAACCGAGCTGTTCACCTTTTCAGAGAGCCTAGGTATCTCGTCATAATAAAAAGCTCTGAAATGCAAGACTTGAAAATGACCATCTTACCAAATTCCTCAACTCACTTACGTTACGTACACTTATCATTACTCTTTAACATTCTAATTATACTTGAACTTCAAGTTTTTATAAAAAAAAAATTGTAAATAACAGTTATCATCTATTACACATTAACTTCAAAAAGAGCATAAACATATCTGGAGCACATTGAATGAATCCTTTTACATTTGATAGAATTTCCACTACTTACAATACACAGTTCAATAGAAATTTGATGCTTTTGTCATTAACACAAGTGCATATAACTTTTGCTAGAAATGAAAATAACAGTACCAAAACCTGTACATTTGACATTATAACCTCCCACAGTGCAAGCTTCTTAAACTTTATGAAATATTTGATTTAAAAAAGATCCTTTATAAAACATTCCAAACTATAAGAATTTGAGGCTTTTGAGCAAGTTAATAATGACATAACATAGATATAATGTTTCATGAATATAGCTGTCTGGATAAAACCTGCAATGACATGACAGCTGGATCAATAAGCAGACTAAAATCCAGCATGTTTACCAGTACAGTACAGACTGTTGGCATTTGACAAGTACAATATATTCCAACTAACACATTGAGCTACAGCTCTCACGACACCAGTAAAAGAATGAACAAGTTCAGCACATGGGGAATAAAATAAGTCTAAAAGAATAAGTGATTTCTCTAGTTAAGATCAGGATCTACTTCAAGGACCCTTTAGCCCTTTTTATGGTGAGGAATAAATTGGCAACTGCTGATGCTATAAGAGGAGGGGGGCAGTGGGAGACTCTTCAGCCATACGAGGCAAGTCACTTTTTTTATAACATTTCCAAATTTGGGATAAGGAAGGATCAAGGATGGGGAGTGGGAGATCTGAAACTGGAAGTGAGCGTTAGTTTGAAATAAAAGAGAACTTCTTCATAATTAAAAATGAGAAAATGTGTAGAAAATCCCACTTTACTTTTAATAATTAACATGTTGTCCTTCAAGGTATATTAGAGAGAGAGAGAGAGAGAGAGAGAGAGAGAGAGAGAGAGAGAGAGAGAGAGAGAGAGAGAGAGAGAGAGAGAGAGAGAGAGAGAGAGAGAGAGAGAGAGAGTAGATTACTTAAAAGTAGCTGGAAATTGAAAGAGCTTCCTTAGATTGGACTGGCCATTAAAATGGATCTATTTTACCCATAATCTCAAACCCTCTATTATCTACACAACCATATGCTTCCAACCGCTATCTCCCTCCCTTTAACTAAACAGAAACACTTTAGACTAAGTGTTTTTTAACCCCCCAAAATAAAAATTTTCATCTGACTGTGCAATTCACTTTAGGTATTTTTAGTAATCAGCTGCTTGCTGATATCACCTTCTAAAACTCCTAATTAATAAGTCCTTTCTAATATCAATCAATGATTATACAATTTAGATTCTTTCATTTCATGGAATAGGTCTACATTAAGCAATTTATAAATAAACAATCAAAGTTTTAGGTGTAGGTAAAGTTAAAATGTACGTGCAAGTGTAGGTAGGGTCAGAAGGAACGTGCATGTGTAAGTAGGGTCAGGTAGGGTCAGAAGGAACGTGCATGTGTAAGTAGGGTCAGGTAGGGTCAGAAGGAACGTGCATGTGTAAGTAGGGTCAGGTAGGGTCAGAAGGAATGTGCAAGTGTAGGTAGGGTCAGAAGGAACATGCAAGTGTAGGTAGGGTCAGAAGGAACATGCAAGTGTAGGTAAGACCAGCAGGTATGAGCAAGTGCAAGGTCAGAAGCAACATGCATGTGAAGCAAGTAGGATTAGAAGGAACATACGAGTGTAGATAGGGTCAGAGAAAGAAGTAATGTGCATGAGTATGTTAGAAAGAATGTCCAAGTGCGGGTATGGTTAGAAGGAGCAGGCAATTGCCGATAGGGTCAGAAGAAACGAGCGATAGCGGATAGGGTAAAAAGGAGCGTCCATGCAGGGGTATGGTCAGGAGCAGCATTGCAAATACAGTACCATTAAGAAATTCCTAGAATGGACCGCTGGTGGTACATTGATGGCACTACGATCCAACAGAGATTGTATAATACATTTCATATCTAGCCTATCAATAACTAAAATCCAATGACCTTTCGCTTTCGTCTCCCAAACAAACGTTTCATAATCTTGTTCAATGGACTTACATTGACCTATATTTCATTAATTTCTTTCCCATTTAACCTATCCTATCACATTTGATTAGCTTGCTTATTCATTACCTGTTTCTCACACAAGGATTGAGAGAGAGAGAGAGAGAGAGAGAGAGAGAGAGAGAGAGAGAGAGAGAGAGAGAGAGAGAGAGAGAGAGATAGAGAGAGAGAGAGAGAGAGAGACGCAAACTGTTGCAATGCAATGCAAAGGGTCAAAGGGAGAATGGGCATTGGGATGAAATTTGACTAATATTTAAGAATTATTCATATAAGGATGAATAATAAATATAAGATACCATACTTATCTTCTACATACAAATCATAAAAAGTATTCTAGTTTGTTTTTGTCCTTAGAAAACTGAATTGTAAAAGAGGAATATATGATTTTTATTTTTAATAAAAGTAAGGCAAACTTTAATCAGTCCACAGTTTTCACTTTGGCAATATACATGTAATATACTGAATATTCTAAACTTTTAATATTTTCATATTTAAGAAATAAAGGGGATGAAGGAAATCTCTCACCAGTTTTATGATTGTTTGGAATATTGCATAGGAAGAAAAACTTAAGGTACTACATGTGAGCAACATACCTTGAATTCCATTGATACAGAAGTTCTCTTTTAAATATCCCCCAAAATAAAAGCAAAATGATTAGAAATACGTATAAATCTAAAATCCACCACTTACAAAGATTTTGTCAATTAAATCTTAAGTCATAGAGCGATGCCACATAACTCTGGAGCCGAGAGATTGACACGAAAATGGGAACTCTTGAAAACAAGAGTGATTAAAAAACCCCAAAAAGGAATTACTTGAATAGAAACAAGAAAACAGCGAGAAACATGAAATAATCAATCAAATGAGTGGACAAAAAAGCTCCTTAGACCAAAATGTGTAGCGGATAACTCCATACACAAAGGATTGCTCTAAATGATTGCAAAAGCAATATAGAGCACAAAATAACTTATAGATCACTTCATTATCAATGTGTGCCCAAGACAATCCCATAAAAGTGTTCTAAATAAAACTAAAAATTAAATTGCCCAAAATAGCTTCCAAGACCAAGATTGATCAAGAATAACTGAATGGACAAAGGAATATAGCCTAAATAACTCCATAGACGAAGTGGTATCATGAATAAATCAGTGTGCACTACAAAACTCTGCAAACAAGGGAATATTCAAAACCGGTAAATCAAATAAGCACCGCAGATAGGTTACTGAATCAAGAAACTCCTCGAATAACTCCATAAACGAAAGATTCCAGGATTACTGCATAGACTAATAATTATCCCAAATAATCTAGTAAAAGAAACATGGAGAGCCAAAATTTCCCCATAATCCATAGCTAAGGAGTTCCTCAAATAACTCCATAGACCAAGGAGTGCTACCTAAGAAGTTTTAAGCAAATCGGAACTAAGAACTATAATAACGAAAGCTTGCTAAATCAAGGCATTACCTAATAGCTAATCTTTGCCCAGAGAAAATTCATAAGACAAGGAGAACTCTGCAAAACATTTTCAAACAAAGTGCCCCCAAAAAGCCTGAATACTACAGAAAGTTCTTTATACCACAAAGTGACCGAAAATATATCTTTAAAACATAATCATATGAAAAAATCTGTAAACAAGGATAGCTCAAAACAACTATAGACCAAGGAATGCCAAAAGTAATTCAACAGATTAAAGAAAAAGCACAAAGGATACCACCAGAATTTACTACGAGATGCTTTAAACTAGGTCGTATCACCCAGTCATAAAAAAAAACAAGTCAAAGGAAAATGAAAAATCTCTTGAAACCAAACTGACCATTTCAAAACTGTTAGTTAGAGTGGCCTAAAACCATTAGTTAAGGCAAGCATAATCTAGAAGCTTAGAAAGGCTTCGTGAAACTTTACAAACCTAAGTAGGAAGGAAATATTTTGAAGTGATATGAGAATATCATAACCGTTTACATAATTTTCTTAAATTTTTTTGCAACTAACGATAATAGTCCCAAGGAAGAAAAGCATAGATATACAGGTATTGTTAGGGTGAATATCCCTGGAACCAACATAAGAAATTATTACCATTATTAAGTAGGTTATTGGTTGCTATTGAATTTATCAAAGCTGTGAAATCATCATTAAATCTACGAATGAGATCCATATTTTCTTTACAGTATATATAATAAAATAAACCAATCATGAAAAGAGAAATTAATTTTAAGTCTAAATTATGTTTCAGGGCTTGATTAGGAATAAATTTTCTAGCTAGATAAACTGAACTTTGTAGAAAGCCTTAACTCCCTAAAAATGACAAGATTTCCAACTCAACAAACCATCAGCAATAACCTATGATAAAATACAAGCCTTCAGCAAGATCTATGAAAAGAGATTTCAGAAGACTCTTGTTAAAGTATCCGACAACATATTCTCAGAGAGAATAACTTTTTAGACAGACCTTTATATATAATCAATTATTAATCACAACATAAACTTGATAGCTTAGATTAGCCAATTAACAGGAGATAAGAATTATGAAATAACCAAATATGGACGGCATATCATGTGCAATTCTCCTGATTTTTCAGCATCATGAGCACTAAATTACTGCTGCTGAAACTTGGTTATTCACAAAAAGCAGCATCTAAACAGAGAACTAAAAAAAGCATATCAAACGTCACAGGTTTTATGTCATCAAGCAAGAGAACTCCATTCCAGGACAATGGTAGACCATGGAAAAGAGGCTATGTCACTATCAAAGACCAGAGAACAATGGTTTGATTTTTTAGTGCTCCTCTCTTATGAGAACTGCTTACCATAGCAAGAGTTTCTTCTACCCTTACCAAGTGAAAAGAACCCATTGAACAGTTACAGTACAATAGTTAACCCCTTGAGTTAAAAAGAATTTTTTAGGTTATCTTAGAGTTGTCTGATGTATGAAAAAATAGAAGAATGTGTAAATAATAGGCCAAACTATTCAATGTATGTGTATACAAAGGAAAAATTAACCGAACCAGAGAGGGATCCAACTTAGTACTATCTGGCCTCTCAACGGACCCATTAACTCTTTAGCAGTAATATCTCAAATTGTGACCGGTGATTTGGCCATCCTACTACCTACCATATGATGCGTTCTAATTAAAGGCAAAGCTTAATGACCAAAAATATTTACAGAATAGGAAGGCCTAATGGAAAGTAAGGATGTAAACAAAACCTTATGATACAGCAACCTAGAACACAGGGTAAAACACCTGAAATTGTTAAGTAGTTTTTCCTTCTATCAACGTTAGCCCAATATCCATAGGTGTCACCCTGAGATCGGTACTAGGAAAATACAATGAACAATAAAGATCACTCTCTAAAAAAATCTTCACCAGGTAGGCCTCACTTGATTGAGAAACTGATCATCAGTAGAACTTTAAGTCATAAAAATATATTAAGTAAAGTTAATATCAAATATCTGGGCTTGTGGTATTATATTGTTTTAAAAACATATGTTATATCATATAATTGGATTGAAGATTTTATGTGCCATTTTCGTAAAAAGAAGAAAAATCAACCTAAAGATAATGCAGTGCTTGTTTGTAAAAAAAAAAAACTAGCTATTTAATATTAGTAACAAAATTTAGCTTAATACATTTTCCGATTTATAATAGTGCTAAGACCAAGGGTTTGTGTCACTTCTAACGGTAAACAGATATTATAGCTATCAAATATTCGGAAGCACAAAAAACGTTATCCCAAATGTGTTTAGCATTAGTGAGAAGGAGATTTAATATTGATGCTTAAACTAAATTTAGTATGACAGAAGATAGCAAACGACTGAAATGGTAATCAAAGATTTTGAAGTGATAATTCAGTGATAGTTCAAGTTGCAAATAAAATATAACTCATTTTACGCTTAGTTATTTGTTGATATTTTCAAATAAAAAAATTACTGACAGTAGCATTTACGATATAGTTAAAACTTTAACAGGTATAATGTAAAAAGAATTTGCAGAAAATATTAGTTCAGCAACTGAATTCTAACAGTTAACCTTAAGAGACTAATTAGACAATAATTAAGATACTCAGAGCCTCACTGTAAACAGATCTACACAATAAGTTTATAATCATTCATTCTCTCCACATCTAAAACTATGGGATGCATTTTTTTTCACCAAGTCGTGGATCTTAAATTCCATTTGCAGAGAAGAACAGAAGTTTTCTTGTGATTAATGGAATATCACCATCATATCTGGCATCAGTCATTACAATTTTGGTCAAACTAGATGCTTTGATGGACGAACTGACACACACAATAAAATATCATAAAATTCTTTCAAGATGAGATTGTAGCACAAAAAAAAAAATAAAAAAAAAAATTAGTTTTCATAGCTATTCTTTCAGAATAACCAATAGAAACCAAGCATACATGCATTCAATAGATTCAGTTTATAAAATTTTTTAAATGTGTGATCTAAATGAATAATTTAGACTTATGTAAACAAAACAGATTTAATTCCAGAGTTTGCTAAAAATAGCATTCATGGATAGAATCTAGCTTTAAACAAATGGAAATTAGGGTATCTCATTATTGATATACACAAAATACTCAAGAAATTATGAGGAATGTTTTTAGAAATTAAAGGAGTAACATTTAGAATATTAGAAAACTCAAGACTTCTAAATATGGAAGTACAACAATTGATTTATATCAACAGTAATTGATCTATTGATATCAATTACTTAACTTATATTCTCATTATTCTTTTTCTTGAACTAACATGATTTAGTAAAATGTACAATTTACAAAAGATCTAAATTATATAAATGTTAAATTACAATATTCAATTGATTTGTTAATGTAACCTTTATGTACATAATAAAAACTTTCAATCTTCAGAATTCCTTCATCACTTGTGAAATTTTCTTCAAGGTAGACCTTTTTGTAAGATAAGACAGTGAATAAATATGTGCATTACATAAAGCGTTTGTTCACTTCTACTACCAAAATTAAAAAAAAACAAAAAAAAACTCATCTACAATCCCTATAGATTTGCCTTATTTTGTAGATACAACCGATAGCTGAATTACTGAAACTTGAAATATGGTACCTGTATCATATAATCTTTTCTAAGATTTTTTTTCAACTATTACACACACATATACTGTATATATAAGGGATTTGGATGAAGGAAAAATCTATTTTTGGGTGAGATAGCCATGTCGTCCTGATGGAAGTTCCCTTCGGCTGCTTCCTACTGTATAATATTTCTGCGAGTGAATATATATATATATATATATATATATATATATATATATATATATATATATATATATATATATGTATATATATATATATATATATATATATATATATATATATATATATATATATATATATATATATGTGTGTGTGTGTGTGTATGTATGTATGTATGTATGTATGTATGTAGCATGCACGCATGCAATGCATGCTACATATATATATAAGTGAGTATTAATATTGGAATGAAAATTGAAATATCAGTTAATTATAACATGTTATAGTAATCAAGCAGCTGCACTCGCCTCAAATGTCAAACAAGGGGTCCCAGGTCAAATAAGTTTATAAATAATTTTTGGGCATATGGGAAGAGAATTACTAGACTTTAAAATAATCAATATTACTTCTTTTTGGTTAAAATTTTATGAATTTATACGTGTATTATAATTACTGTATTAATTATTCAACAGATATCATAGTACAGGACTAAAATTTTTTATGATATTCTATGGTTCTAAGGCAGTCTTTAAAATCTATGACCCATGAAAGTGTACTGTACTATCTAATCTTTCATTAGCTACTGCATCAATGATAAGACTTCTTCAGAATTTACCTTTTGCGAAATATTTGTATACCTAGAATGACCCAATAGTATACAAAAATAAAATCAATAATGAATAGTAATGACAAAATCTATGACCATATCACCAAAAAATAATTTGAGAACAATACTGGACATTTTTTTTGGTATAAGCTAAACACTATATTGTACACTGCATATCAGCTACCTTCCATAGAAATTCATTATCTACTCAGTGATCTATGTGAAGTGTAAACTTCTTGAAAAAAAACTTAAATTAAAATTTTAACTTATCCTTCAACTGATGTAAATTAAACATTACAGCCTTCATCCCTGTTATCAGCTTTGATTTAGATATGAACAATTTGATCTTGAGTCAGCAGCGTTCCTTAAGCATCCATCTTCTTTCATATTATTAGGGGAATCGGGTTGTCCACAAAGTTTTTTTGTTTACTGGCTTCGGCTTTTGGATTTCAAATGTGCAGGTAAATAAATGATTCTGAAAGAAAAGTAAAATATCTTTACTCCAAATGTTTTTCCCCTACAACGTAAGTTCTGACTCTTGATAATTAACTTGATACATAAGTCACCTTTTAGGATTATCCATTAGAATAACTGTCATATTAAGCTTCACCTTTAGAGATAAAGATAACAGACACTTATGAACCTTAAATTTGATCATGCTGTGATGTTGACAAAACTTTCTGAAGGAAAAACAGCGCTAATAACAAAATTTCGTAAAATAAAACAAGAATAAGACAAAGTTCAGCTTTGATAACTATCCGAAACTATAGTAGCAGCCATATATAACATGAGATTGGGCCTGCATATCAACCTATTCTTGAATTAATGGTTTTATGAGTAATTAAGGTTACCAGTATCGTCAGTGCATTGGTAATATTGCATTTGAAGATTAAGAAGTTAATAAGGTAAAACTCTCACAATTACATAGATGAATAAATAATTAGGTATAATTTTATTTATCTCATATAAAATATGGAGGACATTACAATCTTATCAAATACTTTAACTGAAAAGAAATCAATGAACTTGCTGTATAGATACTGGAATTTAAAGCCAGCGACTTTTAATTTTGTGAAGGATAGTAGTGAGATAATTATGGATCAATTGACCCTTTCAGCTACCCTCAGACCTTACCTAGTCCTTCCTATTGATGTGTTGTCAACTAAAGGTTTCCTAGCATAGTCCAAAATTTAAGTTGGTAGACAAGGGGTATAAATCTTTTGATGTCAACTTGGACAGCGTTTTTTTTATAAATATCTTCCAACAGGTACATAAAGTGAGTACAGTGTCAGTATGATTTATTGATTGTGGTCATATGGCACATTGCTAAGGTAAGGGAGGGTATTCCGCCTGCAAACGAAATAGGAAAATCCCCTCAGATACACTAAGAAGTAAAAGTTAGTAGATATTAAACAGAAGGTTGTAAGAGTGATATTTGGAAGGAACATAAGGTAGAAGGATAAAAAAAGAGACATAGGTAAGGGCCACAGGGACTGTGAAAACCCTTTATTCATACTTTTACTGCACCACATGAGGTGTGCTGATGGCAGTGTCCTTCGAAGGACAGAACCTGAATAATAGAGGCAGCACAGCAGTGATGCAAAAAACTGTCGCAAAATCCATTCATTTTATGAATGAAGAGGAAGACATTGAAATAAAGTGGAGGTAATTCAATCTTGCAAATATCCCTGCAGCATGATACTGCTTTCTGTTTTCCTCCAGGTACCAGTATGGCAAAGACTAAGCATTTTTTCTATAGAGACAAGTATAGCATTCAAGGGGTAAAACTAGGCAGTTATAATACTACATCATATAGGACTTTGCTATAGGCTACTGAGACCAAGTTCTTTAAAATACATAGCTATGAAACAGTTTTTAATTTGAATTTAAGCATTAATAATGAACAGCTTTTTAAATACCATGCATCAATGGTTTGTTGGATAATTATTGTGATGATTGAATAAATCAAAATAAAACTTTTTCTTTAGACACCTCTTGAAAGCATAAATTATATTTAAGCATGAATACACCAAAAAGTATAAAAAAATGTTCATTCCACAACGCATTCTGAGGCAAACATCTCATATACATAATCCTATGTTTCCTTGCCTACAAAAACTTGACTTTTTAACTATTATTGTATAGAAGTAACCACTTGAGAAAATGCTGAATTCATATTTTAATGAACCTATCTTTACAGTAACAGAACTACGTCACAGTACTGCATATCAAATTATCTTATTTCCTACCATTAATCTGTCGATGCAGACATAGTCATTAACAATTTCATTTTTCAGTTATCAAACCTAAATTTTCTATGTTCTTTTGATTCTTTGCAAAAAAATGAAGAAAATTAGGACAGAAATATCAAGATTCTTTTACAAAATTAAAAAAAAGGAGTTAAGAAAATATACAAGATAAGTAACCTAATGAAAATCGTTCAATTACATTAATAACGCTTAGAAAGATGATTCATTATGGAGTTAAAAATTAATAGTTAACAGAATCTAAAAAGACGCTTCGAGATGAGGAGATGATCAGGCAAAAATGACATCCAATTGGTGAGTACGACGATTTGATGTCACCATGGCACCCGTACTTCACAATAGGGAGGACATTATTACCTTCACCATACATATTTAGAAACTTTGCCATGACGTTGGCAATGGGGAACCAGAGTGGGAGATCACAATAATAGTGCTAAGTTAGGCTGGAAGGCTATTGTAGTTTATTTCTTTGGTGGATAACAGTTAAGAGGAATATAAAAAAATTATGTATATATGTTATTTTTTAGAATTTATTATTTTTAGATGTCAGTGGAGTAAAAAGCAAAGTCAGCATTACCTGGATTTCCATTTACAATCTAAACTTAATTTCTTTATATATCATATTTTAGCACAGCTTTTGATCAACCACCCTTGATCCCCTTAAAAACTGAATGTCTCAAAAGATGTTCTACTATACCAATTGTAACCTTATTAAACAAAATAAAATGTAATAGGAAACATACTAAGTGCATTAAGCAAAATAAAATGTAATAAGAAACATACTAAGCACTCATCAACTTGAAAAATAGGTTATGTCACTAAAACTTAACCATATTTCCTATAAAAGCATTGGCTAACCTACCCTATTAAATAGGTTCTGTCACTCAAATTGAACCAAATTCCCTAAAAAAAGCATTGGATGACCTACTGTACCTAATTAAAGACCATAACTAATGTTTTATGAGGATAAGACACACCAGTATCTCTATAAATTCTTTGGAGCATTAAAACTGTATCCCAAAATTCAAGAGTAATTTGTACTTTTCCTAACTATGCAAACCCGAGTCCTTCAACTTTAATTCTAGGACTTACAGGGCGGTTGAGACGGGAAGTGTAACTTAAGAACCAAGATCTCATTTTCTGGGGATATGTCAAAGCACTTCAATCTTCTACAGGACCAAGTTATGTCTCATGTCAAACTCCTAACAACATGGGCATGAAGATGAGGCAGGTGGTTTGTCTTGGTCACTACTAGGAACTGGTAAATGGTCAAGGAAGAAAATGTATCTATTTGGAGGATATATTGTCCGAATGGGTGTTCATTTATGAGAAAATGGTTTCCTTACAATTGGGTAAAGAACTCTCTTGCTTTGTCTGGAAGGATGGGGGAGGTACTAATATATAAAACCTATTTGTTAAGATGATTAGCTTGATTATGTGGCTTCCTCTATTTAGTGTCCGATTCAGGAAATAAAGGAGTGACTGCTTCACCACAAGGAATGGGAAGCAAAACTAGGTAGAATGATAGTTGATGTTACCTCTCATTTAGACTTACATTATAACAGCTATCTTAAGATGAGATCTTTCCTGTCCTTGAAAAGAGCTAGGTATGTTACATGGTCTTTTGTGCAACTACTGACTGACAAAATATACAGGTAGAGTATCTAGATAAAGTGCACAGAAGCTTGTCTATTGTTACCTGACCATTTTGTATGAGAACTGCTCCTAGGACATATTCTTCCTGAGAGCTGGGATAGATCAGATATGAATTACTTCATACGCTTGAGTTCGGTGGGAACATTTCTTTTTCTTGCCTGCAAGAAAAGCATATCTGAATGTCCCAAGAAGCCTGAATAATAACTTGTGTTCAAGAATCTTTTTTCTATTCCTTCTGTTACTGTAGGGGTTGCAGTGTCCCCCTAGGTCAGAAAGGCAAGTCATCCTGACCCGCTGGTCACTTCTTGTAGGTAAGAGATGCAGAAATATTTGAAGTTGTGAGCAGCAAGATTTTAGGTCCAGACCATGAACTCTTGGACCGAGGAGGGCTGAGTGGTATCCTTCACCACACAGATTGGGGAGCTTTCCCGGTGAATGACGATAGAAAACATTTGATGCGGATACCATTCAGTATGCAGCTGCTTAGCAGCTATCAGCGTCATGCCGAGCCTCAATGTCTTCAACCGACTGTCGAGTTATTGGTAAAATGGGAAAATGGCAGGAAAAGAGAAGGTATATAGAACTTCTAGGGATATTGGAAGATGTCCTTGAAGGCTGCCAACGGACTGAGACTGGGGAACAAATTACTTGAAGTTTCTTATCATACTGAATGGTGTGCTACTCGAGTGAGGGTGAGAACCTGACATAAGAAGTCTTTCTGCCATGCGATAATGTATGGATCACAATTGGCTCTTACACCAAGACCCTGCATACTGAGTGTATATGCTCGAAAAGTCCTTCCTGAATGAAACTTGCAAACAGTTCTACCATTATGTCGACTTCCCAAAAGTGCACCTGCTTGTTAAGGGTCTATGAAATGACCCCCTTTGCTGACGTAAAACAAATGCAAGCATTGCCGTTGATCAACACTACTGAGTGCTTCACCAAACCTCTGAATATTTTGCAAAGTAAAAAAAGTAGCCACTCTATATGCATTACTGTTAGGATGAAAAGCAGGTTTTTTTTTTTTGAGGATCATACCAAGAGGTGGATATGCTACACATATGTGTCTGTGGAAAGCAGATTCCTTGAAAGAGGGAAGTTCCTGTGATGAGGATTGTCATGAAGATACCAAAGTTGATTGTCCCATATTTCTGCTCCAGGAAGAACAGAAGGTGAGGGGAACACTCGTTGCCGACTATCAATACTTAAGGAACTACCCAAGCAATCATAGAGGAGCTGCCCATGATGAAATTGCCTCTCTCAATGAAAGAAGTATAATTAACAATTCACAAATATAGGCAATGACCTTAATAATTGTGGATTAAGTTTTGAAGATCTCTGCCTTCGTAGATAACAGATTAAAGTTGATGATTCCTTTGACATTCTCAGAAGAATGCTTTCTCCCCTTTAGATACTTACCAGCTGGTCCATGACTGGAATGGGACAATCCCATGTAGAGGAAGAAGGGATTAACAAGAGGTAGCTGGTCTTTTTCGATGACTGATCGTCTTGCTCTCATGCTCAAAGAGGTTAAGAGGCACTAAGTGCCTTAGCTTTTGGAGAACAAACAGGAGAGCTTGGCACCATACGTCACGTAACAGTCAAACGAGAGCCAGTCTTTAGTTGGCGAAGATCCTTGCCAACAATCATGCAAGCATGATGTGGCATTTTGGTGCTTGAGCAAGTACTGAGATCAGATCACACAAGTGTTTTATTCTAATCCCTATTGTGGAAATGATTTAGAAGTTTTTTTTTCTGGTAAAATTTCAGAGCATGGAAAGATATCATATCCTGGATTGGTCTCTGAGCATGTGAAGATCTACAGTAGGTCATAAAATGATATTTTCATTATAAAATCAATTTTTGAGCATACTTACACGGTAGTTATATATATAGCTTACGTCCCTGACGTCACGGCAGAAATTTCAAAACTCGCTCCAATCGCTGATTGGGTAGCCAGGTGTACCACCTGTGCGCCCTCTAGTGAGGTACCTGGAACCATTCCATGATTTCTCAGATCTTCCATGCCCATAGTCTCTAGAGGGGAGGAGGGTGGGAATTAAATTATATATAACTACCAAGTAATTATGTTAAAAAATTTATCTTATAATGAAAATATCATTTTTAAACATCTGACTTACCCAGTAGTTATATATATAGCTGATTGACACCTTTGGTGGAGGGTCAGAGACAGCCAACATTGTTGGAATTTTACTTAAGAGTTAATAAAACAAGCTTAAGGGTTCGTACCTGGTAAGGATGCTGACTTCAATGATTCTCTGTCTCATTATGTCCGCTTTCCTTATGAGATCCTGCGATCCTCCCAGGGAGCTGAAGACCTCTAGGAGCTGTCACACCGGTGTAAATACCTCTAGGTAATAGGACCTCCTCCAATGCCCTTGTTCTGGGCACTCTCAAGGAACAAATTGACCACCTGACTAAAATCAATGGTTGCGGAAGACTGTCGCAATCTCCACAAACAACCATAAAAATATAAAAGTTCCAAGAGAAGAAAAGGGTATTAGGATTATGGGAAGGTGGATCTTTCCCCCACTACTGCACTCGCTGCTACGAATGGTCCCAGAGGGTAGCAGTCCTCATAAAGAGTCTGGACACGTTTCAAATAGTGTGAAGCGAACACAGATTTACTTCTCCAAAAGGTTGTGTCCATAATGCTCTGCAACGATCTATTCTGCTTGAAGGCCACCGAAGTTGCTACAGCTCTAACTTCATGCGTCTTGACCTTTAAAAGCTTGAGGTCTGCCTCACTGCAATGTACATGAGCCTCTCTTATTAAGAGTCTGATGAAGAGTGAAAGGGCATTCTTTGACATCTGTAACGAGGGCTTCTTGACCGAGCACCAAAGAGCTTCCGACTTGCCTCGCAACTCTTTTGTTCTGTCCAGGTAGAACTTCAGGGCTCTTACTGGGCACAGGACTCTCTCCAACTCCTCGCCATCCACATCCAAAAGATTCGGAATCTCAAAAGCCTTGGGCCAAGGTTGAGAAGGGCGTTCATTCTTGGCGAGAAAGCCTAACTGCAAGGAGCAGATAGCTTTGTTATCTCGAAAGCCAACGTTTTTACTAAACGCATGAATTTCACTGACTCTTTTAGCTGTCACTAGACTAACCAAAAATAGAGTCTTCATCGTGAGGTCCTTAAATAAAGTTGAATGCAAGGGCTCAAACCTGTCACTCATAAGGAACTTAAGGACTATATCTAGATTCCAAGCTGGTGAATCCTGGTGCCATTGCTTAGAAACTATTTGAGAAGTTCCTGTAGGTCTTTATCATTCGAAAGGTCCAAGTTTCTGTGCCTGAATACAGTCGCTAACATACTACTGTATCCCTTGATGGTAGAGGATAAAAAATTGCGCTTCCTTCGAAAGTATAACAGGATGTCAGCAATCTGAGCTATAGAGGTACTGGATGAGGAAACAGAGTTGACTCTGCACCATTCTCTAAAAACCTCCCACTTGGATTGATAAACCTTGATGGTAGAAGTCCTTGCTCTTGCAATAGCCCTAGCAGCCTCCTTCGAAAAACCTCTAGCTCTTGTGAGTTTTTCGATAGTCTGAAGGCAGTTAGATGAAGAGCTTGGAGACTTGAATGGTACCTTTCCAAGAGAGGTTGTCTGAGTAAATCTACTCTTAATGGAAGGCTTCTTGGAGTGTCCACCATCCATTCTAGTACCTCTGTGAACCATTCTCTTGAGGGCCACAAGGGGGCCACTAGAGTCAATCTGGTCCCTTCGTGTGACACAAACTTTTGCATCACTTTGTAAAGGATTTTGAACGGTGGAAATGCGTACACGTCCAGATTGGACCAGTCTAACAGGAAAGCGTCTATGTGGACTGCTTCGAGATCTGGCACTGGGGAGCAGTAAGTTTCTAGTCTCTTTGTCTTCGAGGTTGCGAATAGGTCTATACAAGGACGACCCTAAAGTCACCACAGGTTCTTGCAGACTTCTTGATGAAGTGTCCATTCTGTGGACAGAACTTGACCTCTCCTGCTGAGGCTGTCTGCCATCACATTCTTCTCCCCCTGAATGAACCTTGTTAGAAGGATTACTTTCTTCTTTGCCCAGATGAGAAGACTTCTCACAGTCTCGTAAAGGGACCTCGAGTGGATTTCGCCTTGCTTGGCAATGTAAGCCAATGCTGTGGTGTTATCGGCATTGACCTGCACCACTTTGTTCAAAACTGATCCTTCAAAGCTTTTGAGGGCCAATAGGACTGCTAACAGTTCCTTTTGGTTGATGTGGAAGCTCTTCTGATCCTCTGTCCACAGTCCCGAAACTTCCAACTTGCCCAGTGTTGCTCCCCACCTAGAGTCCGAGGCGTCGGAACACAACACAAGGTCTGGGTTCCTCTGTTCTAAGATCGTAGGAATGAGCTCTGAGAAGCCAATCAACCAGATACAGGGAGGCTCTGATGCCTCTTGAGTGTAGTATTCTTGCTACATTTAGCATTAGTTTCGTGAATATTTGAGGGGCGGTGCCGAGACCAAAACACAGAGCCCGAAACTGAAACACTTCCTCCTTGTAAACGAACCTCAGATAATGTTTGAGGCTCGGATGAATGGGGATGTGAAAGTAAGCGTCCTGGAGGTCTAACGAGACCGTCCAGTCGCCCTTTGTTAATGCTGCAAGGACTGACCTTGATGTCTCCATGGAGAACTTCGTCTTCTGAACAAACGCGTTGAGAACGCTTACGTCCAGGACTGGACGCCATCCCCAGAGTTCTTGGGAACCAGGAACAAGCGGTTCTAGAAACCTGGTGACTGCAAGTCTCGAACCCTCTCTATGGCCCCCTTCTCCAACAAGAGAGACATTTGGAGTTGCATAGCCTGCCTCTTTGACTCCTCTCTGTATCTGGGAGAGAGATCTATTGGAGCTAAAACTAAAGGAGGTTTCCCTATAAAAGGGATTTTGTAACCCTCCTTTAGTAGTTGTACTGACCAAAGGTCTGCTCCCCTCTTCTCCCAAGCTTGCCAGTAGTAGTGTAGTCTGGCTGCTACTGCCTGAAGGCGAAAGCAGTCAGACTCTGCTTCGCCCTGTTCTGAATCCTCTTCTCTTAGCCCTCCTTCCCTCGGGTCTGGAGCTACCCCTGCTGGAAGTCTTCCCTCGAAAGGGCTGAGAAAACTTAGGGAATGGAGTTTCTTCCTTTGGTTTGGGCTAGCGAAGGAAGTTGGTAAAAACTTTCTTGCCGTCTTTGAAACCAAATCTTGGGTGACCTTTTGGGTTAACGCAGATGAAATCTCTCTAATCAACTCGTGTGGAAAAAGAGAGGAAGACAGAGGTGCATATAGCAATTCTGATTTCTAAAAGGGAGTACAGTAACCCCAAGAGACAGAAACAAACACATCTGAGCTCTCATCTTAGGATCCCCGCTGAAAAAAGCGCTGCCAACTCATTAGATCTGTCTCGTAAAGCTTTATCCATATAGGACATGAGGTAGATGAGACTAGCAGTGTCACCATCTTTAAGGGCAGAAACCTTTTTCCCCAAGGCTCCCAGAGTCCAGTCGAGGAAATTGAATACCTCAAAGGCTCTGAAGATGCCTTTGAGAAGATGATCTAATTCCGAAGTTGACCAGAGAATCCATGCTGAACGGAGTTTGCTTGACAAACTTGTTCAGAGCCGAGAGTCGATGACTGGTCTCCAGCCTCCAGATGCCTTCTTTACAAGAAAGAGTCGACTGAACCAGCCTGGAGATCCATCGAGGACCTCCTGGAGAGCGCCCTTCTTCAACATGGTCTGGACTTCTGCCCGAAGGGCCTGCCCCCTTGCTGATCCCATGGCAAGGGAGATCAATGACACTGGATTCATTGTAAGGGGAGGTAGAGATGTTGTGAACGGGACGCGATATCCCTGACTGATTACGGAAATCGTCCAGGAATCGGCCCCGAGTTGCTGCCACTTGTCTGTGCAACTTTGTAGGCATCCCCCCACTGGTGGACATACAGGGGGAGTGCCAATCCAAGCGTTTGTGGCCTCGGCTGCTCCCTCTAGGATTCTTCCCTCCCCTGGAGGACTTCTTGGCTTTCCTGTCCTTGGCAGGAAAGGGCTTAGACACCACTGTCTTCGCTGCCGTTGTCGGTTTCGTGGTCTTGGTAGGACGTGGCTGTTGGGGTGCTGGAGGTTTATAGGGCTTAGATGTCAGAGCCCCATGTAGGAGGGAGTCTTGGTTCGACTTCCTCCACGTCCCTAGGCTCAAACAAGTTCGTCCCCATCATGGAAGAATGTCTGAGCCTGCTGATCTCGGTGTTGGGGACCTTTTGATGGAACCTCTCAGACAACGCATCTCGACGTTTCAAGATGGTGTTAGCCCACAAGTTCGAGACTTGGTGGGCCAGAAACTCGATCGTGCGAGTGACTGAGAGTAAAGAGGTCTCCATAGCTTTCCTGGTACGTTCTTTGGATAAATCCTCCGAACGTAACAGGATACCTAAGGTCCCTAACCAGATATCCAGCCACGAAGTGGCCTGCATGGCACACTTCGCAACCTTCTCCTGAATAAGGATCTCAGTCGCAGAGAACGCGACCTGCCGGTTGGAGAGTCTCTCAAGAGGGACTCCCCTGGTAAGCTCTTCCAATGAATGGTGAAGGGGAAGAGCTAAACAAGGCTCCTCTACAATCTCAAAGTACCTCCTCTGCTGTACACGAGGAGGTGGGAGAAGCTTGTTGCCGGCACTGGATCGGCTGGAGGAGGCAAGCTCGGAGAGCTAGACTGCGATCTTGTCCCGGGCACTCTTAACCACTTGAGACCAGGGCAAAGCTGCACTGGCCTTAGAGGGTTTTTGTGTCCCAAAAACTCGGTCTAAGACCCCCTCCCGAGGAGGAATCTCTGGGTCCGCAAACCCATTGAGAGTCCTCATAAGAGTCAGAACCTGCCAGAATGCATGTTCTGACTCCTGCAGCTCTCCTCCGGAAGGACTAGCAGCGAAGTCGCCTGTCCCCAAAGGCTCTTCCTGGGGAGACTCGCGGACGTTCTCCGAGTGACTGGCTGGCTCTGGTCTTAGTCTTGCTGAGGACTTCGGTACATTCTTGGAGTCCTTCGACTCCCTCCTGGGAGGGATGCAGGACTCCAACAACGACGGAGGTAGACACTTCTCCACCCCTACCCAAGAAGACTTTTTAGCGCGAGGTGGGTTTTCCCTCAATGGTGCAATGGGGGAACGTCTCACCTCACGTGACTCCCCTGAGGACGGGAAGTCCTTGTCCGAAGGGGAGGGAGAAAAAGTCTGGGGGGGGGAGGGGGTCTGCCTCGAAGACTTACGAGGAGACAGCTTCGTCCTCAGAGAAGTCAACACGTCCAAAACTCCTCTCTTCCTCTTCAGGGGAGTAGATGCAGCCAAGGATTTGTGGCCCAACTCAGAGAGAACAGGCTTGAAAGCCTGTGCTACCACTCTGATTAGAGCCCCAAACCAGGGCTGCCGGCTGACGGCTGCGCTGTCAGACACTCCCTCTGGAGGGACAGGGATCGACGGATCAATGGGGGGAGTTTCCATAGGGGAGTTCGCCTAAAAAGAAAATGAGGATAAAGAATAAATATCCCTGGACCTTTCTGGAACCTTCCCCCCTACCAGCGAGCGCGCTGTTTTACGCTTGTGGGGGGAATGTGGCGATGGTGACCTTACAGCACGTTGTCCTGCAGCCTCGCGCGTGGGAGGGTATTGGCGATCGCGCGATGGGGAATACCCCGGGTCCCGCGCGAGGGCGATTGCGAGGGCGTGCGGGAGCGAATATTGGCGCTTAGGGGCGCACGGAGGACACTTCATAGATTGCGCAGGAATCAGATTGCGCGCGCAAAGGTGAATGTTCGCGCGCGCGGGGGTGCAGGATCAAGGTGAAGAGTCCGTGCGGGCGAGAGACCGTGTGCTCTAGAAGTCGATGGGCGCGCGCGCAGAAGAGATATCTCTTGCGAGCGGGCGCGCAGCTGGAACCTACGTGCGTTGGCGCGCCTCTTGTGGGCGCACATCAGGAGGAGATGAGCGTGGGGTCGCAGGGCGGGCGCGCAACCTCGTGGGCGCTTGTATTGCAGGTGACTTGCGCGCTGGCGAGGGATGGCACGCAGGTGAAGGTAGACGGCGCGTCGGTGAGCGCTGGCGCATTGGAGAGCGCTGGCGAGTAGGGGAAGTTCTAGACTTCCCTACGGCGCCCAGATCCGAAGATCGTGGGCGCGCAGGAGATTGTTGGCGCGGATAGCGCTGGCACGTTGGTGAATGGTGGCGCGCAGGAAAACGATGGCGCGCAGTGGCGTGTTGGCGAGAAGGTGAGCGCTGACATGCAGGTGAGCGCTGGCACGCAGGTGAGCGCTGGCGCGCTTTATTAGGAACCTCGGCAGCAGGTGGACGCTGGCATGCAGGTGAGCGCTGGCGCGCTATATCGGCAACAGTAGGAGAGCTCCTGTGCGCTAACTCCAAAACCTCAGAGAGGTCAGCTGAACGTTGGCGCGCATGTTTTGCATGGCGCGTAAGGGACGTACGTACTAATTTGCGCATACGGCCTTGCTGCCCCGAAGGGACCGATGCCTGTTTTATAAAAACAGGTTTCGTTGGCGCCCACAACGCATCAGCAGCCAGGAACGGCGACGGCAGGTCAGCAGGTCTGACAGGTGAAAGGACGGCGTGTCCTTTGTAAGGATGACCTTCCACCGAAGGGGATCGCGAACGATCTGCAGAGAGGTCCAGGTTGTAGCAGGAACAGTCGGAGATCGTTGACGAGGCTCCTATGCAGCGGACTGCGGAGGTGGCGACGAACCAAAGAGGTGCCTCCTCACACCCTTGTGAGATGAAGGAAGACCTCTCCGGCGAAGAGGAAGGGGAGCCTTCCAGCGCATGCGCCCTCTGGGGGCCATTGGGTCTGCAAGCTGACCATCAGCAGTCCTCCAAAGAGAAGTTTCTGTGAGTGAACTCCCCCGAGGGGGAGAATCACCGGCAGGAGAGACTGTTGGACTTAAGTTCCTCCCAAGAAGGTTGAGCAGAGGGAGAAACTAAGCCTTCAGCTACAGCAGGTTGAGCAGTTGCAGAGGCATTAGGAGATACCGCATCAGATACCTCTGCCACCACAACGTCGACGATAGACAGAGGATCAACCTCTGCCAACGTCGGCGATTGCTTGACAGCGGCACCCAACCGGATGATGTCAAACTAGGCTTCCTTGGAGGGCGAACCTTTGAGCCCCAAGGAAGACCAAAGCTGAAATAAATCAGTTATATTTACATTTAAATTTAATTCCTCCCATGGGGGAAGAGGTGGAGCTGCCTCGCTAGGGGAGGCAACGCCATCTCTCGAACCTCGAGGTCGGGAAACAGAACCATGGTCTACGCTACCACTCGACAGTTTCTCGGAAGAAACCAATTGAGTGGGAGCTTCGGAGGTGGTTTGGGCAACGAAAGAAGAGTCCTTGGGTTTTTCTCCTTTCTAAGAAATTTTTGAAGGAGAAATAACCCGCTTGGACTTCTTCCGTCGCCGAGAAAACCTTTCCCACTGGGAGATAGACCACTCCCTACACTCACCACACTTATTAGTTCTATCACACTGTTGGCCCCTACAGTAAGGACAAAGTGTGTGAGGTTCCGTCTCGACCGCCGACATAAATGTACCACAAGGGCGGTCGGGTAATCCAGGACATTTGCGCATGATTGCAGAGGCCAACTTCACAAGCAAACCTGTAGGAGAGAAAGCAAAGAAACATTAATGGCTGTCAGAGAGGCGAGGGTGAGAGCGGACACGTCCGACTACCACCCGAGCTGAGAGCAAAAGTGAGCTCAAGCACAGGTGTGTGTGTGTGTGTGGGGGGGGGGGGAGCAGGCTACCCTCCCTACCCCCCCGCTAACTAGCAGTGGGGTAGTAAACCCTTGTTAAAATTCTGATGGCTCGTCATTTCAGCTACGCCGAAAGTAATAACCCTTATTAAATAGCGTGGTTTGTATGTCAGTTACGGAACAACTATAGATTTATCCGTCTGAAAAGGAGAATAAGGATTCAAGGCCAGATCTAAGACCATGCAAATCCATGCCGCAATCAAAATCTTTGCCATTCTTCTTTTAACATTCCTTATGATGCCAGGCAATCCATTCGCTAGGGGACGAGCTTCTAAAGTTTGTTTGAGGTGAGACCTCAGAGCCCTACCTGGGCATAGTAGCTGCTGTTCTGGGTCAATGGTTAGGTAATGGTGATTTTCAATCTGGAGGGGTCCGAACTAGAGTCCATTACTTCCTGATTTTGAGTCTTGCGGTATGCTCAGGGACAAAGCCGGGGATTACCTGTCTCCATCCCCTTGGACACAAAAACGTTGTAGGAAAGACCACACAGTTTGTCTACTCCCTTGACTGAAGCCAAAGAGAATAGAAAAGAACGTTTAGGGTTGGGTGAAGAATTGAGGAGAGAGCACTCCAATGATGTTGAAAGATCAACTCCTTTCAATCTAAATGCGAGGCTCAAGGCTGAGCAATAGCCTTTCACTGCCAAGACTAAAAGGAGTTTCTTCCTGCCAAAGGTATGCAAGAAGAACCAATATTGCTGGAATAGTGGTATCGATGGGAGAGATACACTTTCCACGATCCCTACCATGGACGACTGTCCCTTAGCCTGGTACACTGCAGCTGAAGATTATCGGAGGTATCTGGACATTTTTTTCGCAACGTATTGCAAACAACCTCTCTTCACGAGGCCATGCTAGAAAACCTTAGACGTAATGTTATAGTGGGGCTATGAGGGTCATTGCCTTGCTTGTGGAAGCACCTGCCTTGTCGAGTACAGTACTCTTTTCATCAGGCAAAACGAGGGACACACGTAGACCTCCATGTTGTCTCACCGTTGTTGAAATGCATCTTGTTGGCATGCCTGGGGATCCGTTTCCAGAGAGTGGTACAGTGGAAGTTTAGTTGTCACTCATAAACACCATGAAGGGAACTGCCGGAGGTGATGAAACTGTTGCAGGGCCAAAACGGCTTCCCTCACCCAGGAGGATTATGTACAAGGATCCTTCAGTCTTGGATCAGAGCTCGGAGGCTGAGTGATGCCATAGAAGGGCTCACTCAGTCTTGGACCAGAGATCGGAGGCTGAGTGATGTCGTAGAAGGGATCCCCCCCCCACCCCCAACTTTTAGTACATCCTGAAGATCATCAATTCCATGGGGGGAGAGAAAGGCTACCCTCTGAGAAGGATGATATCCGATGTCCACCACTCCTGATTTCTCTTTGCATAAGTCCTTAAGTCCGGTGGGTCTTTGCTGGGTCCAAATGGACTTCAGCAGCCACTGGAGAGGCAGTATGTGTTGTTTTCTGTTGGTCATCAGGAGCTCCCAGGCAGTCAGGTGGCCTATTAGATGGAGTCACCGATATGCTGGCAGAGAGAGAAGAAGTAAGAAGGGACCTAAAATCTTCTTCAGTCCCTCTGTTGCTCTTGGATGGAAAGACTTCCTAGTCTGATGTCTTGTAGCATTCCTAGGTATGCCAGTTTTGTATTAGCTGTAGGGATGAACTCTCAAGATTCTGCCACTACACTTAGATTGCAGCTAAACTCGAGATGCCTGACTCCGCATTGAAGAAGAAAAATTCCTAAGTCTGGTAGAAATAGCCAGTCGGCCCAATGTCGTAACAGATGAAAGCTTTTCCGTGGGTCCTGGTTAACACTACGGAGAAAACTCCATGACAAAATGGAGGTGGTGCAACCATGTTGAAATACAGGCCCTTGAAATGGTATTGTCAATCATCTTGGATGATTCTTAAAACTTCCTGGAAGATGGGTCTGACTGTTTGTCTGACCTGTGTCTGCCTTTTCTAGGCCGAACGAAGTGTGTTAAACTTGTTCAGGGAGGAGAGGTCACCAACTGGTATCCAGCCTACCGGCACCTTTCTACAAACAAGTGTCGACTGTAGGAGCCTGGAGACCTCATTGTCAGACATGTTCCCCTCCCTGGGGGACAAGAGCTCGAGAGGTGGTATTCCCTCTCTCATGACCTTGTGATGTAATAATGAACTCATGCAATGATGCCGAAGCATTGAGTTCAGATGTCCGTGCGAATGTTTGGGTCCGTGCGAATGTTTGGGTCCGTGTAGAATGTCAGGAAAATTTGCCCCGCCTCTCAACAGGTGGATTGGTATCTATAGCATACATTGCTCGCCAAACATGACAAATTCAAAGATAATTTGTATTTTTCTTAACCATACAAACCTTAGCTATTTACAGAGGGTTTACCTTTTAGCTCAGCTGAAATGGCGAGCCATTAGAATTTAACGAGGGTGTATTACCCCCGTGCTAGTTAGAGGGGGGGGGGGTAGGGGAGTGGTAGCTAGCTACCCCTCCCCCTCCTCACACACAGATGAATGCTCACTTTCACTTAGAGGTAGGACTTGTCTTGGGGGACAGGGCTGGCGGGCAAATATGTGTAAATAGCTAAGGTTTGTATGGTTAGGAAAAATACAAATTATCTTCGAATTTGTCATTTGTTCCGTAACCGAAATACAAACCACGCTATTTACAGAGGGTGACTTACCCCTTAGGTAGGGTGGAAAGTCCCCAGCCATACTGGCTTTGGCTTTACCCGGGGACTCAGAATCCGAGTGAGTCGCACTCGAGAAAAGGAGTCCCTGCACCTCACAAGTTCCTTGCTCCGCAAGGAACCATGTGGCCTACGTAAGCTTGTGTGTGAAGGAAGAAGTGTGACCCGTCCTAGGCAGTTGACCTGGAGTTTCAGAAGGAACTCTGGGTTAGGACGTTCCCAATACCACCTCGTCAGGGTATGGGGGACGCGACAGTATTGACTCAATACTCGGAACACAAGGAAGCATGGTTTACCTGCAGAGGTTCGAGGTCAGCTATGCAGAGACCAGGATGCTGCTTCCCCGTAGAGGGGATGATGAAGAAAGAAATAAGAGCCAGACATACTTCTTTCGTTCATGCAGACTAAAACCTGATAACAATGCCCTCAACCTTCTGCTACCTGTCCAAAAAAAGGAGCCTGAGGTTAGACCAGCTGTTGTGTAGCCACCACAGAGCAATAGAAAACATATCGAGACTCCTGTGGGTCATGCCCTGCAGGAAGCGGGCTGCGAAGGTCATTAGACGCTTCCAGACTCCAGCTTGTAGCACCTGCGTCACAGAGTAGTATTACTCGAAGGCGAGGGACGTTGCGATGTATCCAACATCGTGCTGTAGGGCGACGTGACGGGGGAGGGTCTGGAGACAGGTTGAGATGAATGTCCTTGAGTCCGGGCTGAAGAGGTATACTGGTGACTCTCCCCGTGTCCTCCTTGTGCTCCCAAATTGGCTGCAACTGAGGACAAACTGCAGCTGTTTCCAGTGCTAACCTCTCGATTCCTTTACTGGCAAGAAAGAGAAGGTCTTGGGATATCAGATACAGAATGGAGACTCGAAATCTTGAAGGAATTGGACCGAAGGGCCGGGACCCCCAGATTCTGAGTCTAGTCAACAACTCAGGAGCGAACCTGAATGTTGCCTTCCCCACTTCCTTAGAAAGGGGGGAGTCGTAAGAGACCAAGAAGATTGCTTACACACTGGCCGTGGCCAGAGTGAGCAGGAGACCCAAGGCGGAATACAATCCGAGGCCTGTCATAAAGGGTCTTGAGAAGATCTCTTAAAGGACTAAAAGTCCGAGCCATGCTCCAAGTTGGAGGTCTTCCTCCGACTAGGGCAGGGACGATCGTAGCTTCGCATGAGCGAGGATAGATCCAGCGGGCAGGAAAAAGTTATTCCTTTAAGCCTGAAGGTGAGGGAAAGGCTGAGCGACAGGCTTCATTGCCGAGAGCGGAAAGGAGTTTCCTCCCGCCGAAAGGCAATAAGACCGTTATTGCTGGAGAAGAGGCCTCAAGGGAAGAGGTATATCTCCCACGGCACCAACCACCTTAGACTCTTCACTTTGCCTGGAAGACCCCTGTGGATGACTATCGCAGATGACGCGACCTCCGTACCGCGACTGTAGCGGGTTGTCTCTTCTTGAGGAGGAGGCGTAGTGTCTCCAGGCATGAAGCCAAAGCGACGCCCCGGTTCGGGAGAGATGTCGCAGTGTGGTTGCTTGAGTAGTCTGCGCCGTGGGAGAAGCTCTCCCGGGAGTTCCGTCAGGAGAAGCAGAGGGTCCAGAAACCGTTCTGCGCATAGTCCCAGTGGAGCTCTCCCATTGAAAGGTTGACAGACAACCTGGTCTTGTTGAGACCCATTGTCCACAGACAAAAAGGAGGGAAGACGCAGGCGTCGAAGTTGTCCCACCATCACCGGAATGCATCTTGCCAGAGTCTCGGGGTCTGAGACTGGGGGGAAGAACAGCGGAAGCTTGAGGTTCCAAGCTGTCGCGATCAGGTCCCCCAGACCAGTACTTGCTGGTTACCCAAGGTCAAAGACCTCCAGGTACACTCTCTCTACGAGGCTCTGCTCGGATAGTCGGAGAGAACATTCCCCTGCCTGGAATGAGAGAGCCGATGGTGGTATTGAGAGAATCTCAATCATCCCGGTATCTCTACTGCAAGATGTGAAGGTGTGAAAATGCGTCCCCTGCTGGTTAGAATACGCCAGAATCATGAAGTCGACGCGCACGGGGCGACTCGGCAGGAGCTGTAGGATCTGTAGAGGGGCCAGACTAAGGCCCCTAAGCCTGCCTGAATGATGGAGAGGTATCCTTCAGGTCTCGACCATAGGCCTGGACCGGAACATGCCCCCCCCCCCCTTTCCTTTGACGAGTCCGAGAACAGCATCAAGAATGTGGGGAAAGGACGAGAATATCCACTACCATCAAGAGGCTCCATAGGTCAACACCCATTGCAGGTCTAATAGTTCCGCTGGTCCCATAGGGGCCAGGAAGTCCGGTTAAACATTGCCTGAAGCCTCCGGAACTTGGACCGCCCCACATGGAACTTATCCTGAGGCGACCGTTCGGACTATAGACGGGTCAATGAGGAAAGGAGAACTAGGAAACGTTCCAAGGTAGGGCTGGAAGCTCTGCTTCACTGAGAACAGGTACTGCGACTCTCCTCAGTCTTGCTACAGTCAACTGAAAGGAAGGCTCGGAGGATGTGGTAACAGAATCTGGCGTCCCCAGGTGGTCACCCATCCAAGTACCGACCAGAACCGACGTTGCTTAACCTTGCTGGACGGACGAGAAGCGGGGTTTCCAACGTGGTAAGGCCGTTGACTTAATATCATGGGCAGATACTCCAGATGTTGAGGCAGAGAAAGAGAAGGCTCCAAGCAAAATACCATGAGCCCACACTCATGGTAAGCATCCGGAAGCTTGTCCCGGCGCTGAAGAAGGTCGAACCCGAGCCTACCGGAGTTGACCAGCCCTCCAAACAGCAGAGGAGGCGGAAGCCTACACCTGAGCGGCCAAAAGGAAGGCAGGGAGAGTTCTCTGGGGAAACAAACCTGCTATGCCCCAGCGGGATAGCCACACTGCATCATAAGCAGGAATACTTGCAGTCTAGGCTGAATTCGACGAGCTCCCTGGAAGATGGATGGAATGGAAACTGAAAGTACCCGTCCTTCCGATCCAGGGTTTAAGGAGTCCTGTCGCCTCGTTACCAGTCTGATCGATTCTGCTGGTCTACGCTGGCCGAAGTTTGTTCGACAAACTTGATCAGGGCTGAGAGGTCGACTACGGACATCCCCTCTCAGATCCTTCCTTACAAGAAAGGATCGACTGAAGAGGCCGGGGGTGAAGCCGTCGATGATCCTAAGGAAGACCTTCGCCTAAGGTATGGATCATTCTGCCCAACCGGGCAACTCTTGCTGACGCTATGGCATAGAGGTTCAGAGACACTGAATTCGCTGACAGAGACGGCAGGCGCGATATCCTTGGCTGATCACAGAGATTGTGCGGGAATGGGCATCGGGAAGCTGTCATTCGGATGAGTAACCTTAAGCATCCTCCCAGCGAAAAACCTGCAATCCTAGAGTTCGTGAACTCTGCCGCTCCTTTTAGGACTATGCCCCCCCGGGGGAGCCTCCCGTGCCATCTGTTCCTGACAGGAGGAAACTGCAATTGGACACCTTGTCCCAGTTGTCGTAGCCGATAACTTAGGCCAACGTGGTTGAAAGAAAAGGGCGCTGGAGCCCTGCAGAGTCTGGAAGAAAGCGCCTTGGAGGAGTGAAAACGGAAGTCGATTTCCTCCGCACAGCCGCTGTCTAAGTCTCTGTCCTTGGGCACAAACAAACTCTTCTCAAGGATGGAAGGGTGTCTGAGGTCGTCGACCTCCACAGATGAGACACCCGAAGGAAGCCCTCAGTCACCGCGTCCAGATGGTACAACATCGAGCTTGTCCGCAAGTTAGATACTTAACGACGAAAGGCCAAGGTGCCTGAGCTCGAGAGGAGGAAAGTACCCATGATCTTCCTGTAGCTTCCTTGAACCAAACCTCGGGCCGTAACCGAGGAGGGAAAGGACCTGGTAAGCTCCCAGAGGAAGGGGTAAGCAGTCACCCCTCGTCCGATGGAGAAATCTCGAACGGAAAGCCCCCCCGCCAAAAATCCTTCCAGGGAATGACGGGGAAGGGCTAACCCAGGTTCAGGAAAGAGGAGTGTTGCTCAGATCTCCCTTAAGTTTCTCCTATTCTTGTAAGTGCCATGCTCTGCGTTTACGGGGTGAGGCCGTGTTCTGGAAATACGCTCCAGAAGAACTCGCCAGGCTGGCCATGCTGCGAAAACCCCATTGGGAATCCTGGTCGCAATCGCCCTGGAGCTCGCGCGACGGTAATTCAAAGATTTGCCCGTTGGCAAACGTGGAAGCGCCCATGCGCGGTAACGCAGGAACGCAAACGAAGGTGAGCGAAGGAGCGCAGAAGGAGGGCGAGCGGGGTAGGAAGGGCGAGAGCTGGTGGTTGGCGAGCGATAACCCATAGACGAGCAATGGATACTGCAAGAAAAAAGCCGACGTTTGTGCGAAGAAACACTGTAGGTTCGAGAGACGGAACACCGCCGGTTCGCACAACGGAATACCATCCGTCCGCGCGATGGAAAACCGTTGGTTCGCACGCGGGCGAACATTGGAGAGCATGGGCGCGGACGCGCATGAGCGTAGACGTGTAGGCACGTGGGCGTGTGGGTGCGCAGGCGAATGATCGCGCGGGCGCACAGGCAAGTGGTCGCGCAGGCGCGCAGGCAACCGGTCGCGCGGGCGCGCAGGCAAGCGGTCGCGCAGGCGAGCGGTCGCCCAGGCGAGCGGTCGCGCGGGCGCGCAGGCGAGCGGTCGCGCGGGCGCGCAGGCGAGCGCAAGCGTTGGCGCGATGGCGAGGAAGACCGCTGGCGATATGGATCAACAGGCGATCGGTGGTGAGCTGGTGAGCGCTAACGCGCAGGTTGGCGATGGCGCGTTGTATCATGCCGACGCGATGGCGAGCAGCATGCGCAGGTGAGCGATCGTGGGATGGAGAGCAGCATACGAAGGTGAGCGATCGCGAGCAGCATGCGCAGGTGGGCGATTGCGCGATGGTGATCCGCATGCGCAGGTGGGCGATTGCGCTATGGTGATCAGCATGCGCAGGTGGGCGATTGCGCGATGGTGATCAGCATGCGCAGGGTCGCGCGATGGTGATCAGCATGCCAGGGTCGCGCGATGGCGATCAGCATGCGCAGGTGGGCGGTCGTGCGATGGCGAGCAGCATCCGGAGGTGGGCGATCGCGCGATGGCGAGCAGCATCCGCAGTTGAGGGTCGCGCGATGGCGAGCAGCATCCGCAGTTGAGGGTCGCGCGATGGCGAGCAGCATCCGCAGGTAGGCGATCGCGCGATGGTGATCAGCATGCGCAGGGTTGCGCGATGGTGATCAGCATGTGCAGGGTCGCGCGATGGCGATCAGCATCCGCAGGTGGGCGGTCGCGCGATGGCGAGCAGCATCCGCAGGTGTGCGGTCGCGCGATGGCGATCAGCATCCGCAGGTGGGCGGTCGCGCGATGGCGAGCAGCATCCGCAGGTGGGCAATCGCGCGATGGCGAGCATCATCCGCAGTTGAGGGTCGCGCGATGGCGAGCAGCTTCCGCAGGTAGGTGATCGCGCGATGGTGAGCAGCATGCGCAGGTGAGCTAGTAGCTGGCGAACCATGTTCCTTCAGTGTTGAAGAACGTTGGCATGCCGGCAGTAACACACGCGGATCGCCGAGAGACAGGTGATCGCTGGCGAGCTGATGATCACTGACGAGCAGAAGGCAACGTGTGGAAGCCTGCGCATAGAAGAAGAGTCCTTGACCCCGACCTGAACCGAAGTTCTAGATCGCGAGGGCGAACGTGGGCACACAGGGCGCGTAACAGGAACCAACAGGAAGAGCAGGGATGATCATCATGAGAGCGCTGACGAACAGGAGAGCACTGATGAGCAGGAGAGCGCCTGTGCGCTAACACTGAGCAGGAGCAGGAGAGAACACAGCAGAAGGGCGCGCAGGGGAACCCTGACACGCAAGGGAAGAACCCCCGTGGGAGGCAACCCTTTGCCCCGAAGGGATCGTTGTCCGCCGGGAGACTGATGTCCGTCGGAAGACCGTTGTCCGTCGGGAAGACCGTTGTCCGTCGGGAAGACCGTTGTCCGTCGGGAAGACCGTTGCCCGTCGGAAGACGAGATCAGACTGCTGTCCATCTGCACCAAGGCGGAAGATCAAGAAAAAGGAGTTGTAGGCTGCAAACGGAGATTCAAAAAGGCGCCTCAAGCACCCTTATAGGGAGATGAGAGGCCCTTACGACGAGGCGGACGGTGGGCCTTACGGCGAGGGAGGCCAACAGCAACAGCAACAGAAGAATCCTCCAAAGAGGAGTCTCTATGAGTGTACTCTCTCGCGAACGAAAGAGAAACACTTCGTAGAAGAGACTGGTCAGCCAGTGACCTAAAAGGAGCAATCCTCCGAAGAGGAGCTCCTGCAGTTGCCCAGCCCCTTGAGCGAAACTGCAGGTGTGATCGCTCAGCACCAAGAGCATAGTCGCACGAAAAAAAGGCAAGAGAAGAACCCCCCAAAAGGGGAAAAACTCAAGCCTGGACAGGAAAAACTTCCCTCGGAAGGAAAGTTACCCGCCCAAGGAGGCAAGCCTCCTGAGAGGTCTAAAATGAACTGGAGAGCTGTCCGTCGTCACGGGAGTACTTCCAGTAGAAGGAGACACGCCCCTGACGAAAATACAAGGGGGGAGGCAGCAACAGCCGAATCCCCAGGACTCAACAAGACAGCTCACACCGTTGCCATATTACAGAAACGAACTAGATCAGTAACTGTAAAAAAATAAAACAAATAACATTAGTACACATTCATTCACCCAGGAAGGCTCCGAAGAGGAATCCCGAGGGACAGGAAACAAGAATTACACAACAGGCACGTGCCCTCACAACCACTTACACTCACGGAAGGAGAGCTGTAACCAAAACAGAATTATAACAATTATAATTATGTAACTATGTAATTATGTAATTATGTAATTCAAGAGGTATTAGTTTGATGAGTATTGTAATTCAAGAGGTATTAGTTTGTTGAGTGTAGTTGGAAAAGTGTATGGTAGAATACTGATTAATAGGATTAAGGATAAAACAGAGAATGCAATCTTGGAAGTACAGGGTGGTTTTAGAAGAGGTAGGGGTTGTATGAATCAGATTTTTACAGTTAGGCAGATATGCGAGAAATATTTAGCAAAAGGTAAGGAGGTGTATGTTGCGTTTATGGATCTGGAGAAAGCATATGATAGAGTTGATAGGGAAGCAATGTGGAATGTGATGAGGTTATATGGAGTTGGTGGAATGTTGTTGCAAGCAGTGAAAAGTTTCTACACAGGTAGTAAAGCATGTGTTAGAATAGGAAATGAGGTGAGCGATTGGTTTCCGGTGAGAGTGGGGCTGAGACAGGGATGTGTGATGTCGCCGTGGTTGTTTAACTTGTATGTTGATGGAGTGGTGAGAGAGGTGAATGCTAGAGTGCTTGGACGAGGATTAAAACTGGTAGGCGAGAATGATCATGAATGGGAGGTAAATCAGTTGTTGTTTGCGGATGATACTGTACTGGTAGCAGACACAGAAGAGAAGCTTGACCGACTAGTGACAGAATTTGGAAGGGTGTGTGAGAGAAGGAAGTTGAGAGTTAATGTGGGTAAGAGTAAGGTTATGAGATGTACGAGAAGGGAAGGTGGTGCAAGGTTGAATGTCATGTTGAATGGAGAGTTACTTGAGGAGGTGGATCAGTTTAAGTACTTGGGGTCTGTTGTTGCAGCAAATGGTGGAGTGGAAGCAGATGTACGTCAGAGAGTGAATGAAGGTTGCAAAGTGTTGGGGGCAGTTAAGGGAGTAATAAAAAATAGAGGATTGGGCATGAATGTAAAGAGAGTTCTATATGAGAAAGTGATTGTACCAACTGTGATGTATGGATCGGAGTTGTGGGGAATGAAAGTGATGGAGAGACAGAAATTGAATGTGTTTGAGATGAAGTGTCTGAGGAGTATGGCTGGTGTATCTCGAGTAGATAGGGTTAGGAATGAAGTGGTGAGGGTGAGAACGGGTGTAAGAAATGAGTTAGCGGCTAGAGTGGATATGAATGTGTTGAGGTGGTTTGGCCATGTTGAGAGAATGGAAAATGGCTGTCTGCTAAAGAAGGTGATGAATGCAAGAGTTGATGGGAGAAGTACAAGAGGAAGGCCAAGGTTTGGGTGGATGGATGGTGTGAAGAAAGCTCTGGGTGATAGAAGGATAGATGTGAGAGAGGCAAGAGAGCGTGCTAGAAATAGGAATGAATGGCGAGCGATTGTGACGCAGTTCCGGTAGGCCCTGCTGCTTCCTCCGGTGCCTTAGATGACCGTGGAGGTAGCAGCAGTAGGGGACTCAGCAGTATGAAGCTTCATCTGTGGTGGAAATGTGGGAGGTTGGGCTGTGGCACCCTAGCAGTACCAGCTGAACTCGGCTGAGTCCCTGGTTAGGCTGGAGGAACGTAGAGAGTAGAGGTCCCCTTTTTGTTTTGTTTCTTGTTGTTGTCGGCTACCCCCCCAAAATTGGGGGAGGTGCCTTTGGTATATGTATGTATGTAAAAATGAATGAACACTAAAGAAAAAAAAAAAAAACTACAATTAGATTCATAAACTAATTGAGACAAACGTACGGCGTAGCAACCCCCCCACACGGAAAGAAAGCTACAAGGGCGTAGTAACACGTAGTAAAAGGGTGAACGACCTCAAGAGAGAGAGAGAAAGACATAAGTCAAACTCGATCGCCACCCATAAAATTACGCCCTGGTGGCCAGATGCCGAGGACTCCACGTAGATATCGTACACTACACACACAACTCTGAAAAGGAAACTTCCTGATTTCTATACTCAAATATATATACAAACATGAAAACATGTTTACATATATATTGAGTAAATGACAAGTAAGCGATTAAGTAAAGACAAAACAAACAATGGCTGCCAAGAGAGGACCAAGACAGAGACGTCTGTCACAGTCCGAGCCAAAAGTGAAAGTGAGCATTCATCTGTGTGTGAGGAGGGGGAGGGGTAGCTAGCTACCACTCCCCTAGCCCCCCCCCCCCCCCCCGCTAACTAGCGCGGGGGTAATACACCCTCGTTAAATTCTAATGGCTCGCCATTTCAGCTGCACTAAAAGGTAAACCCTCTGTAAATAGCGTGGTTTGTATTTCGGTTACGGAACAAAGGCTGATTATTCTAGCCCTGGATTTAACTCTTGCCACCTGGAGAGCTCTTTGTCAAATTGGATTACCTGTTCATGATCCTGGGTCACGTGAATATCACTCGTTCATACTCCCGTGGGAGTTTTATGAGAGTTCCTGTATGATCCAGCCTGATATTTGGAATAGGGACTGGATGTTCGTTTGAAGAGTCATGATGGTTGGACGAGTCTAGTTGAAGAAGAGAAAAGTCCTTAGAAGCTGCAGTACTGTAGAGATATTGCAGCTGCCCCCTTCTATGAGCTATATCGTTGTCCCATTCTGACAAGTCACGCTCCGAGGGGCTAGAGAAAGGAATGGATGAAACCAAGACTCTTCTCAACACCCTGCGCAGAGGAGATCCTAGAAGACATCCTAATTCGCGGGCAAGAAAGGCGCTCTCTCTTGAAAACAGCCGGACGATGTTTCCGGACTTCACACCCACTCTGTTGGCTGAGTTAACTCAGGTTGAGGAGGAGCGTCGTCGTCAGCTTGCTGAATGAGCAAGACCAAAGACAAGCTCTGGGTTTGCCATGTTTAGTCTTCCCAACAGATACTCATGGAAATGCTGTATCTAAGTTGCTCTTACACAGGTCCTAAGAGAGTCTGCGCAAGCGGTGACAGGGAGAGAAGGTGAGCGAGGAGACATAACCAGTCAGGGACACTAGAGAGACTGTTGGTGTCCATTACCTCCAGTCTCTGGAAAGAACATCCTGGACACTTCTGAGGTAGTTAAAGCGCTTCCTCTGTGCCCCTGACTGGATCAACTCCCAAGGGTAGCTATAACCTTGTGAACATTAAAATGTTCAAGAGCAGATAGGTAACAAAGCGAAGGGATATTATGAATCAGTGTTGTCATCTTTCATAAATGAAAGATACGTTGATTTCCTCTCCTGAACTATGGTCTTCTACTGACTTGGGGTAGAGTTCTCTTGCTTGAAGGTACACTCGGGCACACTATTCTACTGTATCTTATTTCTCTACCTCTTGTGTTTTTAAAGTGTTTATAGTTTATACTGTATATGAAAAATTTATTTCAACATTGTTACTGTTCTTAAAATATTTTACTTTAATCGTTAATTATTTCGCTTGTAGTTTATTTCATTTCTTCATTTCCCTTCCTCAATGAACTATTTTCCCTGTTGGAACCCTTGGGCTTATAGCATGCTGCTTTCCAACTAGGGTTGTAGCTTAGCAAATAATAATAATAATAATAATAATAATAATAATAATAATAATAATAATAATAATAATGTTTCTATTCTCCTAGAGAGGTTCTGCAAACGAAGTGAAAATCTCCAAAGAATGATGTCGGCGGTTCTCCCTGTCAGCGGGATATATACTGTACTGTCTGTCGAAAGCGAAGGGCAACTCTCCCTCAGAAGGGGAAGTTGTCCAAAACTTGTTGAAGGTTAACTTTCCCTCGGAATGAAAGTTGTCCAACACCCGGAGGTTGACCTCCCAACCAGAGCCCTCACATACCTAACTGCCGCTCCAGGGCAAAGTTCCTAGTGACGCCCCCCCCCCACCCCTATATTCAGCACCAACCCACCAGTTCCAAATGCAACCCCCTTTTATATCACTTTGCTGCCCATGACCCTGTATATAGAAACCTAACTATACTGTAAGGCCTAGTTACTGGATATTGAAATATATAACAGATTAATTACACTGGTGAAAAAGTATTTATATTAAGTGACTTACAAAATTACAAAGTAAACAGCTCTTAATTTTTGCTTCAGAAATACACATTAGCAGCAATGAAGACTTTGAAGTTAAAGAAAATAAATCTATTTCAAAACAAAATTCCATCAGCACTACAGAAACATTAAACCATAACATAATAAATTTCATTATCAAACATTCACAAGATTTAGTTACATATCAGAATTAAGAAGAAAATAAATAAATATATACTTTTCATCATTTGGTAGAAAATGGAATATACTATATATACATATATACATATACATATATATATATATATATATATATATATATATATATATATATATGTATATATATATATATATACACACACACATATGTATCTATCTATCTATCTATCTATCTATCTATCTATATATCTATATATATATATATATATATATATATATATATATATATTTATATATATATATATATATATATATATATATATATATATATATATATATATATATATATATATGTATATATATACATATATATATATATATGTATATATATACATATATATATATATATATATATATATATATATATATATATATATGTATGTATATATATATGTATGTATATATATGTATATATATATATATATATATATATATATATATATATATCTATCTATCTATCTATCTATCTATCTATCTATCTATCTATCTATCTATCTATCTATCTATCTATCTATCTATCTATATATATATATATATATATATATATATATATATATATATATATATATATATATATATATATATATATATATATATATAATAGACACACCAGGTTAGGCCACAGTTTTTTAACATTTAGCAAATTAATTTTCTTGCTTTGCTTATGGCAAATTCATGAATTACTTTTCCAAAATTCATTGCCATCAGTGTTTCAGACTCAATGCTGAGGAGTGCCAAATTTGAAAGTCTCTCCATGCCATTAGTATTTCTCAGGTATGTCTTAATGAGCTTCAATTTGCTGAAGGATCTTTCACATGAAGCAACTGATACCCCTACAGTCAATAATAACCTAAGTGCCACTTGGAGGTTAGCAAATCCTTCACCATATTTCATGATAATACTAAGGAGTTCTGGGGCTGTTTCTATGTTTCTGTTCCCTACCAAGAACTTTACATCTTGTATCTCTTGGCATAGTTCTGAAAATTTCAGGTCTTCGTCATATTTTTGCTCTATGCCCTTGCACACTGCATCAACTTCTTCGTTTTTGCCAAATAATTCTTTAGGGCGCAGGAGAACTCCAAAACGACTATCTATCTCCTGAAGTCGTGCACTAAGTGACTGCACTTCTTCAACAAGTCTGTCCACAGCAACCAGAAGTCGAACTTAGTTTGAACTAAAGTAATATTTATTCATAGTAATAGCGAATTCCTGTGAATAAATATTACTACAAATAAATATTACTACTTATAATAAACACGACTTCTGTAATGTCGAGAGCAAATTGGAGACAAAAACTCAACACGTGTATTCAGAAACACTCAATTGTTGAACCTATTAAACGGAGCAAAAAACCCGAAGGACACACTCCCTTTCTAACACGCAAATTATTCCCCGTTCACACGACACCCTAAAGTACTAGATACCCAAAAATGAAACTATGTTTGTCACACTTCTGAAGCTCTTTACCCATGACCTATGTGACTTCATCTATCAACATTATCAGTGATTTGTCACAAAATATCTGATAACAATAGATATACGGTACCGTAAGTAGCAGTGAACAGGCTGTCTCGTCACAAGCAGTCAGCTGAGCGTAGATAAACAGAAAATGTAAAAGAAAACGAAGATATTTAGAGGCAAACATTTTTAAGTGCATGATTTTCATTGTCAGGATGATTTATTCTATTGCAAAAAGAAAAAAAATTGAGGAAATATTTTAATTTTTGTTGGTTTTAAGGGCTTAATTGCAAAAATCATAATTTGTGGTAAAAAATTTCAAAGCTTTTATCCTTTACCCGCTAATTATTATTATTTCAATCTCGTGGGGCGGCAAGTCAAGGCTATTTTTGGCGCCCCAGGACATTTGCCATCCCATGAGAGGGCACTGCTCCCAACAAACACACTCTGCTTTCCGTCAACAAGTCGAGCTCAAGTTGATGGTAGTCATCAAGTACTATTGACGGAGTATGGTTAAGAGCGCTAGGAAGGTTCCTGTCTACAATTTAAAAGCAAATATATACTTGTAAGGTAATAAAAAACAAAACAAGTGACCTAAATGGTTAGAGACAGGGAGACAAGGAGGCGACTGATTGCCGACCTACAGGATAAGTCAATCCACAAGAACCGGAAACAGTAGTAGCCACAGAAGAGGTTAGAAACGAACGTTCGTGTGAGCAGACAAGGGAAGGTGCGTCAATGAAGAGAGTTGCACATCTGAATGCGCAGGCTATACAACATGTTCCATGTGTTGAGTTTATGGTTGAACACTTTCTTCACACCCTCAAAGCAGCTCTGATATCCCGCTGCAATGACTCTGACTAGTTTACTCAGCTTCCTTGTATTAATGACCAGTCCTAAAGATGCCCTGGATGTCTCAGCATCTGTAATGGTGTATGGCAACCCACTGGTCGTCCCTACTGAATTTTTTTGCGTGGAACCTCCTCCGACAACCTCCAGTCCCTATGTCACGACGTGCACACTGACACTTGCAAGCTACTGATGACATCCTGTTACACAGGCACTTTCCTTGTTACCTGTCGCAAACCGAAGGCTTTCTTAATTAACATCTACAAGATGACCTGCCTACAGTTGACCTCTCTAGGGAAGGGTGCCCTATTTCATTTTTCTGTCTTTTTTATTTGTGGGGGGGGGGGCACGAAATGCACATATATTTCATACAAGCTCATACACCTCTCTCCCTCAGTGGGAGACTTCGTATTGTGTTTGGGTGAGGCAAAAAAACTTGCAGTAGGTATAAATGAACCATACGTGATAAATTATGTGTTCATGGGAGCCATGATCTCCTGAATGGGGAAAATATAGAAACAAGAAGAAACAGGAACTTAGCTAGCATAACCACACTCACATTGCCTATCCTAGGATTCCAGGTCTTTCTCTTTACTCACCAGTGGGTTTCAATTGCATGGAATAGCCTGTCTGATCCCAAAACTGTTTCACATACAAAACTATCATTATTACATTGGCACATGAAAAATTTAAACCGTTTCTTAGCAAAGTATAGGAGGTCGAAGAACAGGGTCTTTTTGTATCTTTGTAGACTATTAATTGGAGTCCACTTTCTATTGTTAGGTGAAGGTATAATGTAGTTGCTTCCAGCATGAAATTGTGGAGCAGTTTATGCCTCTTGTTCTGTTGAATTAAATATATTTATATAACTATAACAGTATGAAAATGAACATTGGTATAAAAATTGAAACTAAATATACTTTTACTAGGAAAGGTTTCCCCGTCCGTAACTACAATAATACAGGTAAAGTGAGGTTAGGTAAGGTAAGGCTAGGTAAAGGAAGGTTAGGTACGCTAAGGGTATGTAAAATGATGGTAGGCAAGATAAGGTAAAATAAGCTATATGGGTAGGCTAGGTAAGATATGGGTAGGTTAGGTACCAGTAAGGTTTCATTGTAGTGTATTACAGGGCGATGTAACCTAGGAAAACAACTACTTTTTCTTATAGAAAAAATTACGCTCTCTTCGAAAATGACACTCGTTCCCGTCGCAAATGAATAGTTTCAGAAATATATATACATCTATATCCTCCGATAATGGGGGACCCCCAGTGGGAACTCGGGGTTTTGGGTGGGGAAAACATACTGGGGAATCGATATATAAACGTAAAACAAGCCTTTTCTTCTCTATTCATTACCTTCTTGAAATTATAATAACCGGAGGAAAATACAAAACAGTATATCTGGATAAACTTTGGAGGCGCCGTTGCAAAGATTGTGTCATGAAAAAATACAGTAACCAGTGCTGCCAATGTCCGATGTAGATCAAATGTTATTTTGTGACCTGTCATACTACTAGGCTAGGTTAGGTGGGTTTGTTAGGTTCTGTGCCCTTTTTGTACTTTTTATATATTGGGTAAAACTTATAAGGAGAAATTATTTAGAATAAGTACGGAAATATCTATCATTGCTATCGTTAGTAATGTCAGCGTGCCGTTGGTAACTCTGTGTACCATTCGTCAATGTTGGTAACACTGTGTATTATTGGTAACGTTACTAATGTTATCGTTCGCATTACATTCGTAAGAGAAGTGACACCGTGCAACTTAAAGTTAGCCGAATTGATTGATCTGTTTGTTTCCGATTGAAATGAACATCAAATTCGGTTAAATCACGTTATTTACTATAGGAAAACATATATATTCTGTACGAAATCTCACCCTGTAATACAGTACAAAATTACCAAAAGTAAATATGGGTAGATGAGGTAAGAGTAATTAAGACAAGGGTAGATAAAGTGTAGTTATGTAAATATAATATTAACTGGATAGTTTATTTTGTAAATTTTGCTTTCATCATTTGGTTTTAATCTCAACTTTATAGCCTTCTTAAATTATAGTTTTTAAAATTCCAAGATCTGGCCTATGCGAAACCTGTACTTCTAAACCTACTCTGAGGGTAGGCCCCATGTTGCTAGCTCTCGAGAAAAAAATAAAGAAAACCACTTAAACTTTTAACTCATTTGAATATTAATGAAGTTATTACGCATTACCTTCACAGTGATGGAAACAGTGGAATTACACAGTTGAATATATAGTATATAAATATCACTTTTCCTTAGACCAAAGTTATCAGAAGTTTCGGGAGTTGTTGTCAATTGGGTTAGTGTAAAAATCCCTAAAACTCATGATAAAAAAAATCCCCAAAGCAACCCAAAAATCTCCATTTTCACAAATATATTTTTTTCTGGTCACGTAAGGTTTAATAATATATAAATTACTCTTTATACTGCATATAAGTGCAAGCAAATTAATTGTAACAATATAAAGGTTTACTCATCTTTGTTTCTTCTTCATAGAAATCGGTGCAGAATATCCCCACCAGACATCCAAAATTCCCAAATCTAGGGATAAATTCTCATATCTGGCAACACCGGAACTTTCGGGGATTGTTTATACCCGAAAAATACGTTCCAACAATGTCCAGCCAAAGTTATCGTCTTTTCCACTTACTTCTTCCCCAATCTCAATCATTTTAACTATCCTATTTCATTTAAATCTATACCAAATTGCTAGTATATACTTGAACTAGAACTAGCAGTAGTGGGGTAATAGTAGCAGAATAGATTATTGTTATTGAAAGATATATAGAAAGACTTCGAAAGACGCGAGAAATGGAGATTGTTGTATAATATAGAACGTGCAGTTATCTATTCTTTTTAAGTACACCACAACTAAATCTCTACAAAATTAATGAAATTAATATTATATTTTTTTTTTCAAATTATATAACGATACGAACTTTACTAGGATTTAAATTAATAATATATATTTCATCCCAATTTCTATAGGGTGACTAAGTATGAAATAATATAACTCCCATTACTGAGCGCTATACGTGAAAAAAGTCTAATTCTCTCTCTTCTTTCAATTCTTTCTACATATCTTTCAATAATAAGATATTCTATAATTATCAACATTACTATCTACTGCTAGTTCTAGTTTGTACAGAGAGAGAGAGAGAATATCCTTAACCTTGGGTACATACTCTAAGTGTTATGGGAAGTCTACCATGTGGACGTTACGAGAGTGAGCCGTTAAGTTGTAATTGAGAGGCGAGGTGAATGCAACTAACTTTATTGCAACAGATAGTGAGTGTATATACAACAGGTTTAGGACAAGGTCACAAAAACTCAAACAAAATAATTCATGAAAAGACTGTCTTAAACAGATTCTGTTAATAGTGAGGTTTAAAGCAAGATATACAATAAAGAAAATGTGTATGAGCGTATGTGAAACACACGCAAATTTTAGACAATCAACGGAGACCCAGTGTTCGCTTCCATGAATATTGATTAAGAAAGCCTTCAGATTGTGACAGATCATGAGGAAAGGGTCCGTGTAAGGGGGCGTTAGCGGTGGCTTAATAAAGTCGTTGCTCAGAAATAGTGCGTTGCAGAATGCAAATCTGTCGGTATGTGTTGCTTAGCAGGGGGCTTGTAAGTCTAGTGGCATGGAGTAAATTTTCCCACAATGTGATGTAGGCACTGGTGATTGTCGGAGGAGGTTGCAGACGGGAAAAATTCAGAAGGTACAACCAACAGGTCACCATACATGATTTCTTAAGAGTGGTTTTTAGACTCAGGACGACCCAGGGAAGCTGGGTAACCAAGTTGGAGTCATTGCAGCGGGACATCAAAGCTACTTTGAATGTGCGAGGAAAACTTTCAACCATTCTGTTGTCAGCAGGAATGTAGGCGGTTGTCTGCTGTGGGGTGATTCACAGGAGATTTGCTAATGATGTCCACAACTGAGAGGTGAAAGTGGTACCCCTGTCAGAAGTAATATGCTTAGAGATACCAAATCTTGCCATCCACCCAGAGAGTAAGGCAGATGTACATAAGTCAGATGTTGCAGTTTCCATGGGAACGGCTTCAGGGCAACAAATGGAGCGGTTGAGGAAAGTAAACAGGTAACGATGTCCTTGTGATGTGGGTCGGGGACCTACTACATCAACATGAATGTGGGAAAAATAACACTGAGGTTGAGGAAAGGTGGCCACTCTTGAATCCGTGTGTCGATGTACTTTTGAAGTTTCGCATGAAGTACAGGTGTGGACCCAATCCTTAGTATCCTTAGTAATACCATGCCAAATAGACTTCATCTTCAGTGCAGTAGATCGATGCAAGGGATGTAAAAGGTCATGAATGAAGTCAAACAGCTGCTGTTGCATGGGAGCGGGTATCTATGGTCGTCTACTAATACCGATGTCATAGAGGAGGGTGGTGTTGGAGTCGTCGAGGGTGACGTCTTCCCAGCTGAAGGATATGCAGGATCTCCTACGTGCTTGGTACTCTGGATCTTTTAATGGGCTTTTGACAAGGCGTTGAAATCCAATCCCAGGTGAATGGTGACCAAAATGTTGCTTGACAAGACATCGACAATGGGATTCATTTTCCCAGTGACGTGTTGAAGTGTGCAATTGTATTCATTCACGGTGGAGAGATGTTGGTCTTGACGGGCAGACCAGGCGTCAGACTGTTGAGTGAAGGCATGCACCAGAGGCATGTGGTCCGTGCAAATAATGAAGGGTGTACCTTCTAAAAATGGCGAAAGTGATGGACAGATAAATGCACCGCCAGAAATTCATGGTCGAAGGTAGAGTAATCGTATTCCGCTGTAGACAGTTTTCTACAGAAGAAGGTCAATGGGTGGAGCAAGCCATTTACCACCTGCCCGAGTACAGCACCGATAGCAACATTACTGGCATCGGTGGAGAGAAAGAGAGATGCATGTGGCACGGGAAAAGTGAGAGCAGCAATGGTTGATAGGACATTATTTGCACTGCAGAAGGCCTCTTCTTGAAAGGGACCCCACTTCAAGTCTTTTGGCTTGCCGTTGAGGAGTTGTAGAGGTGGTCAAGAGTGGCGACGATGGCTGGAAGGAAATGGTGATAATAGTTGATCATGCACAAGAATTCTTGCAGTGCTTTGACGGTCGATGGCGTGGGGAAGCTCTGAACAGCTGTTATCTTTTCAGGAAGGGGGTGGACTCCTTCAGGAGTGATGCGGTGCCCTAAGAATGATAATTTGCTGGCATCGAGTGCACACTTGTCGACCAGATTACAAGGCTGTTCTGTTGAAGGCGGTCAAACACGATGTATATATGACGCAGGTGTTCATCTTTGGAAGAAGGGAACGCAAGTATGTCGTCCATGTAACATACACAGAAGGGGAGGTCCCCTATGATGCCGTCCATGAGACGTTGAAAAGTGATCTCAGCATTACGAAGACCAAAACAGGCATAATTGAAGGTGTATGTACGGTAGGGGGTGGTGATGGTGGTCATGGGAATGTCTTCTGGGTTCATTTGCACCAGATACTACCTCTTCAGGAGATCAAGCCAAGAGAAAACTTCACTTTTTGCAAGTAGGAGGTGTCACGTCAGTGATGTTTGGGAGCGGGTAGTGATCCGGTGAGCCATCTTTCTTCAGGACGATATGTAAGGAAGACGACCATGGCCTTGAGTCCTTTTGGCAAAGGCCCATTTCTTCTATTTCGGCGAATGTTCATTCAGCAGCTGCCAAATGATCCGATGCCAGGCTCCTGAATCTGGCGAACACTGGAGGCCCCATTGTCTTGATATGGTGATAGATACCGTGTTTGGCAGGAATTGTGGGCATTTGGCTAAGTTCTGGATGGAAAACGTCCGGGTACGATGTGATGGGGTGGGCGTAGGCATCTGTGGGTCTGCTGATGTGGAAAGCAAGGTCAGAAGGGGCAGGTTGAAGAGGTGTTGATGAGTAAGAGTCTGCGTTGACTAACCGTCGGTGAGCGACATCAACCAGGAGGTGCCAAGGATTAGCAATGTGACGTCAACAACGAGAAACTTCCAATAATATTTTCTGGGGCCCAGAGGATGTTGTTGCCTATTTTTGTATAGAAGATTCTATGAGTAATAACCCTTGAACAATCCCCGACGTATGAAATGGAACATTGCTCTGTAATGTTGCTAATTGCTCCTATTTATTGAGTGCACCTAACCACTACCCCCTTCTAAAAGATATCATCCGATATAAACATATAGTTGAGTAGAGAACCTTAAATATTTAAAGTAAGTTTGATAGGTTTTTCAATGGCTCCTAGCATTCTGCCCAGGAGTTTAATCAACTGTAAATTGGCACTTGCATATTCTGGAGTCAAAATAAAGGATGTAGGGTTTGCAACCTTCTCTCTGGGGCCTTGTGAGAAAATCTAATGCCTTATAAGTTCTTATGACTCCATTTTACATATAGTACATACATACATACACACATACATACATACATAGCCTACATACACACACACACACACACACACACATATATATATATATATATATATATATATATATATATATATATATATATATATATATATATATATATATATATATAATACACACAAAATATGTAAATATATATATGTATATTAGTATACATAAACATGCAAACATATATATTTGTTCAAATGTGTGGGGATACCTGAACTTGGTAAAAGGGTTTGTATATCGCCCTGACCAGCAAAGCTATCAGTTACCCATGCAGGGTTACTTTGTTGTGGGCAATCAAACTACAGTTTCCAACCACCAGCAATCTGCCATGGCCAACAAGGTGATGAAAAGGCCAAACTCCTAGAAATAGCTGATTTTTTGTTGTTGATATATATATATATATATATATATATATATATATATATATATATATATATATATATATATATATATATATATATATATATATTCAAATAAGCCATATATATTTTTGATACATTAATGTCTGGATTCTCTTAACAACCTCGGGATCAGAGCCCCAGGCGAAATCACACAAAGACAAGAGCTTGGGTCCGGCCGGGAATCGAACCCTGGTCGGCAAGCTTGTATAGACAGTGACTAAGCCAAGTGGCTTAGTCACTGTCTATACAAGCTTGCCGACCAGGGTTCGATTCCCGGCCGGACCCAAGCTCTTGTCACACATGTTTAAATCAGATTTCAAATTAATCATTAGGGAAAAAACTTAAAAACTATTTTAGCATAATTTTCATATTATGAATATATTGCATGATATATCAATGTTAGCACCTTTAATTTTCAAATTGAAATATATCTAATGCGTGGAAGATAAATTTAGTTACTAAAATCAAACGTAAAATTAATGAAAGGTAATTAATTTTGTATCAAATTCCTTTAGTTTTGAATGGCCAAAATATTTTGAAGTGTTGTTATGATAATCTACATCGTTTTGCTTAATAATGATATCATTAGTATAAACTATATATTTAACCTATTTATATATCGCCTACATATAAATTTATATAAAACATTTCATACAATATTTATAGTCTTCAAATATCAGATCAATATGAATTTTCCTTTGTATTTCTGTATATAACCATTAGCACTTTCAGGTAAATGAATGATCAAACAACTATTTACTGACAGTTTTCCCAATTGTCAAAAACGATCAGTTATATCGGATATTTTATTCTCATAAAAGCCTCACTGAGGCCATCTATTGGTACTTAAAAGAACAAATTAAAATGCAGGCAGCTAATAGAGTAACTATTGTATATTTTCTTTTTAAATAATAATAAATCTTTCATATAAATATATGTTGATAAATATCACAAAATGAGATAAAAATATTAAAAGATGAATGCAGAACTCGGATTTAATTTGAGGAAATATGAGTCCTTAAAAGGATATTCCTGAATTTAGTTCTGGTAAAATTGGATTGGAGCAGCCGACGGGGACCAGAATTGCCAACAGTTCAAGCAGTTAAAATATTTTATCATGAGAACTTAAATTGTCTTAAGGCCACATACAAAATAAAAACATGTGTATACAAGAACTGTTATTTCATAATCATGGTTAAAAGCTCGTAAAAAGAGTATTTAACTAATTTTTTTTTCTGCTTTCAAAGTCAAACGGTTTGCAGTCCCTAATCCGAAGTGGACAGTGACGTAAACACGAGGTTCATTTAACCTTTATGATGGCAGATTATTTACAAATAATAACTAGTCATTTTAAGTCTAATTCATGCAACTATATATTGATTTGTTTTTTACCTATGGAGACAACGCGATGATAACGGCTATAGTTAGGATATGTAATTATTAACTAAATGTTTAACCTAAAGGAACACTTAGCAGACGACACTAGTTTATATATTTTTTTTTCTATCACCAGGAAACAAATTGTCGATCTAATCTCAATTATGTATATGATTGTCCTATTCTTATAACGACTCCACATAGTTAATAAGAGATTGAGTTTGTGATATGAAGTCATTTATGATGAAAATTCGAGAAGAAATGAACCAGAACACCAAACAGCATTGTAAAAATATATAAATGTTTAATTCACATAATATTAATAATTCATGACCATTATTAAAGTATGATTACGATATAATTAGAATTTTGTTTCATTTTGGAGAAATACAACACGAATTACTATTCCAGCTTCCTTTAATCATATTTCGGAGATCTTACGGGTGGCAATGCTGATGCGAAAGTAATCGACTGTTTTGAACGTAACATCATTATTTCACATTTTACCATGTGATGTTGTATACACATGATATCCAAAAAACATGATGATAGTTTTTATGATCATGATAATATGCTATAAACGAATTGTGAAAAAATGAAGTATATTGAACAATAATTTATGGGCGGGAAAAAAACAAATGGTAGCGAGTTATTTAATAATAAAAAAAAACTATTGTAAATTCCACAAATAAAACTATAAAAATTCTTCAGACAAATATATATCCATATTCTATTAATGTATTTCATTTGTTGAAACAGTAAAGTCTAATTATGATGTATTCTGATCGCTTCTTAAATGATTAAAGGAAATTTTCAAATTTAATTCTGGCGATACTGAAGAAATATGAGGCAATGCCGAAAGAGTTCGGCAGTGTCAAACATAAATCTTGGGTGTGATGTCTTATTTCTAAAATATATATAGTCGTCATGAGACTACATCCAAAAGAATAATTAAATGTATCACTTTATTTTTGCTAAATAACAATTGCTATAGCATATTTGTTTGTTATATTCTGCGTTTAGGGTTTTTTGTTTTAATAAATTTATTGTGTCCATTGGCGTCACATATTTGAATGTATAATAATAATAATAATAATAATAATAATAATAATAATAATAATAATAATAATAATAATTGTTTGAATTTGTGAACATGATTAATTACAATACCCTATTCCAGATACAGCTAAATAAAACGTAGACAATAAAATCCTAATTCAGTACCATGACCTTTTGGGTAATTTAGCTCAATGTAATTGGAGACAAAATATACTACAAATGTTTCATTGACATTACCGGTAGGTTATACCTACCTTCATTCAATATCGCAGCACTTACAATTTGATGAAAGGTAGGCTAATACTTGTTCAGTATCCACAAAAGTGAAAATTTCATCAAGCAAATTTCTGGTAACAATAGTTAACATATTATATAAATTATTGTGAATATTTGTGGTAATAAGTCAGTAAAAAGTGGACATTCCAGACAATAGTGTTTCAGTGTTAGCATTGGGTGCATCACACAACCTACAGGAGTAGTAAGGAGTCGCATCTTGCTAAGGTACCTGCCAAACAACTGGTTGCTTACCTAGCTAAAGACGCACGCACACCATGTTATTTTGACGGACACTGAATCCATTGTGACGATACTTGTGCTGGCAAGAAAGGATGTGATCATAATGTTGTATTGATACACTAGGGGCCCTTTCAACATCACTAGGACGATAGGTGCCTTAAGTGGGCAGCCTGCCGTACTGTCTTCTTGCAGCACAGGAAAGATAGAATGGAAGTATTGACATCTGTAGGACCCTGCTGGCTGACAACTTTTGCGAGACAATCAACGGTGCTGTTAGCCAGGAGTCCACATGAAGTGCATGACCAACAAGCTTGCAATGACTCTGTCTAGTTGTCTAAGTATTTGTGTAAACAGGTATTGATATGTTGGTTTATGTGACAAAAGGGCTCAGAGTGTTGGCTGCGAATCACAGATGATCAAACTGTTGTTTCTAGTGTTTATGATTAAATTAACTGCATTTAGAAGAGTATGTATTTCACAATACATGGAGCTTGATGACTTTGGGAGGCAGTGACCTGTTTAGCCTTCTCGAGTGGGTTCTAAGGTGGGGGAGAAAACAGCACATCCAGCACTACTACCTGCCCTGCAGTGAGCAGTCCATGTGGAGGTGGTGGGCTATACTGAGGGACAAGGACAGTATGTCGCTGTTCTCTAGTGAACATTGTCATTGTCGTTGAAGTTGAGGCAAGTTGGTCTTGGAGACTGGAGTGTAGGAGATTGCTGGCACAGAGTGCAAAGTCATGCTTCACATCCTCTGCCACTATTTTGATGTTAGGGCCATGGATGTTGAACAGATGGTACTGACTAGTGTACGTCACCCCTGGCGTAATAATGGATGAGCCACGTCTAGATCCAGAGAAGTCGTGATGATGAGTGAGTAGTGAAGACAAAGGTGAGGGTAATACAGGCATTTGGGACTGAAGTATCCGACATTGGAGTATATACTTTTAACAACGATGCTAGTTTACAATTCTAGTGGAGACTGGACAGCCCAGAAAGAGTCTCATCGCTTGGTTTTAGAATTTTTCGAGAGGCTATAGAGTTGATCTGGAGAGTTGACAAACTGCAGGGGAAAGATAATCTACCACCGAGCAGATGAGGGCAATGTATATAGTTTTGTAGACTGGGATAGATACTGCTGCAAAATAATTAGTCAGTTATTTAAGAGGAGTCATGCATTGCTGTAACTGGACCAGCAGATCTTGAACAAGGGGATGAATTTGCTGACTTGCTGGAATGGAAAGTGTTATCTACACTGGCACTCCCAAATAGACACTGCATGCACAGCTTTTTTCCTCCTGATAGATTTTGGTAGATTCATCACGGACCTGGGGGAGAAAATTCTACTTTTTCCTGAGAAGATGATGAGACCACAGGAAAATTATGATTCTAGGAGGAAAGGAAGCGTTGCAATTGATCCAGAGATCTTGAGTGAATGCATATCATCTGTGTAGTAGATGTGTGTGCTATCAGTGTCCTGAAGTAGGGAAAGAAGGTGATGAAGTAGAATATTAAAAAGAAATAGAATAAGTACTCCACCTTGTAGAGTAACGAGTTTAAATTCCTTTGCAGTGCTCAATGCTCACTTAAATAGCACTTGAGAGATTCTATTTTCTACATAGCCACATATCCATCTCGGAAAGTTAACTTTGATTAGAAAATCAATGAAATGGTCAAGAATGATGTCTCTATTTGCGATGTCAAACGCACTTTTTAAATCAATGAAGGCTACAACACTGATCAGGAAGAGACAAGTACAGAGCTTCATGAGATAATGATGTAAGTTAGGGTAGGAAGTTGTATAGTCGGCGAAAGCTTATCTTGCAGCTGGAACATGAGGCATGAAAGGAGAATTCATTCAATTATCTCGCAGAAATAGGAGGTGAGGGAGATAGGTGGGAATTTGTCAGTGCCATGCTTGGGGATGGGCACAATTGTACTATGAGTCATTACTTGTGGCACATATCCCAGGCAGAGGCATCGACTGTAGAGCTGGAGGAGAGGATTCCCAGGTACTTCTATGATTGTGTGAAGGGCTGCATAGGTTATAACATCGTGGGTTCAGGAAAAAAAAAAAAACTTGAATGCAGTGGTATGACCAAGCGAACGAGATTTTTAATCAGAAATATATTCTAAGTCCCCAAACTCGTAAACACATTAATGTCACAGCACTGATCACCGAGCCTTACCGCAGCCATCAGTCATCAGGTGGTGATAGCTTTTGGTATCCCCTTTGATAATCATGCAAGTTTGCAGAGTACTCACAAGTGGGTGTGGACAAATAAAGTTCCAAGATGGCTCCCCTGCTTTTAGGGTAGTAGAGGTGGAAGCCACCGCACTGTACTAATTCGGCTTGAAGATTGAATATAACGACTATTGTAAGTTTTTTATTGACAAAGTTGGTGGTTGCTTAGACGATATGCAAACAGATAGAAAAACATTCAACTGATTCATTTACATTAGTGAAGGCAACAGCATGATAATAATGTTAATGAACTTTCAGCTTACAAACACAGACAGAAATGATTTGTATTTGAAGAACTTTTATTTCATAAAACTATAATACAGTTATACAACTTAGCCGATAATGTCAAGTGGTTTAAATGGATGAAATTTAACAATAATCAAAGTTTGAAATGTGGATGAACTATCACTTTATCGTCGAGTAAGCTTTCCTGTTCAAGCATACATATGCGTATAGGTGGGATGACATCTACGATTACTTTTCGAAAGCAAGTCCAAACATTGCTTGTATCGTAAGTCACTCCAATCAAACTCTAGAGATGAAGTTTGGGCCAAATGATCTCTTCTACGGAGCCTTCATGAGAGACTCTAAGGTTCGAGCATTCAGCACTCACTCTATCAAAGAGAGAGAGAGAGAGAGAGAGAGAGAGAGAGAGAGAGAGAGAGAGAGAGAGAGAGAGAGAGAGAGCACTTAAAGAATAACTGGAAGACGTTCCACCTTCTGACAAGCCATTTGCATAAAAGCAATAAATCAAATGGAATTGTGATGATTCATTTAATATGAAAATTAATTCCATGTTTTATATTAAAATCCCAGTCCCTTAGGAATAATCAAGAGCTGAAGTCGATTAGAACAAATTAGAAATAGTGATTAATCTATAAAAAATAAATGTAAAGTTCTCTCGATAAAGTGGCAATCTTGACGTACGAGGTCATGCAGGATGCTGTTGTCGCAAAGGGAATACAAATTATTCACTAGGGTTCATTCCCCCCACCCCCCCTCTCTCTCTCTCTCTCTCTCTCTCTCTCTCTCTCTCTCTCTCTCTCTCTCTCTCTCTCTCTCTCTCTCTCTCTTTACACGCATACATATAAGTGTATATATATATATATATATATATATATATATATATATATATATATGAATATATATATATATATATATATATATATATATAAATATATATATATATATATATATATATATATATATATATATACATGTATATAAATATATGTATAAATATACATATGTATGTATATATATATATATATATATATATATATATATATATATATATATATATATATATATATATATATACATGTATATAAATATATGTATAAATATATATATATATATATATATATATATATATATATATATATATATATATATTACTAGCTATGCTACATCCCTAGCTGGACTTAAGCTACAACAAACGCATTTACATAATGGGGTAACATGACCAATTTTCCAACAAGTGCTAAAAAACCCCTTCTTACTGAAAAATTTGCGCAAAATAACAGATAACTTTGGAACTAAGAAATCTGCAGTCTTTATAGAAAAATAAAGGAAAAATGCCATTTGGTTCTACACCTCCATAAGCATCAAGATCTATCAAGAGAGCTTTAATTTCACGAGATCGAAAAAGTAAAGTAGTTATTTTAGCCTCAGGAAAACAGGAATAAGGAGGATCAAGTTTTTCATTACTCTGCTTACTATCAAACACACCAGCCAAACACAATATCCTGGCTGTGTTGGGTTGGGAGGGGTTTAAACCTTAGCTAAAGGAGCAGAGATAACCACACGAATCCTTGCTTGTGCAAATCCGTAGCTATTTTCTCTCTTTTCAGCTCTTTGTGGAGATGTGGATTGGTTGTTGACTGTTACCCTATTCATCAATCTCGCTGAAACATTGATTTTCATATGTCTTGAATTATCTGACGTACACTCTCATTAGACAAGGGTCCCTGACTCAATTGCATCCTCTCCCAGCTCAATTTCACCAACTCTAGCTACATGTTATTTTTCTTTTTTAAATAGATGTTTCTTACTAATTAGTTCATGAAAGTTTATTGTGGTCCTTAGGTCTCATTTTGAATTAAGGGAAGCCAGTGCTAGTTAATATTGTAACTTTCTACCCAAATATAAATCATTACAATAAGATCAAATAAATGATAATATCCGTTGATTATGTCCCATATCCCCAACATTTGGTTTCCATACCTCCTACTATAAACTGATGGTTAGACTCTCGGGTCTTGACTTCGTCTTCGGCTTCACGCTTTCAAAGTGTCTAGGAACTCCAATTCTCCAATTTCTGGCAAAACACTATTGCTTTGGTACACTGCCTGGCTAGCATGACCACCTATCAGGGCCTATGTATACTGAATGTCTAAAGTCAGCTTTGTTTTGTACCCCAACTATTTCTTTAAAAGTAGCTCCTTCAGCTTTAACAGGAACTTTCTCTCCTCGTATAGAAAATAAATTTAACGACGGCGAAGCTTTTCACAGCCATTTTTATTAAAAAGAATGATTTCAAAAACTACAAGTGACAAATTATCTTTGTTTTTAACTTTGAATTACCTACGATTTCATAACTAGGTCACCAATAGCTTATCAATTATAAGTCCCTAATACAACATATGTTACGAATTACCTAAGATTAAATTGGCATAAAGCAATATTTCTTACCATGTATACCTAAATTAGCCAATTCTCATTTTACCATATATATATTTGAAACATTTCAATAATCTATTCCTCTATAGAAACGTCATTCATCACACACACTGCCATGTAAAATGTGAAAAGACGAGGCCAGATTTAATTTTTTGTAGTGACCGAGTTCCATTTGAGTTTATGTGACAATTTCAATGAATTTATAACATTTAAATGTTTGTATTTCTCTTTCCCTTCTGTAGGATTTACTGGTAATGTTGTGTAGTGAGAGCCGTTGCAATTATTATTATTATTATTATTATTATTATTATTATTATTATTATCATTATTATTATTATTATTATTATTATTATTATAGGTTAAGCTATATCAGTATGCTATAAGCCCAAGGGCTCCAACAGGGAAAAATATCCCAGCGAGGAAAGAAAATAAGGAAACAAACAAACTATATGAGAAGTAATGAATAAAGAATATAAATATGTTAAGATCAGTAACAACTTTAAAATAGATCTGGCATATAAACTTAAAATAATTTTCTCTTGTTAGCGAGCCGAGTAAAATGAGATTTTCTGAAGCCTGGAAATTTTACCCGGAACTCTAAAGAATTTCCAGATTGTCTGGAATATTCTCTGCTACGCGAATCAAGTTAAAGGTAACAGATTTCTTGAAGTTCTTCCCGAGAGGATTCCCAACATCAGCCTAATCCACTCGATAAAACAATCAGCATTTCAAATGCCTCACAGGCGCTCTCTCATGCAAGATTTATTGGCTGCAGAAAACGCGTCACAAAATCCGCCAGGAAACTCCAGCGGGCAAATGCAAAAATATTCCTTCGTAAGCTAATGTCATGCGAGCGGCAAGGCGTAGCGCTACGAAAGAAGCCGAGGGAAAATATTCATTTGAGATACATATTTCCAGGATTAGTCCAGTTAACGGATGTGGGTATTTTACGATGGAAGAATTTATGTCAAATTTCTTATCATTTATTATTATTATTATTTGCTAAGCTACAACCCTAGTTGGAAAAACAGGATGCCAGAAGCTCCAACAGGGCAAATAACCTAGTGAGGAAAGGAAAAGAGGAAATTAGAATATTTTGAGAAGAGTAACGAGATTATGATAAATATCTCCTATATAAACTATAAAAAAGATAGATTTTCAGGAATAGTCAAAGTTGAGGGATGTACTAGTTACATGACGAAGGAAATTTTGGCTAAATTTTGCATTGATAGAAAATACGGATGCCGGGGGTAATATACACTTGATGGATGTTCCAGTAATAAGACGAAGGAATTTCATAAAAAATACATTTTTCCGGGTTTTTGCAGTTGACTATGTATCATTTGCATAACGAATGAGACTTGGGTTTAATTTTTCATTAACTAGAAGTAGGCCTTCATTTTAATTAGTTGCAATTGATTATTTATCAGTTGTATTACAAAGGATTTTAATGTTGAAGAATTTTTCTTCCTTAGAAATCCAGATTAGATGCAGTTGATGATGTATTATTAGTTTTACGAGATGATAATAAGTTCAATTTTGCAGTAATTGTAATGCAGATCTTTAGGGTAAGTTATTTCTAATTGATGAATATGATTTGTATTATGAATGAATTTTGAATCCTTAGTTCAATATTTTCTTGGAAATATGAAGCATAACTATATATGAAGAAATTACACTGTTTTCATTTTATATAAAATGTTATCATTCACCAAGGCTGTTCTTTTCTAAATAAAACTCAAACGAACATTTCCCTTCAAAGCAACGCAGACAGAAACATCTTGAATGAGATAAGGAAAACTCTCAAGCTTTCTTTGGGACCCCCCTAATGTTAATCTTAAAGCGCGTCTTACACTATCGAACGGTTCGTGAAACCCGGTTGACGAACCTGCTTGTCAAACGGTTCGAAGAGGAGGAGTCAGCCACAAATGCATAAGGTTTGTGGACAATGAAGCCCTTCACACAAAAGTCAGGCGAGAACAGACTTTCTTCGAACCGTTCGACGAACGTGTTCGACAACCTAATACCAAGTTTTACACGTTCGAACATCACTTCAAACACTTGCCCGTCGACCCGCGTTCGACGAACCGTTCCACCGTGTAAACCCACCCTAAGTCTAATAGAATTAAAAACAAATCAAAAGCAAATTATGTAGAGGAAATTCAAAAGCTTAACAAATAAACAAATAGAAATATTTGACACATGCTTGACAATATTCTAGATTGTTCAATGTAGATGTGAACAGACTGTGGAATGATTTTCCCAAACAAGTTTTAGAAACGGTGAAACATCAGATGTTGAAACTTTTTACATATGCTTTCCTGGTGAACAGGTTGACAAGTCTAGCTTCAAAGTATATATGCTACATTTTATTTTACATTTGTTATAGAGTTGAATATATTTAATTTTTTCTCTTAGTTGGGGCCCTTAAGCTGGTAGTATATTGATTTTCCCACTAGGGTAGTAGCTTGGCAAATAAGTAAAATGAAAAAATAAAGAACAAAAAGGACTAATATATTTCGCGGAAAAGTGAAAAAAAAAATATATTGGATTTTATCCCCCAATAAACTGGGTTATGTCGACCGGCTTACTATTAAAAGATGTCAGAAATATATTTTTCATATAAAAACTTTTTTTTTAATCAACTCTTTTTAGGGCTACCATAAATAACATGATCTAATCTATGAAACGTAAGAAGATTACTCTGGGGATTTCCTCTTAAAATTGAAACTCTCTCTCTCTCTCTCTCTCTCTCTCTCTCTCTCTCTCTCTCTCTCTCTCTCTCTCTCTCTCTGTGTGTGTGTGTGTGTGTGTGTGTGTGTGTGTAAGGGGAGTGGGGAGTAATATGCTTCTGCCTTTCGTCTCCATTTCTGTATCTCTCCTTGTCTCATACAAGTCAGCATCAAGTCGAGCAAGTTCCTCATCAAAACTTTGGGCCGAGTTCAACTTTAATCCTCCGTTTAATGTTTAGTCCCCTTCAGTAACACAGCTACTTTGTGAGATAGGGTTTCGTCTTTCTTTGGAACACTTCTATATTTCAATCTGTATATTTCTCAAACCTGTTCTTTGCATTAATCTAAAACAATTAATTAATCGAAATTTATCATGTGATTATTTCTCTTCAAAAGGGAAATTCTTCTTGAAAATATTTTTTCCTGAATGATAAATGCTAAGATATGTATCAAAAGAAGAAATAAATGAAAGGAAGTGATCTAATCTTAGATAAATTATTTTTACTTATAACTACTTCATAACTCGTGATGAATTTTATTCATTACGATTACTGACTTTAAAAAATTTACATCTAACAACCAAAATGGGAATACTATAGTAATTGTATCACAATCTTTATTACGAGATGTATTTACATATCGTACTTTTTTATCAAATATATATTTAAGTTATCAAATTCTATATAATTTCTATGTAATTTAGAGCTGCAGTAAGTTTTTTACACGAGGCCATGAATGATGAAAATTCAATGGGGGTGGGGGAGAATCAGAACAGCCAAAAACATTTATGAAAATATATCTTTTTTTTTGATACGCAAGACTTTACCAACTATTGAGCAATGTTAAAGTAAAATTGTAGTATACTATGGAATACGGTTTCAATTTGAATAGGTATTATAAGAATTAATTTTTCATCATCCTTAGTACATTTTTTTTTCGGAGTTCTTAAGTTGGTTATCCTGATTTCTAAGTAACGTAGCATTATCACTTTACAAACCGGGTTTCTGTAGATTGGTTATCCTGATTTCTAAGTAACGTAGCATTATCATTTTATAATCCGGAGTTCTTAAGGTTGGTTATCCTAATGTCTAAAAAAACCGCTTTATTTGAACTAAGAATTATTACTTTACATTTTTCAATATGATGGTATTTAAAAAACCTTATGATAGATTTTATGATTATGATAAACATGTCATTGAATTTTCGGAAATTAAGTAAATTGAATAGCCATTAATAGGAGAGAGAATTGATGGAAGTAAGGAAAAACTATTGCATATTATTTTAATGAAATTATAGAAATTCTTCAGACAAATATATTTCCATATTCTAATAACATATTATGTATTCTTGAAAATTTTAAAAGAGAGCTTTAAATAAATAGTACGGTGACTGTTATCTTATACTTTGAAAGCAGAATAACTCAAATATATTATATCAATTGTTATTTACCATGAATGAAGTAATATATTCTAAGCGGAATAGTTTTTCTTTGAATGTAGTCTATAATTACTATATATCTCTTTTAGATAACGCAGTTCATCCAAGATTTATGCTTAATACTGCGGGACTTACGCCCAGAGGGGCCAGATATATTTCACAGATAATGGCCACATCGGTGCTTAAAATGACCGAAAATGGTCAAATGTTTATATCAAGAAAACATACTACTTACGGAGTTTATTTCATTTACTGTGATTGAATTCATTTCTGCATAATTCACTTATTTTGTGGGAAAAAATGACATAAGAACAGCTACAACAGGAATTTCACGATAATTAACAAATCTTTTATAACATATATTAATGGCATTGGTAAAATTACTTACATTAGAAGGGCAGGCAAGTTTCGAGTCCGAATATTTGATATATCCCTCCAAGTGAAATAAATCAGAGAAGTTTTTCAAGGAAACTATTTTCATATTCACGTCCTGTAATATTTGCTGTTTTTTGCCAGTTGAACTGTTTAAAATTTCACTACTATTCAGCTTTAGCATTTTATTCGTACACCTGAATTCTTTGTAGCATATTTTGTTATCTAAAAGGTACAATCAGATTCTTACAATTAACTTCAGTAGTCGGGCCTGTGTTTTGTTAAGAGGATTGGTTTTAAGCCTGCTGCACACGAATGGATTCAATCCGCACGGTTTCTTCAATGAGGCCCTTCACAAACATTATTCCAAGCGGAAGTGATTTTTTAACTGCGCGCACTGCTAATCCACGCGGTTCCAGTGTAGTGGCTTATAGAAACTTCGAGGCCGCTCGGGGAAAATCCTCTCGTGTGAAGACATGCCTCCTAACGAGTGGAAATATTTCCGTAAGGGAAAAATCCGCTTGTGTGAGGTGAGCCTTAATAGCTGCAGCGAGGGAAGATATTCTCTCGACTATTGCACTGCTTGTTGGTATTATAAGGCATGTCAGAGTATTATGTAGAAAGCTCTTTAAAGCTGCTATGTTTAGCTAAACCTAGCCAAAAATTTTGGTGAGTCTTTGAGAATGCTATTTTCGACAAAAGGTTCTTCTTCACTCCACTGAACACGATTAATTTTTCTGTACTGACTTTCAATTAGGTCAAAATTAGCCTCAACAGGGTGCAAAAAAGGCAAATCTTCGAACTGTCCTTTTTGCGTTGAACTTAAAAGTTTGTGAGAATTAAAAAATAAGAGTCCTTTGAATATGTCAACTGAGTCAGGTAGCCTTTTCTCTACTTGCATCAATGCCTCTTGTAGCAATGATTGACACCTTAATTTTACACCCTTTTCTATTTTTTCTTCTTTCTTTGGAGGTAATAAGCTGTACCAAGTAAGTTCTTATTTATTGATTGAATTTAGCAACGCATTCAACTTTTTTTTCATATTTTTTGGAGTTCTATCCATCCTTGTTGCAAAGTCTTCCATAGAGGCTGTTTGCAACTTCATATGAATAACTGCCAGTTTGTTGGAACAATGCGTTTATCCTTTCAAAGCCCTGAACAGTAGGAATTGCAAAAACAAAGTAAAAATGGTAAATTCTGTCCAAGAGCATATCTTTTATTAATCTAGCTCTATATTTAGTATCTAGACTTCCGGATTTCTCAGAGCTGCTGAAGTATGCCAACAATTCCTCCTGATTCATTAGAATTTTATCTTAAACTTTACCACGGACTAGCAACATTGTTTTAGGAAGTTTCTTTTCCAGATCCTGGATTCTTGACATCAAAGAGTGCTTTGAAACCTTCACTTCTTAAATTACTTTTAGAAAACCAAAGGGGAACTTCTTCTGTGAGAATAAAACCAATACTGAGTGGAAGTTTTGAAAACACAAGATGTATGCAAAGAATTAGAGAATGACAAATGCATTTCATCTGTATGCACTTAGAAGATGCATTCTTAACCCTGATCCATTGTGACCACCCACTCTTGAAGCTGCCCTATCACTAGCGAAACTTATATAGTTCTTAAGAGATTAATTATACGTTGCTAACTCATCTGAAATCTTTCTAAAGAAAGCATCTCCAGTAGGGTCAATAACCGGTACCAGACCCAAAAATGCTATCTGTAGTATTCCATTTCTGTTGGAAAAAAAGTGCACAACAGTGCATAGATGTTTCCGTATTGCAATATCTGTCAATTCACCAACAAGTAATACAAATTTCTTATCCGGCAGAGCATCTTTCAGTTCTTCTTTGAATGAAGATGCAATAACATTCTAAAGATCGCAATGCACTTGGTTCGATGTTGTTTCATATCACCAATACTACTTTTCTCTCCATTGTGCTTTAATATCTCACCAGTATGTTCAATAGCACGAATCGATGAGTGACACGTTCTGGCTTATCTAAGTTTTATCTCACCTTGCTCTACTGGATCACAAATATTTGGGACCAAACTGTCAAGAAACCTTTGAAATATATTAGGTGTTTTACTTTGATTTTGTTTTTGAGATTTTCCATGCATAGAAATATTGTATAGTTTTGCTGACACATTCACTTTGCATTACACCAATATCCATTTTCACTATCTTCTGAACGTTTTAACCACAAATACTAATTTTCCTAGCAATTATATTTTTCTACTACCTTCGTGAGTACTTTTTCACTTTTTCATTCTAAATGGCTTCTTAAACACCTTTTGTGGAGGACTACATGAGCACAAGAAAAGTAATAAAAAAAGCCTCACAATATTGCACAACTGTGCAACCACAATACTCAGTAGTAACTGCGCATCTAACACTGCTAAACTTACAATGTATTCGCTACTACAATCAAACATCATACAAACAATGAACAGAAACATGTCTGTTTAGAGTAAGAAAAATACTACTTTTTAGTATAAACCTAAATATAGTAATAATAGAAAATATTGGCAGGTATTTTTTTTTGTTTGAAGTGGCCAAAACAGAGCAAAATAAAAACAAAAATATAGCCAAATGCATTTTAATGGCCAATGCTCTGAAAAAATGCCCAAATCTGCCGATTCACTAACAAGTAATACACAACAAGTAATGCACAACAAGTAATACACATTTCTAATCCTGCACATCATCTTTCAATTCTTCTTTAATTGAAGCAACAATTAAATTTTTTCCAAGATCGTACTGCACTTGGCTCGATGTAATTTTATAACACCAATACTACTTTTTTTATCTATGGTGCTTTAATATCTCACCAATATGATCAATAACACGAATTGATGAGTGACATTTTATGGCTAAACTAAGTTTTATCTCAGCTTGCTCTACTGGATCACTAATCTTTGGGAAAAAACTGTCAAGAGACCTCTGGGATGTATTAAGTGTTTTACTTCGATGTTTTTTGAGATTTTCCATGCATAGAAATATTGTATAGATTTGGTAAAACATTCACTTTGCTTGACATCAATATCCATTTTCACCATCTTCTGAACGTTTTGACCACAAATACTAATTTTCCCAGTCCATGTTATATTTTCTATCATCTTCGTCAGTACTTTTTCACTTTTCCCTTCTAAATGGCTTCTTGAACACTTATTGTGAAGGACTCTATGATCTCAAGAAAAGTAATAACAAAAGCCTCATAATCTTGCACAACTGTGCAAACATAATATTCAGTAGCAACTGCGCATCTAACACTGCTAAACTTACATTGTATTTACAAATACAATCAAACATCATACAAACAATGAACAGAAAAAGTCTGTTTATAGTAAGAAAAATATTTCTTTTTAGTATAAATCTAATTATAGAAATAACAGAAAGTATTAGCAGGAAATTTTTCTGAAGTGGCCAAAACACAGCCAAATGAAAAAAAAAAAA